>NC_091458.1:991757-1346757 GCF_027789765.1 Dendropsophus ebraccatus
GAGAGAGGCACAGAGCAGGGAACGGAGAGAGAGAGGCACAGAGCGGGGACCGGAGAGAGAGAGACAGAGTGGGGAACAGAGAGAGAGAGACAGAGTGGGGAACAGAGAGAGAGAGAGGCACAGAGCAGGGAACGGAGAGAGAGAGAGGCACAGAGCGGGGACCGGAGAGAGAGAGGGAGAGAGAGAGGCACAGAGCGGGGACCGGAGAGAGAGAGAGAGGCACAGAGCAGGGAACGGAGAGAGATAGAGAGAGAGAGACACACAGAGCGGGGAACGGAGAGAGAGAGAGGCACAGAGCGGGGACCGGAGAGAGAGAGAGGCACAGAGCGGGGACCAGAGAGAGAGAGGCACAGAGTGAGGACCAGAGAGAGAGAGAGAGGCACAGAGCGGGGACCAGAGAGAGAGAGAGACACAGAGCGGGGAACGGAGAGAGAGAGAGAGAGAGAGAGAGAGAGGCACAGAGCAGGGAACGGAGAGAGAGAGGCACAGAGCGGGGACCGGAGAGAGAGAGACACAGAGCGGGGAACAGAGAGAGAGAGAGAGAGAGAGAGAGAGAGAGAGAGAGAGGCACAGAGCAGGGAACGGAGAGAGAGAGAGGCACAGAGCAGGGAACGGAGAGAGAGAGGCACAGAGCTGGGAACAGAGAGAGAGGCACAGAGCGGGGACCGGAGAGAGAGACACAGAGCGGGGACCAGAGAGAGAGAGGCACAGAGCGGGGATCGGAGAGAGAGAGGCACAGAGCGGGGAACAGAGAGAGAGGCACAGAGCAGGGAACAGAGAGAGAGAGAGGCACAGAGCGGGGACCGGAGAGAGAGAGGCACAGAGCAGGGAACAGAGAGAGGCACAGAGCAGGGAACGGAGAGAGAGACATAGAGCGGGGACCGGAGAGAGAGAGGCACAGAGCGGGGACCAGAGAGAGAGAGAGAGAGAGGCACAGAGCGGGGACCGGAGAGAGAGAGAGAGAGGCACAGAGCGGGGACCAGAGAGAGAGAGGCACAGAGCGGGGACCAGAGAGAGAGAGGCACAGAGCGGGGACCGGAAAGAGAGAGAGAGAGGCAAAGAGCGGGGACCGGAACGGAGAGAGAGACACAGAGCGGGGACCGGAGAGAGAGAGGCACAGAGCGGGGACCGGAGATAGAGAGGCACAGAGCAGGGACCGGAGAGAGAGAGAGGCACAGAGCAGGGAACAGAGAGAGAGGCACAGAGCAGGGAACAGAGAGAGAGGCACAGAGCAGGGAACAGAGAGAGAGAGAGGCACAGAGCGGGGACCGGAGAGAGAGACACACAGAGAGGGGAACAGAGAGAGAGAGAGGCACAGAGCAGGGAACGGAGAGAGAGAGAGAGAGAGAGAGAGGCACAGAGCGGGGACCGGAGAGAGAGAGAGAGAGAGGCACAGAGCAGGAACGGAGAGAGAGACACAGAGCGGGGAACGGAGAGAGAGAGGCATAGAGCAGGGAACAGAGAGAGAGGCACAGAGCGGGGAACAAAGAGAGAGAGGCACAGAGCAGGGAACGGAGAGAGAGACACAGAGCGGGGAACAGAGAGAGAGGCACAGAGCGGGGAACAGAGAGAGAGGCACAGAGCGGGGACCAGAGAGAGAGAGGCACAGAGCGGGGAACAGAGAGAGAGAGAGAGGCACAGAGCAGGGAACGGAGAGAGAGAGAGGCACAGAGCGGGGAACGGAGAGAGAGAGAGGCACAGAGCAGGGACCGGAGAGAGAGAGAGGCACAGAGCGGGGACCGGAGAGAGAGAGAGAGACAGAGAGAGAGAGGCACAGAGCAGGGAACGGAGAGAGAGAGGCACAGAGCGGGGACCGGAGAGAGAGAGACAGAGTGGGGAACACAGAGAGAGAGAGAGACACAGAGCAGGGAACAGAGAGAGAGAGAGAGAGAGAGAGAGGCACAGAGCAGGGAATGGAGAGAGAGAGGGAGAGAGAGAGGCACAGAGCAGGGAACGGAGAGAGAGAGAGAGAGAGAGAGAGAGAGAGACACACAGAGCGGGGAACGGAGAGAGAGAGAGAGAGGCACAGAGCGGGGACCGGAGAGAGAGAGAGGCACAGAGCGGGGGACGGAGAGAGAGAGAGAGAGAGAGGCACAGAGCGGGGACCAGAGAGAGAGAGGCACAGAGTGGGGACCAGAGAGAGAGAGAGGCACAGAGTGGGGACCAGAGAGAGAGAGAGAGGCACAGAGCGGGGACCGGAGAGAGAGAGAGAGAGAGAGAGAGGCACAGAGCAGGGAACGGAGAGAGAGAGAGAGGCACAGAGCGGGGACCGGAGAGAGAGAGACACAGAGCGGGGAACAGAGAGAGAGAGAGAGAGAGGCACAGAAGCTGGGAACAGAGAGAGAGGCACAGAGCAGGGAACGGAGAGAGAGAGGGCACAGAGCTGGGAACAGAGAGAGAGGCACAGAGCGGGTAACAGAGAGAGAAAGAGAAAGAGAGGCACAGAGCAGGGAACGGAGAGAGAGACACAGAGCGGGGACCGGAGAGAGAGAGACACAGAGCGGGGACCGGAGAGAGAGAGAGGCACAGAGCAGGGACCGGAGAGAGAGAGGCACAGAGCGGGGACCGGAGAGAGAGAGGCACAGAGCGGGGACCGGAGAGAGAGAGGCACAGAGCGGGGACCGGAGAGAGAGAGGCACAGAGCGGGGACCGGAGAGAGAGAGGCACAGAGCAGGGAACAGAGAGAGAGGCACAGAGCAGGGAACAGAGAGAGAGAGAGGCACAGAGTGGGGACCGGAGAGAGAGAGGCACAGAGCAGGGAACGGAGAGAGAGAGAGGCACAGAGCGGGGACCGGAGAGAGAGAGAGAGAGAGGCACAGAGCGGGGACCGGAGAGAGAGAGGCACGGAGCAGGGAACGGAGAGAGAGAGAGGCACAGAACTGGGAACGGAGAGAGAGAGAGAGAGAGAGAGAGAGAGAGGCACAGAGCGGGGACCGGAGAGAGAGAGAGAGAGAGAGAGAGGCACAGAGCAGGGAACAGAGAGAGAGGCACAGAGCGGGGAACAGAGAGAGAGAGAGAGAGAGAGGCACAGAGCAGGGAACGGAGAGAGAGAGAGAGAGGCACAGAGCGGGGAACAGAGAGAGAGGCACAGAGCGGGGACCAGAGAGAGAGAGACACAGAGCGGGGAACAGAGAGAGAGAGGCACAGAGCAGGGAACGGAAAGAGAGAGAGAGAGGCACAGAGCGGGGACCGGAGAGAGAGAGAGGCACAGAGCAGGGACCAGAGAGAGAGAGGCACAGAGCGGGGACCGGAGAGAGAGAGAGAGAGAGAGAGGCACAGAGCAGGGAACGGAGAGAGAGAGGCACAGAGCGGGGACCGGAGAGAGAGAGACAGAGTGGGGAACAGAGAGAGAGAGACAGAGTGGGGAACAGAGAGAGAGAGAGGCACAGAGCAGGGAACGGAGAGAGAGAGAGGCACAGAGCGGGGACCGGAGAGAGAGTGGGAGAGAGAGAGGCACAGAGCGGGGACCGGAGAGAGAGAGAGAGGCACAGAGCAGGGAACGGAGAGAGATAGAGAGAGAGAGACACACAGAGCGGGGAACGGAGAGAGAGAGAGGCACAGAGCGGGGACCGGAGAGAGAGAGAGGCACAGAGCGGGGACCAGAGAGAGAGAGGCACAGAGTGAGGACCAGAGAGAGAGAGAGAGGCACAGAGCGGGGACCAGAGAGAGAGAGAGACACAGAGCGGGGAACGGAGAGAGAGAGAGAGAGAGAGAGAGAGAGAGGCACAGAGCAGGGAACGGAGAGAGAGAGGCACAGAGCGGGGACCGGAGAGAGAGAGACACAGAGCGGGGAACAGAGAGAGAGAGAGAGAGAGAGAGAGAGAGAGAGAGAGAGGCACAGAGCAGGGAACGGAGAGAGAGAGGCACAGAGCAGGGAACGGAGAGAGAGAGGCACAGAGCTGGGAACAGAGAGAGAGGCACAGAGCGGGGACCGGAGAGAGAGACACAGAGCGGGGACCAGAGAGAGAGAGGCACAGAGCGGGGATCGGAGAGAGAGAGGCACAGAGCGGGGAACAGAGAGAGAGGCACAGAGCAGGGAACAGAGAGAGAGAGAGGCACAGAGCGGGGACCGGAGAGAGAGAGGCACAGAGCAGGGAACAGAGAGAGGCACAGAGCAGGGAACGGAGAGAGAGACATAGAGCGGGGACCGGAGAGAGAGAGGCACAGAGCGGGGACCAGAGAGAGAGAGAGAGAGAGGCACAGAGCAGGGAACGGAGAGAGAGAGAGAGACACACAGAGCGGGGAACGGAGAGAGAGAGAGGCACAGAGCTGGGAACAGAGAGAGAGAGAGAGAGAAAGAGAGAGAGAGGCACAGAGCGGGGACCGGAGAGAGAGAGAGAGGCACAGAGCGGGGACCGGAGAGAGAGAGAGAGAGAGAGGCACAGAGCAGGGACCGGAGAGAGAGAGAGAGAGAGAGAGAGAGAGGCACAGAGCGGGGACCAGAGAGAGAGAGAGAGAGGCACAGAGCAGGGAACGGAGAGAGAGAGAGAGACACACAGAGCGGGGAACGGAGAGAGAGAGAGAGGCACAGAGCTGGGAACAGAGAGAGAGAGAGAGAGAGAGAGAGAGAGAGCGGCACAGAGCGGGGACCGGAGAGAGAGAGAGAGGCACAGAGCGGGGACCGGAGAGAGAGAGAGAGAGAGAGAGAGAGAGAGGCACAGAGCGGAGACCGGAGAGAGAGAGAGAGAGAGGCACAGAGCGGGGACCAGAGAGAGAGAGAGAGGCACAGAGCGGGGACCAGAGAGAGAGAGAGAGAGAGGCACAGAGCGGGGACCGGAGAGAGAGAGAGAGGCACAGAGCGGGGACCGGAGAGAGAGAGAGAGGCACAGAGCAGGGCCGGAGAGAGAGAGAGAGAGAGAGAGAGAGAGAGGCACAGAGCGGGGACCGGAGAGAGAAAGAGAGAGAGAGAGAGAGGCACAGAGCGGGGACCGGAGAGAGAGAGAGAGAGAGAGAGAGAGAGAAAGAGAGAGAGAGAGAAAGAGGCACAGAGCGGGGACCGGAGAGAGAGAGAGAGAGAGAGGCACAGAGCGGGGAACGGAGAGAGAGAGAGGCACAGAGCGGGGACCGGGGAGAGAGAGAGAGGCACAGAGCGGGGACCGGAGAGAGAGAGAGAGAGAGAGAGAGAGAGAGAGAGAAAGAGGCACAGAGCGGGGACCGGAGAGAGAGAGAGAGAGAGAGAGAGAGAGAGAGGCACAGAGCAGGGAACGGAGAGAGAGACAGAGCAGGGAACGGAGAGAGAGACACAGAGCAGGGAACAGAGAGAGAGGCACAGAGCGGGGACCGGAGAGAGAGAGAGGCACAGAGCGGGGACCAGAGAGAGAGAGGCACAGAGCGGGGACCAGAGAGAGAGAGGCACAGAGCGGGGACCGGAAAGAGAGAGAGAGAGGCAAAGAGCGGGGACCGGAACGGAGAGAGAGACACAGAGCGGGGACCGGAGAGAGAGAGGCACAGAGCGGGGACCGGAGAGAGAGAGGCACAGAGCGGGGACCGGAGAGAGAGAGAGGCACAGAGCAGGGAACAGAGAGAGAGGCACAGAGCAGGGAACAGAGAGAGAGGCACAGAGCAGGGAACAGAGAGAGAGAGAGGCACAGAGCGGGGACCGGAGAGAGAGACACACAGAGAGGGGAACAGAGAGAGAGAGAGGCACAGAGCAGGGAACGGAGAGAGAGAGAGAGAGAGAGGCACAGAGCGGGGACCGGAGAGAGAGAGAGAGAGGCACAGAGCAGGGAACGGAGAGAGAGACACAGAGCGGGGAACGGAGAGAGAGAGGCATAGAGCAGGGAACAGAGAGAGAGGCACAGAGCGGGGAACAAAGAGAGAGAGGCACAGAGCAGGGAACGGAGAGAGAGGCACAGAGCGGGGAACAGAGAGAGAGAGGCACAGAGCGGGGAACAGAGAGAGAGGCACAGAGCGGGGACCAGAGAGAGAGAGGCACAGAGCGGGGAACAGAGAGAGAGAGAGAGGCACAGAGCAGGGAACGGAAAGAGAGAGAGGCACAGAGCGGGGATCGGAGAGAGAGAGAGGCACAGAGCAGGGACCGGAGAGAGAGAGAGGCACAGAGCGGGGACCGGAGAGAGAGAGAGAGACACAGAGAGAGAGAGGCACAGAGCAGGGAACGGAGAGAGAGAGGCACAGAGCGGGGACCGGAGAGAGAGAGAGACAGAGTGGGGAACACAGAGAGAGAGAGACACAGAGCAGGGAACAGAGAGAGAGAGAGAGAGAGAGAGAGGCACAGAGCAGGGAATGGAGAGAGAGAGGGAGAGAGAGAGGCACAGAGCAGGGAACGGAGAGAGAGAGAGAGAGAGAGAGAGACACACAGAGCGGGGAACGGAGAGAGAGAGAGAGAGGCACAGAGCGGGGATCGGAGAGAGAGAGAGGCACAGAGCGGGGACGAGAGAGAGAGAGAGAGAGAGGCACAGAGCGGGGACCAGAGAGAGAGAGGCACAGAGTGGGGACCAGAGAGAGAGAGAGGCACAGAGTGGGGACCAGAGAGAGAGAGAGAGGCACAGAGCGGGGACCGGAGAGAGAGAGAGAGAGAGAGAGAGGCACAGAGCAGGGAACGGAGAGAGAGGCACAGAGCGGGGACCGGAGAGAGAGAGACACAGAGCGGGGAACAGAGAGAGAGAGAGAGAGAGGCACAGAGCTGGGAACAGAGAGAGAGGCACAGAGCAGGGAACGGAGAGAGAGAGGCACAGAGCTGGGAACAGAGAGAGAGGCACAGAGCGGGTAACAGAGAGAGAAAGAGAAAGAGAGGCACAGAGCAGGGAACGGAGAGAGAGACACAGAGCGGGGACCGGAGAGAGAGAGACACAGAGCGGGGACCGGAGAGAGAGAGAGGCACAGAGCAGGGACCGGAGAGAGAGAGGCACAGAGCGGGGACCGGAGAGAGAGAGGCACAGAGCGGGGGACCGGAGAGAGAGAGGCACAGAGCGGGGACCGGAGAGAGAGAGGCACAGAGCGGGGACCGGAGAGAGAGAGGCACAGAGCAGGGAACAGAGAGAGAGGCACAGAGCAGGGAACAGAGAGAGAGAGAGGCACAGAGCGGGGACCGGAGAGAGAGAGGCACGGAGCAGGGAACGGAGAGAGAGAGAGGCACAGAACTGGGAACGGAGAGAGAGAGAGAGAGAGAGAGAGAGAGAGAGAAAGAGGCACAGAGCGGGGACCGGAGAGAGAGAGAGAGAGAGGCACAGAGCAGGGAACAGAGAGAGAGGCACAGAGCGGGGAACAGAGAGAGAGAGAGAGAGAGGCACAGAGCAGGGAACGGAGAGAGAGAGAGAGAGGCACAGAGCGGGGAACAGAGAGAGAGGCACAGAGCGGGGACCAGAGAGAGAGAGACACAGAGCGGGGAACAGAGAGAGAGAGGCACAGAGCAGGGAACGGAAAGAGAGAGAGAGAGGCACAGAGCGGGGACCGGAGAGAGAGAGAGGCACAGAGCAGGGACCGAGAGAGAGAGAGAGGCACAGAGCGGGGACCTGAGAGAGAGAGAGAGAGAGAGAGGCACAGAGCAGGGAACGGAGAGAGAGAGGCACAGAGCGGGGACCGGAGAGAGAGAGACAGAGTGGGGAACAGAGAGAGAGAGACAGAGTGGGGAACAGAGAGAGAGAGAGGCACAGAGCAGGGAACGGAGAGAGAGAGAGGCACAGAGCGGGGACCGGAGAGAGAGAGGGAGAGAGAGAGGCACAGAGCGGGGACCGGAGAGAGAGAGAGAGGCACAGAGCAGGGAACGGAGAGAGATAGAGAGAGAGAGACACACAGAGCGGGGAACGGAGAGAGAGAGAGGCACAGAGCGGGGACCGGAGAGAGAGAGAGGCACAGAGCGGGGACCAGAGAGAGAGAGGCACAGAGTGAGGACCAGAGAGAGAGAGAGAGGCACAGAGCGGGGACCAGAGAGAGAGAGAGACACAGAGCGGGGAACGGAGAGAGAGAGAGAGAGAGAGAGAGAGAGAGAGAGAGAGGCACAGAGCAGGGAACGGAGAGAGAGAGGCACAGAGCGGGGACCGGAGAGAGAGAGACACAGAGCGGGGAACAGAGAGAGAGAGAGAGAGAGAGAGAGAGGCACAGAGCAGGGAACGGAGAGAGAGAGGCACAGAGCAGGGAACGGAGAGAGAGAGGCACAGAGCTGGGAACAGAGAGAGAGGCACAGAGCGGGGACCGGAGAGAGAGACACAGAGCGGGGACCAGAGAGAGAGAGGCACAGAGCGGGGATCGGAGAGAGAGAGGCACAGAGCGGGGAACAGAGAGAGAGGCACAGAGCAGGGAACGGAAAGAGAGAGGCACAGAGCGGGGGACCGGAGAGAGAGAGAGAGAGAGGCACAGAGCAGGGAACAGAGAGAGGCACAGAGCAGGGAACGGAGAGAGAGACATAGAGCGGGGACCGGAGAGAGAGAGGCACAGAGCGGGGACCAGAGAGAGAGAGAGAGAGAGGCACAGAGCAGGGAACGGAGAGAGAGAGAGAGACACACAGAGCGGGGAACGGAGAGAGAGAGAGGCACAGAGCTGGGAACAGAGAGAGAGAGAGAGAAAGAGAGAGAGAGGCACAGAGCGGGGACCGGAGAGAGAGAGAGAGGCACAGAGCGGGGACCGGAGAGAGAGAGAGAGAGAGAGGCACAGAGCAGGGACCGGAGAGAGAGAGAGAGAGAGAGAGAGAGAGAGAGGCACAGAGCGGGGACCAGAGAGAGAGAGAGAGAGGCACAGAGCAGGGAACGGAGAGAGAGAGAGAGACACACAGAGCGGGGAACGGAGAGAGAGAGAGAGGCACAGAGCTGGGAACAGAGAGAGAGAGAGAGAGAGAGAGAGAGAGAGAGAGCGGCACAGAGCGGGGACCGGAGAGAGAGAGAGAGGCACAGAGCGGGGACCGGAGAGAGAGAGAGAGAGAGAGAGAGAGAGGCACAGAGCGGAGACCGGAGAGAGAGAGAGAGAGAGGCACAGAGCGGGGACCAGAGAGAGAGAGAGAGGCACAGAGCGGGGACTAGAGAGAGAGAGAGAGAGAGGCACAGAGCGGGGACCAGAGAGAGAGAGAGAGGCACAGAGCGGGGACCGGAGAGAGAGAGGCACAGAGCGGGGACCGGAGAGAGAGAGAGGGCGGCACAGAGTGGGGACCGGAGAGAGAGAGAGGCACAGAGCGGGGACCGGAGAGAGAGAGAGAGAGGCACAGAGCGGGGACCGGAGAGAGAGAGAGAGAGAGAGAGAGAGAGAGGCACAGAGCGGGGACCGGAGAGAGAGAGAGAGAGAGAGAGAGAGAGGCACAGAGCAGGGAACGGAGAGAGAGAGAGAGAGAGGCACAGAGCGGGGATCGGGGAGAGAGAGAGAGAGAGGCACAGAGCGGGGACCGGAAAGAGAGAGAGAGAGAGAGAAAGAGGCACAGAGCGGGGACCGGAGAGAGAGAGAGAGAGAGGCACAGAGAAGGGAACGGAGAGAGAGACAGAGCGGGGAACGGAGAGAGAGACACAGAGCAGGGAACAGAGAGAGAGGCACAGAGCGGGGACCGGAGAGAGAGAGAGAGAGAGGCACAGAGCGGGGACCAGAGAGAGAGAGGCACAGAGCAGGGAACGGAGAGAGAGAGGCACAGAGTGGGGACCAGAGAGAGAGAGGCACAGAGCAGGGAACGGAGAGAGAGAGGCACAGAGTGCGGACCGGAGAGAGAGAGGCACAGAGCGGGGAACAGAGAGAGAGAAAGAGAGGCACAGAGCTGGGAACAGAGAGAGAGAGGCACAGAGCTGGGAACAGAGAGAGAGGCACAGAGCGGGGACCGGAGAGAGAGAGGCACAGAGCGGGGACCGGAGAGAGAGAGAGGGCGGCACAGAGCGGGGACCGGAGAGAGAGAGAAAGGCACAGAGCGGGGACCGGAGAGAGAGAAAGAGAGAGAGAGAGGCACAGAGCGGGGACCGGAGAGAGAGAGAGAGAGAGAGAGAGAGGCACAGAGCGGGGACCAGAGAGAGAGAGAGAGAGAGAGAGAGAGAAAGAGGCACAGAGCGGGGACCGGAGAGAGAAGGAGAGAGAGAGAGAGAGGCACAGAGCAGGGAACGGAGAGAGAGAGAGAAACACACAGAGCGGGGAACGGAGAGAGAGAGAGGCACAGAGCTGGGAACAGAGAGAGAGAGAGAGAGAGAGAGCGGCACAGAGCGGGGACCGGAGAGAGAGAGAGAGGCAAAGAGCGGGGACCGGAGAGAGAGAGAGAGAGAGCGGCACAGAGCGGGGACCGGAGAGAGAGAGAGAGAGAGAGAGGCACAGAGCAGGGACCGGAGAGAGAGAGAGAGAGGCACAGAGCGGAGACCGGAGAGAGAGAGAGAGAGGCACAGAGCAGGGACCAGAGAGAGAGAGGCACAGAGCAGGGAACGGAGAGAGAGAGGCACAGAGTGGGGACCAGAGAGAGAGAGAGAGGCACAGAGCAGGGAACGGAGAGAGAGAGGCACAGAGTGGGGACCAAAGAGAGAGAGGCACAGAGCGGGGAACAGAGAGAGAGAAAGAGAGGCACAGAGCTGGGAACAGAGAGAGAGAGAGAGGCACAGAGCTGGGAACAGAGAGAGAGGCACAGAGCGGGGACCGGAGAGAGAGAGAGGGCGGCACAGAGCGGGGACCGGAGAGAGAGAGAGGGCGGCACAGAGCGGGGACCGGAGAGAGAGAGAGAGGCACAGAGCGGGGACCGGAGAGAGAGAAAGAGAGACAGAGAGAGAGAGAGAGGCACAGAGCGGGGACCGGAGAGAGAGAGAGAGAGAGAGAGAGAGAGAGAAAGAGGCACAGAGCGGGGACCGGAGAGAGAGAGAGAGAGAGAGGCACAGAGCGGGGAACGGAGAGAGAGAGAGACACAGAGCAGGGAACAGAGAGAGAGGCACAGAGCGGGGACCGGAGAGAGAGAGAGAGAGAGAGGCATAGAACGGGGACCAGAGAGAGAGAGGCACAGAGCGGGGACCAGAGAGAGAGAGGCACAGAGCAGGGACCGGAGAGAGAGAGAGGCACAGAGCGGGGACCGGAGAGAGAGAGACAGAGTGGGGAACAGAGAGAGAGAGAGAGAGAGAGAGAGACACAGAGCAGGGAACAGAGAGAGAGAGAGAGAGAGAGACACAGAGCAGGGAACAGAGAGAGAGAGAGAGAGAGGCACAGAGCAGGGAATGGAGAGAGAGAGGGAGAGAGAGAGGCACAGAGCGGGGACCGGAGAGAGAGAGAGAGAGAGGCACAGAGCAGGGAACGGAGAGAGAGAGAGAGAGAGAGAGACACACAGAGCGTGGAACGGAGAGAGAGAGGCACAGAGCGGGGACCGGAGAGAGAGAGGCACAGAGCGGGGACGGAGAGAGAGAGAGAGAGAGGCACAGAGCGGGGACCAGAGAGAGAGAGGCACAGAGTGGGGACCAGAGAGAGAGAGAGAGGCACAGAGTGGGGACCAGAGAGAGAGAGAGGCACAGAGCGGGGACCGGAGAGAGAGAGAGAGAGGCACAGAGCAGGGAACAGAGAGAGAGGCACAGAGCAGGGAACGGAGAGAGAGAGGCACAGAGCGGGGAACAGAGAGAGAGAGAGAGAGAGAGAGAGGCACAGAGCAGGGAACGGAGAGAGAGACACAGAGCGGGGACCGGAGAGAGAGAGACACAGAGCGGGGACCGGAGAGAGAGAGGCACAGAGCGGGGACCGGAGAGAGAAAGGCACAGAGCGGGGACCGGAGAGAGAGAGGCACAGAGCGGGGACCGGAGAGAGAGAGGCACAGAGCAGGGAACAGAGAGAGAGGCACAGAGCAGGGAACAGAGAGAGAGAGAGGCACAGAGCAGGGAACGGAGAGAGAGAGAGGCACAGAACTGGGAACGGAGAGAGAGAGAGAGAGAGAGAGAGGCACAGAGCGGGGACCGGAGAGAGAGAGAGAGAGAGAGAGGCACAGAGCAGGGAACGGAGAGAGAGAGGCACAGAGCGGGGAACAGAGAGAGAGAGAGAGAGAGAGAGGCTTAGAGCAGGGAACGGAGAGAGAGAGGCACAGAGCTGGGAACAGAGAGAGAGGCACAGAGCTGGGAACAGAGAGAGAGGCACAGAGCAGGGAACAGAGAGAGAGGCACAGAGCAGGGAAGGGAGAGAGAGAGGCACAGAGCTGGGAACAGAGAGAGAGGCACAGAGCGGGGAACAGAGAAAGAGAGAGAAAGAGAGACACAGAGCGGGGAACGGAGAGAGAGAGGCACAGAGCAGGGAACGGAGAGAGAGACACAGAGCGGGGACAGGAGAGAGAGAGGCACAGAGCGGGGACCGGAGAGAGAGAGGCACAGAGCAGGGAACAGAGAGAGGCACAGAGCGGGGAACAAAGAGAGAGAGAGAGGCACAGAGCGGGGAACAGAGAGAGAGGCACAGAGCAGGGAACAGAGAGAGAGAGAGGCACAGAGCGGGGACCGGAGAGAGAGAGGCACAGAGCGGGGACCGGAGAGAGAGAGGCACAGAGCGGGGAACAGAGAGAGAGGCACAGAGCAGGGAACAGAGAGAGAGAGAGGCACAGAGCGGGGACCGGAGAGAGAGAGGCACAGAGCAGGGAACGGAGAGAAAGACACAGAGCGGGGACCGGAGAGAGAGGCACAGAGCGGGGACCGGAGAGAGAGAGGCACAGAGCGGGGACCGGAGAGAGAGAGGCACAGAGCGGGGACCGGAGAGAGAGAGGCACAGAGCGGGGACCAGAGAGAGAGAGGCACAGAGCGGGGACCGGAGAGAGAGAGGCACAGAGCGGGGACCGGAGAGAGAGAGGCACAGAGCAGGGAACAGAGAGAGAGAGGCACAGAGCGGGGACCGGAGAGAGAGAGGCACAGAGCAGGGAACGGAGAGAGAGACACAGAGCGGGGACCGGAGAGAGAAAGGCACAGAGCGGGGACCGGAGAGAGAGAGGCACAGAGCGGGGACCGGAGAGAGAGAGGCAAGGAGCAGGGAACAGAGAGAGAGGCACAGAGCAGGGAACAGAGAGAGAGAGAGGCACAGAGCGGGGACCGGAGAGAGAGAGGCACAGAGCAGGGAACAGAGAGAGAGGCACAGAGCAGGGAACGGAGAGAGAGAGAGAGGCACAGAGCAGGGAACGGAGAGAGAGAGAGGCACAGAGCAGGGAACGGAGAGAGAGAGAGGCACAGAGCAGGGAACGGAGAGAGAGAGAGGCACAGAACTGGGAACGGAGAGAGAGAGAGGCACAGAACTGGGAACGGAGAGAGAGAGAGGCACAGAGCTGGGATCAGAGAGAGAAAGAGAGCGGGAAGCGGATAGAGAGAGGCACAGAGCTGGGAACAGAGAGAGAGAGAGCGGGGAACGGAGAGAGAGAGCGGGGAACAGAGAGAGAGGCACAGAGCAGGGAACGGAGAGAGAGAGAGGCACAGAGCGGGGAACAGAGAGAGAGGCACAGAGCAGGGAACGGAGAGAGAGAGAGGCACAGAGCTGGGAACAGAGAGAGAGACAGAGCGGGGAACAGAGAGAGAGAGGCACAGAGCGGGGAACAGAGAGAGAGAGGCACAGAGCGGGGAACGGAGAGAGAGAGGCACAGAGCGGGGAACGGAGAGAGAGAGACAGAGCGGGGAACAGAGAGAGAGAGACAGAGCGGGGAACAGAGAGAGAGACACAGAGCAGGGAACGGAGAGAGAGGCACAGAGCGGGGAACAGAGAGAAAGAGGCACAGAGCGGGGAACGGAGAGAGAGAGGCACAGAGCAGGGAACAGAGAGAGAGAGACAGAGCGGGGAACAGAGAGAGAGACAGAGCGGGGAAAAGAGAGAAAGACACAGAGCGGGGAACAGAGAGAGACACAGAGCAGGGAACGGAGAGAGAGAGGCACAGAGCTGGGAACAGAGAGAGAGAGGCACAGAGCGGGGAACAGAGAGAGAGGCACAGAGCGGGGAACAGAGAGAGAGGCACAGAGCAGGGAACAGAGAGAGAGAGAGAGAGAGAGGCACAGAGCGGGGACCGGAGAGAGAGAGAGAGAGAGGCACAGAGCGGGGACCAGAGAGAGAGGCACAGAGCGGGGACCAGAGAGAGAGAGGCACAGAGCGGGGACCGGAAAGAGAGAGAGAGAGGCACAGAGCGGGGACCGGAACGGAGAGAGAGACACAGAGCGGGGACCGGAGAGAGAGAGGCACAGAGCGGGGACCGGAGAGAGAGAGGCACAGAGCGGGGAACAGAGAGAGAGGCACAGAGCAGGGAACAGAGAGAGAGAGAGGCACAGAGCTGGGAACAGAGAGAGAGGCACAGAGCAGGGAACAGAGAGAGAGAGGCACAGAGAGGGGAACAGAGAGAGAGAGAGGCACAGAGCAGGGAACTGAGAGAGAGAGAGAGAGAGAGAGAGGCACAGAGCGGGGACCGGAGAAAGAGACACACAGAGAGGGGAACAGAGAGAGAGAGAGAGGCACAGAGCAGGGAACTGAGAGAGAGAGAGAGAGAGAGAGAGAGAGGCACAGAGCGGGGACCGGAGAGAGAGAGAGAGAGAGAGAGAGGCACAGAGCGGGGATCGGGGAGAGAGAGAGAGGCACAGAGCGGGGACCGGAGAGAGAGAGAGAGAGAGAGAGAGAGAGAGAGAGAGAAAGAGGCACAGAGCGGGGACCGGAGAGAGAGAGAGAGAGAGGCACAGAGCAGGGAACTGAGAGAGAGACAGAGCAGGGAACGGAGAGAGAGAGAGAGAGAGAGAGAGAGGCACAGAGCAGGGAACTGAGAGAGACACAGAGCAGGGAACAGAGAGAGAGGCACAGAGCGGGGACCGGAGAGAGAGAGAGAGAGAGAGAGGCATAGAGCGGGGACCAGAGAGAGAGAGGAACAGAGCGGGGACCAGAGAGAGAGAGGCACAGAGCGGGGACTGGAAAGAGAGAGAGAGAGAGGCACAGAGCGGGGACCGGAACGGAGAGAGAGACACAGAGCGGGGATCGGAGAGAGAGAGGCACAGAGCGGGGACCGGAGATAGAGAGGCACAGAGCGGGGACCGGAGAGAGAGGCACAGAGCAGGGAACAGAGAGAGAGAGAGGCACAGAGCGGGGACCGGAGAGAGAGACACACAGAGAGGGGAACAGAGAGAGAGAGAGGCACAGAGCAGGGAACGGAGAGAGAGAGAGAGAGAGAGAGAGAGAGAGAGAAAGAGAAAGAGGCACAGAGCGGGGATCGGAGAGAGAGAGAGAGAGGCACAGAGCGGGGACCGGAGAGAGAGAGAGAGAGAGGCACAGAGCAGGGAACGGAGAGAGAGACACAGAGCGGGGAACGGAGAGAGAGAGGCACAGAGCAGGGAACGGAGAGAGAGACACAGAGCGGGGAACAGAGAGAGAGGCACAGAGCGGGGACCAGAGAGAGAGAGGCACAGAGCAGGGATCGGAAAGAGAGAGAGAGAGGCACAGAGCGGGGACCGGAGAGAGAGAGAGAGGCACAGAGCAGGGACCGGAGAGAGAGAGAGGCACAGAGCGGGGACCGGAGAGAGAGAGAGAGAGAGAGAGAGAGAGGCACAGAGCAGGGAACGGAGAGAGAGAGGCACAGAGCAGGGACCGGAGAGAGAGAGACAGAGTGGGGAACAGAGAGAGAGAGAGAGAGACACAGAGCAGGGAACAGAGAGAGAGAGAGAGGCACAGAGCAGGGAATGGAGAGAGAGAGGGAGAGGAAGAGGCACAGAGCGGGGACCGGAGAGAGAGAGAGAGAGGCACAGAGCAGGGAACGGAGAGAGAGAGAGAGAGAGACACACAGAGCGTGGAACGGAGAGAGAGAGGCACAGAGCGGGGACCGGAGAGAGAGAGAGGCACAGAGCGGGGTCGGAGAGAGAGAGAGAGAGAGAGAGGCACAGAGCAGGGAACGGAGAGAGAGAGAGAGAGACACACACAGAGCGGGGACCAGAGAGAGGGAGGCACAGAGTGGGGACCAGAGAGAGAGAGAGGCACAGAGTGGGGACCAGAGAGAGAGAGAGGCACAGAGCGGGGACCGGAGAGAGAGAGAGAGAGAGAGAGAGAGAGAGGCACAGAGCAGGGAACAGAGAGAGAGGCACAGAGCAGGGAACGGAGAGAGAGAGGCACAGAGCTGGGAACAGAGAGAGAGAGAGAAAGAGAGGCACAGAGCAGGGAACGGAGAGAGAGACACAGAGCGGGGAACAGAGAGAGAGAGAGAGAGAAAGAGAGGCACAGAGCAGGGAACGGAGAGAGAGACACAGAGCGGGGACCGGAGAGAGAGAGAGACACAGAGCGGGGACCGGAGAGAGAGAGGCACAGAGCGGGGACCGGAGAGAGAGAGGCACAGAGCGGGGACCGGAGAGAGAGGCACGGAGCGGGGACCGGAGAGAGAGAGGCACAGAGCAGGGAACAGAGAGAGGCACAGAGCAGGGAACAGAGAGAGAGAGAGGCACAGAGCAGGGAACGGAGAGAGAGACACAGAGCGGGGAACAGAGAGAGAGGCACAGAGCGGGGACCAGAGAGAGAGAGGCACAGAGCAGGGAACAGAGAGAGAGGCACAGAGCGGGGACCGGAGAGAGAGAGAGAGGCACAGAGCAAAGACCGGAGAGAGAGAGAGGCACAGAGCGGGGACCGGAGAGAGAGAGAGAGAGAGAGAGGCACAGAGCAGGGAACGGAGAGAGAGAGGCACAGAGCGGGGACCGGAGAAAGAGAGACAGAGTGGGGAACAGAGAGAGAGAGAGAGAGACACAGAGCAGGGAACAGAGAGAGAGAGAGAGAGAGAGAGAGAGAGAGACACACAGAGCGTGGAACGGAGAGAGAGAGAGGCACAGAGCGGGGACGGAGAGAGAGAGAGAGGCACAGAGCGGGGACGGAGAGAGAGAGAGAGAGAGAGGCACAGAGCGGGGACCAGAGAGAGAGAGGCACAGAGTGGGGACCAGAGAGAGAGAGAGGCACAGAGTGGGGACCAGAGAGAGAGAGAGGCACAGAGTGGGGACCAGAGAGAGAGAGAGAGAGAGAGGCACAGAGCAGGGAACAGAGAGAGAGGCACAGAGCAGGGAACGGAGAGAGAGACACAGAGCGGGGACCAGAGAGAGAGAGGCACAGAGCGGGGACCGGAGAGAGAGAGAGAGAGAGGCACAGAGCTGGGAACAGAGAGAGAGGCACAGAGCGGGGAACAGAGAGAGAGAGAGAGAAAGAGAGGCACAGAGCAGGGAACGGAGAGAGAGACACAGAGCGGGGACCGGAGAGAGAGACACACAGAGCGGGGACCGGAGAGAGAGAGGCACAGAGCGGGGACCGGAGAGAGAGAGGCACAGAGCGGGGACCGGAGAGAGAGAGGCACAGAGCGGGGACCGGAGAGAGAGAGGCACAGAGCAGGGAACAGAGAGAGAGGCACAGAGCAGGGAACAGAGAGAGAGAGAGGCACAGAGCAGGGAACGGAGAGAGAGGCACAGAACTGGGAACGGAGAGAGAGAGAGAGAAAGAGGCACAGAGCGGGGACAAGAGAGAGAGAGAGAAAGAGAGAGAGAGAGAGAGAGGCACAGAGCAGGGAACAGAGAGAGAGGCACAGAGCGGGGAACAGAGAGAGAGAGAGAGAGGCACAGAGCAGGGAACGGAGAGAGAGAGAGAGAGAGAGAGGCACAGAGCGGGGACCAGAGAGAGAGGCACAGAGCGGGGACCAGAGAGAGAGAGGCACAGAGCGGGGACCGGAGAGAGAGAGGCACAGAGCGGGGACCGGAGAGAGAGAGGCACAGAGCAGGGAACGGAAAGAGAGAGAGAGAGAGGCACAGAGCGGGGACCGGAGAGAGAGAGAGGCACAGAGCGGGGACCGGAGAGAGAGAGAGGCACAGAGCGGGGACCGGAGAGAGAGAGACAGAGTGGGGAACAGAGAGAGAGAGAGAGATACAGAGCAGGGAACAGAGAGAGAGAGAGAGAGAGGCACAGAGCGGGGACCGGAGAGAGAGGCACAGAGCAGGGAACGGAGAGAGAGAGGCACAGAGCGGGGACCGGAGAGAGAGAGGCACAGAGCGGGGACCGGAGAGAGAGAGGCACAGAGCGGGGACCGGAGAGAGAGAGGCACAGAGCGGGGACCGGAGAGAGAGAGAGAGAGAGGCACAGAGCAGGGAACAGAGAGAGAGAGAGAGAGAGACACACAGAGCGGGGAACGGAGAGAGAGAGAGGCACAGAGCGGGGACCGGAGAGAGAGAGAGGCACAGAGCGGGGACGGAAAGAGAGAGAGAGGCACAGAGTGGGGACCAGAGAGAGAGAGGCACAGAGTGGGGACCAGAGAGAGAGAGAGAGAGAGGCACAGAGTGGGGACCAGAGAGAGAGAGAGAGGCACAGAGCGGGGACCGGAGAGAGAGAGAGAGAGAGAGAGAGAGAGAGAGAGAGAGAGGCACAGAGCAGGGAACGGAGAGAGAGAGGCACAGAGCGGGGACCGGAGAGAGAGAGACACAGAGCGGGGAACAGAGAGAGAGAGAGAGAGAGAGAGGCACAGAGCAGGGAACGGAGAGAGAGAGGCACAGAGCTGGGAACAGAGAGAGAGGCACAGAGCAGGGAACGGAGAGAGAGAGGCACAGAGCTGGGAACAGAGAGAGAGAGGCACAGAGCGGGGAACAGAGAGAGAGAGAGAGAGAGAGAGACACAGAGCGGGGAACGGAGAGAGAGAGGCACAGAGCAGGGAACGGAGAGAGAGACACAGAGCGGGGACAGGAGAGAGAGAGGCACAGAGCGGGGACCGGAGAGAGAGAGGCACAGAGCAGGGAACAGAGAGAGGCACAGAGCGGGGAACAGAGAGAGAGAGAGAGAGGCACAGAGCGGGGAACAGAGAGAGAGGCACAGAGCAGGGAACAGAGAGAAAGAGAGGCACAGAGCGGGGACCGGAGAGAGAGAGGCACAGAGCGGGGACCGGAGAGAGAGAGGCACAGAGCGGGGAACAGAGAGAGAGGCACAGAGCAGGGAACAGAGAGAGAGAGAGAGGCACAGAGCGGGGACCGGAGAGAGAGAGGCACAGAGCAGGGAACGGAGAGAAAGACACAGAGCGGGGACCGGAGAGAGAGGCACAGAGCGGGGACCGGAGAGAGAGAGGCACAGAGCGGGGACCGGAGAGAGAGAGGCACAGAGCGGGGACCGGAGAGAGAGAGGCACAGAGCAGGGAACAGAGAGAGAGGCACAGAGCAGGGAACAGAGAGAGAGAGAGGCACAGAGCGGGGACCGGAGAGAGAGAGGCACAGAGCAGGGAACGGAGAGAGAGAGGCACAGAGCGGGGACCGGAGAGAGAGAGGCACAGAGCGGGGACCGGAGAGAGAGAGGCACAGAGCGGGGACCGGAGAGAGAGAGGCACAGAGCAGGGAACAGAGAGAGAGGCACAGAGCAGGGAACAGAGAGAGAGAGGCACAGAGCGGGGACTGGAGAGAGAGAGGCACAGAGCAGGGAACGGAGAGAGAGAGAGGCACAGAGCAGGGAACGGAGAGAGAGAGAGGCACAGAACTGGGAACGGAGAGAGAGAGAGAGGCACAGAACTGGGAACGGAGAGAGAGAGAGAGGCACAGAACTGGGAACGGAGAGAGAGAGAGGCACAGAGCTGGGAACAGAGAGAGAGAGAGAGAGAGAGAGAGAGAGAGAGAGGCACAGAGCGGGGACCGGAGAGAGAGAGAGAGCGGGAAATGGATAGAGAGAGGCACAGAGCTGGGAACAGAGAGAGAGAGCGGGGAACGGAGAGAGAGAGCGGGGAACAGAGAGAGAGGCACAGAGCAGGGAACGGAGAGAGAGAGGCACAGAGCGGGGAACAGAGAGAGAGGCACAGAGCAGGGAACGGAGAGAGAGAGGCACAGAGCGGGGAACAGAGAGAGAGGCACAGAGCAGGGAACAGAGAGAGAGGCACAGAGCTGGGAACAGAGAGAGAGACAGAGCGGGGAACAGAGAGAGAGACAGAGCGGGGAACAGAGAAAGAGAGGCACAGAGCAGGGAACAGAGAGAGAGAGGCACAGAGCGGGGAACGGAGAGAGAGAGGCACAGAGCGGGGAACAGAGAGAGAGAGACAGAGCGGGGAACAGAGAGAGAGACACAGAGCGGGGAACAGAGAGAGAGACACAGAGCAGGGAACAGAGAGAGACACAGAGCAGGGAACGGAGAGAGAGAGGCACAGAGCAGGGAACAGAGAGAGAGAGGCACAGAGCGGGGAACAGAGAGAGAGAGGCACAGAGCGGGGAACAGAGAGAGAGGCACAGAGCGGGGAACAGAGAGAGAGGCACAGAGCAGGGAACAGAGAGAGAGAGAGAGAGGCACAGAGCGGGGACCAGAGAGAGAGGCACAGAGCGGGGAACAGAGAGAGAGGCACAGAGCAGGGAACGGAGAGAGAGAGAGAGAGAGAGGCACAGAGCGGGGACAGGAGAGAGAGAGAGAGAGAGAGAGAGAGAGAGAGAGAGAGAAAGAGGCACAGAGCGGGGACCGGAGAGAGAGAGAGAGAGAGAGGCACAGAGCGGGGACCGGAGAGAGAGAGAGAGAGAGAGAGAGAGAGAGAGAAAGAGGCACAGAGCGGGGACCGGAGAGAGAGAGAGAGAGAGAGAGAGGCACAGAGCAGGGAACTTAGAGAGAGACAGAGCAGGGAACGGAGAGAGAGAGAGAGACACAGAGCAGGGAACAGAGAGAGGCACAGAGCGGGGAACGGAGAGAGAGAGAGAGAGAGGCACAGAGCGGGGACCGGAGAGAGAGAGGCACAGAGAGGGGACCGGAGATAGAGAGGCACAGAGCGGGGACCGGAGAGAGAGGCACAGAGCAGGGAACAGAGAGAGAGAGAGGCACAGAGCGGGGACCGGAGAGAGAGACACACAGAGAGGGGAACAGAGAGAGAGAGAGAGGCACAGAGCAGGGAACGGAGAGAGAGAGAGAGAGAGAGAGAGAAAGAGAAAGAGGCACAGAGCGGGGATCGGAGAAAGAGAGAGAGAGAGAGAGAGGCACAGAGCGGGGACCGGAGAGAGAGAGAGAGAGAGAGGCACAGAGCAGGGAACGGAGAGAGAGACACAGAGCGGGGAACGGAGAGAGAGGCACAGAGCGGGGACCAGAGAGAGAGAGGCACAGAGCAGGGAACGGAAAGAGAGAGAGAGAGGCACAGAGCAATGACCGGAGAGAGAGAGAGAGAGGCACAGAGCAGGGACCGGAGAGAGAGAGGCACAGAGCGGGGACCGGAGAGAGAGAGACAGAGTGGGGAACAGAGAGAGAGAGAGAGAGAGAGACACAGAGCAGGGAACAGAGAGAGAGAGAGAGGCACAGAGCAGGGAATGGAGAGAGAGAGGGAGAGAGAGAGGCACAGAGCGCGGACCGGAGAGAGAGAGGCACAGAGCAGGGAACGGAGAGAGAGAGAGAGAGAGAGAGAGAGAGAGAGACAGAGCGTGGAACGGAGAGAGAGAGGCACAGAGCGGGGACCGGAGAGAGAGAGAGGCACAGAGCGGGGTCGGAGAGAGAGAGAGAGGCACAGAGCAGGGAACGGAGAGAGAGAGAGAGAGACACACAGAGCGGGGACCAGAGAGAGAGAGGCACAGAGCAGGGAACGGAGAGAGAGAGGCACAGAGCTGGGAACAGAGAGAGAGGCACAGAGCGGGGAACAGAGAGAGAGAGAGAAAGAGAGGCACAGAGCAGGGAACGGAGAGAGAGACACAGAGCGGGGACCGGAGAGAGAGAGACACAGAGCGGGGACCGGAGAGAGAGAGGCACAGAGCGGGGACCGGAGAGAGAGAGGCACAGAGCGGGGACCGGAGAGAGAGAGGCACAGAGCGGGGACCGGAGAGAGAGAGGCACAGAGCAGGGAACAGAGAGAGAGGCACAGAGCAGGGAACAGAGAGAGAGGCACAGAGCAGGGAACGGAGAGAGAGAGAGGCACAGAACTGGGAACGGAGAGAGAGAGAGAGAGAGAGAGGCACAGAGCGGGGACCGGAGAGAGAGAGGCACAGAGCGGGGACCGGAGAGAGAGAGGCACAGAGCAGGGAACAGAGAGAGAGGCACAGAGCAGGGAACAGAGAGAGAGAGAGGCACAGAGCGGAGACCGGAGAGAGAGAGGCACAGAGCAGGGAACGGAGAGAGAGAGAGGCACAGAGCAGGGAACGGAGAGAGAGAGAGGCACAGAACTGGGAACGGAGAGAGAGAGAGGCACAGAACTGGGAACGGAGAGAGAGAGAGGCACAGAGCTGGGAACAGAGAGAGAGAGAGAGAGAGAGAGGCACAGAGCGGGGACCGGAGAGAGAGAGAGAGCGGGAAATGGCTAGAGAGAGGCACAGAGCTGGGAACAGAGAGAAAGAGAGCGGGGAACGGAGAGAGAGAGCGGGGAACAGAGAGAGAGGCACAGAGCAGGGAACGGAGAGAGAGAGGCACAGAGCGGGGAACAGAGAGAGAGGCACAGAGCAGGGAACGGAGAGAGAGAGAGGCACAGAGCTGGGAACAGAGAGAGAGACAGAGCGGGGAACAGAGAAAGAGAGGCACAGAGCGGGGAACAGAGAGAGAGAGGCACAGAGCGGGGAACGGAGAGAGAGAGGCACAGAGCGGGGAACAGAGAGAGAGAGACAGAGCGGGGAACAGAGAGAGAGACACAGAGCGGGGAACAGAGAGAGAGACACAGAGCGGGGAACAGAGAGAGAGGCACAGAGCAGGGAACAGAGAGAAAGAGGCACAGAGCGGGGAACAGAGAGAGAGAGGCACAGAGCGGGGAACAGAGAGAGAGGCACAGAGCGGGGAACAGAGAGAGAGGCACAGAGCAGGGAACAGAGAGAGACAGAGAGAGAGAGGCACAGAGCGGGGACCGGAGAGAGAGAGAGAGAGAGGCACAGAGCGGGGACCAGAGAGAGAGGCACAGAGCGGGGACCAGAGAGAGAGAGGCACAGAGCGGGGACCGGAAAGAGAGAGAGAGAGGCACAGAGCGGGGACCGGAACGGAGAGAGAGACACAGAGCGGGGACCGGAGAGAGAGAGGCACAGAGCGGGGACCGGAGAGAGAGAGGCACAGAGCGGGGAACAGAGAGAGAGGCACAGAGCAGGGAACAGAGAGAGAGGCACAGAGCAGGGAACAGAGAGAGAGAGAGGCACAGAGCTGGGAACAGAGAGAGAGGCACAGAGCAGGGAACAGAGAGAGAGAGAGGCACAGAGCGGGGACCGGAGAAAGAGACACACAGAGAGGGGAACAGAGAGAGAGAGAGGCACAGAGCAGGGAACGGAGAGAGAGAGAGAGAGAGAGGCACAGAGCGGGGACAGGAGAGAGAGAGAGAGAGAGAAAGAGGCACAGAGCGGGGACCGGAGAGAGAGAGAGAGAGAGAGAGAGAGGCACAGAGCGGGGACCGGAGAGAGAGAGAGAGAGAGAGAGAGAGAGAGAGAGAGAAAGAGGCACAGAGCGGGGACCGGAGAGAGAGAGAGAGAGAGAGGCACAGAGCAGGGAACTGAGAGAGAGGCACAGAGCGGGGAACGGAGAGAGAGAGAGAGAGAGGCACAGAGCGGGGACCGGAGAGAGAGAGGCACAGAGAGGGGACCGGAGATAGAGAGGCACAGAGCGGGGACCGGAGAGAGAGGCACAGAGCAGGGAACAGAGAGAGAGAGAGGCACAGAGCGGGGACCGGAGAGAGAGACACACAGAGAGGGAAACAGAGAGAGAGAGAGGCACAGAGCAGGGAACGGAGAGAGAGAGAGAGAGAGAGAGAGAGAGAGAGAAAGAGAAAGAGGCACAGAGCGGGGATCGGAGAGAGAGAGAGAGAGAGAGAGAGAGAGAGAGGCACAGAGCGGGGACCGGAGAGAGAGAGAGAGAGAGAGAGAGGCACAGAGCAGGGAACGGAGAGAGAGACACAGAGCGGGGAACGGAGAGAGAGGCACAGAGCGGGGACCAGAGAGAGAGAGGCACAGAGCAGGGAACGGAAAGAGAGAGAGAGAGGCACAGAGCGGGGACCGGAGAGAGAGAGAGAGAGAGAGAGAGGCACAAAGCAGGGACCGGAGAGAGAGAGGCACAGAGCGGGGACCGGAGAGAGAGAGACAGAGTGGGGAACAGAGAGAGAGAGAGAGAGAGAGACACAGAGCAGGGAACAGCGAGAGAGAGAGAGGCACAGAGCAGGGAATGGAGAGAGAGAGGGAGAGAGAGAGGCACAGAGCGGGGACCGGAGAGAGAGAGAGAGAGGCACAGAGCAGGGAACGGAGAGAGAGAGAGAGAGAGACACAGAGCGTGGAACGGAGAGAGAGAGAGGCACAGAGCGGGGACCGGAGAGAGAGAGAGGCACAGAGCGGGGTCGGAGAGAGAGAGAGAGAGAGGCACAGAGCAGGGAACGGAGAGAGAGAGAGAGAGACACACACAGAGCGGGGACCAGAGAGAGAGAGGCACAGAGTGGGGACCAGAGAGAGAGAGAGAGAGGCACAGAGTGGGGACCAGAGAGAGAGAGAGGCACAGAGCGGGGACCGGAGAGAGAGAGAGAGAGGCACAGAGCAGGGAACGGAGAGAGAGAGGCACAGAGCAGGGAACGGAGAGAGAGACACAGAGCGGGGACCGGAGAGAGAGAGACACAGAGCGGGGACCGGAGAGAGAGAGGCACAGAGCGGGGACCGGAGAGAGAGAGGCACAGAGCAGGGACCGGAGAGAGAGAGGCACAGAGCGGGGACCGGAGAGAGAGAGGCACAGAGCAGGGAACAGAGAGAGAGGCACAGAGCAGGGAACAGAGAGAGAGAGAGGCACAGAGCAGGGAACGGAGAGAGAGAGAGGCACAGAACTGGGAACGGAGAGAGAGAGAGAGAGAGAGAGAGAGAGAGAGAGAGAGAGAAAGAGGCACAGAGCGGGGACAGGAGAGAGAGAGAGAGAGAGAGGCACAGAGCAGGGAACAGAGAGAGGCACAGAGCGGGGAACAGAGAGAGAGAGAGAGAGAGAGAGAGAGAGAGAGGCACAGAGCAGGGAACGGAGAGAGAGAGAGAGAGGCACAGAGCGGGGACCAGATAGAGAGAGGCACAGATCGGGGACCAGAGAGAGAGAGGCACAGAGCGGGGACCGGAGAGAGAGAGGCACAGAGCGGGGAACAGAGAGAGAGAGGCACAGAGCAGGGAACGGAAAGAGAGAGAGAGAGGCACAGAGCAGGGAACAGAGAGAGAGGCACAGAGCAGGGAACGGAGAGAGAGAGGCACAGAGCTGGGAACAGAGAGAGAGGCACAGAGCGGGGAACAGAGAGAGAGAGAGAAAGAGAGGCACAGAGCAGGGAACGGAGAGAGAGACACAGAGCGGGGACCGGAGAGAGAGAGACACAGAGCGGGGACCGGAGAGAGAGAGGCACAGAGCGGGGACCGGAGAGAGAGAGGCACAGAGCAGGGACCGGAGAGAGAGAGGCACAGAGCGGGGACCGGAGAGAGAGAGGCACAGAGCAGGGAACAGAGAGAGAGGCACAGAGCAGGGAACAGAGAGAGAGAGGCACAGAGCAGGGAACGGAGAGAGAGAGAGGCACAGAACTGGGAACAGAGAGAGAGGAGAGAGAGAGAGAGAGAGAGAGAGAAAGAGGCACAGAGCGGGGACAGGAGAGAGAGAGAGAGAGAGGCACAGAGCAGGGAACAGAGAGAGAGGCACAGAGCGGGGAACAGAGAGAGAGAGAGAGAGAGAGAGAGGCACAGAGCAGGGAACGGAGAGAGAGAGAGAGAGGCACAGAGCGGGGACCAGATAGAGAGAGGCACAGATCGGGGACCAGAGAGAGAGAGGCACAGAGCGGGGACCGGAGAGAGAGAGGCACAGAGCGGGGAACAGAGAGAGAGAGGCACAGAGCAGGGAACGGAAAGAGAGAGAGAGAGGCACAGAGCGGGGACCGGAGAGAGAGAGAGGCACAGAGCAGGGACTGGAGAGAGAGAGAGGCACAGAGCGGGGACCGGAGAGAGAGAGAGAGAGAGAGAGAGAGAGAGAGAGAGGCACAGATCGGGGACCGGAGAGAGAGAGACAGAGTGGGGAACAGAGAGAGAGAGAGAGAGAGAGATACAGAGCAGGGAACAGAGAGAGAGAGAGAGGCACAGAGCGGGGACCGGAGAGAGAGGCACAGAGCAGGGAACGGAGAGAGAGAGAGGCACAGAACGGGGACCGGAGAGAGAGAGGGAGAGAGAGAGGCACAGAGCGGGGGACCGGAGAGAGAGAGAGGCACAGAGCAGGGAACAGAGAGAGAGAGAAAGAGAGAGAGAGAGAGAGAGACACACAGAGCGGGGAACGGAGAGAGAGGCACAGAGCGGGGACCGGAGAGAGAGAGAGGCACAGAGCGGGGACCAGATAGAGAGAGGCACAGAGCGGGGACCAGAGAGAGAGAGGCACAGAGCGGGGACCGGAGAGAGAGAGGCACAGAGCGGGGAACAGAGAGAGAGAGGCACAGAGCAGGGAACGGAAAGAGAGAGAGAGAGGCACAGAGCGGGGACCGGAGAGAGAGAGAGGCACAGAGCAGGGACTGGAGAGAGAGAGAGGCACAGAGCGGGGACCGGAGAGAGAGAGAGAGAGAGAGAGAGAGAAAGAGAGACACAGAGCGGGGAACGGAGAGAGAGAGGCACAGAGCAGGGAACGGAGAGAGAGACACAGAGCGGGGACAGGAGAGAGAGAGGCACAGAGCGGGGACCAGAGAGAGAGAGGCAGAGAGCAGGGAACAGAGAGAGGCACAGAGCAGGGAACAGAGAGAGAGAGAGGCACAGAGCGGGGACCGGAGAGAGAGAGGCACAGAGCAGGGAACGGAGAGAGAGACACAGAGCGGGGACCGGAGAGAGAGAGGCACAGAGCGGGGACCGGAGAGAGAGAGGCACAGAGCGGGGACCGGAGAGAGAGAGGCACAGAGCAGGGAACAGAGAGAGAGGCACAGAGCAGGGAACAGAGAGAGAGAGAGGCACAGAGCAGGGAACGGAGAGAGAGAGAGGCACAGAGCAGGGAACGGAGAGAGAGAGAGGCACAGAACTGGGAACGGAGAGAGAGAGAGGCACAGAGCTGGGAACAGAGAGAGAGAGAGAGAGAGGCACAGAGCGGGGACCGGAGAGAGAGAGAGAGCGGGAAACGGATAGAGAGAGGCACAGAGCTGGGAACAGAGAGAGAGAGAGCGGGGAACAGAGAGAGAGGCACAGAGCAGGGAACGGAGAGAGAGAGGCACAGAGCAGGGAACAGAGAGAGAGGCACAGAGCAGGGAACGGAGAGAGAGAGAGGCACAGAGCTGGGAACAGAGAGAGAGACAGAGCGGGGAACAGAGAGAGAGAGGCACAGAGCGGGGAACAGAGAGAGAGAGGCACAGAGCGGGGAACGGAGAGAGAGAGGCACAGAGCGGGGAACAGAGAGAGAGAGGCACAGAGCGGGGAACAGAGAGAGAGAGACAGAGCGGGGAACAGAGAGAGAGACACAGAGCGGGGAACGGAGAGAGACACAGAGCGGGGAACAGAGAGAGACACAGGGCAGGGAACGGAGAGAGAGAGGCACAGAGCGGGGAACAGAGAGAGAGAGGCACAGAGCGGGGAACAGAGAGAGAGAGACAGAGCGGGGAACAGAGAGAGAGACAGAGCGGGGAAAAGAGAGAGAGACAAAGAGCGGGGAACAGAGAGAGACACAGAGCAGGGAACGGAGAGAGAGAGGCACAGAGCAGGGAACAGAGAGAGAGAGGCACAGAGAGGGGAACAGAGAGAGAGAGGCACAGAGCGGGGAACAGAGAGAGAGGCACAGAGCGGGGAACAGAGAGAGAGGCACAGAGCAGGGAACAGAGAGAGAGAGAGAGAGAGGCACAGAGCGGGGACCGGAGAGAGAGAGAGAGAGAGAGAGAGGCACAGAGCAGGGAACGGAGAGAGAGACAGAGCAGGGAACGGAGAGAGAGACACAGAGCAGGAAACAGAGAGAGAGAGAGAGAGAGAGAGGCACAGAGCGGGGACCGGAGAGAGAGAGAGAGGCACAGAGCGGGGACCAGAGAGAGAGGCACAGAGCGGGGACCAGAGAGAGAGAGGCACAGAGCGGGGACCGGAAAGAGAGAGAGAGAGGCACAGAGCGGGGACCGGAACGGAGAGAGAGACACAGAGCGGGGACTGGAGAGAGAGAGGCACAGAGCGGGGACCGGAGAGAGAGAGGCACAGAGCGGGGAACAGAGAGAGAGGCACAGAGCAGGGAACAGAGAGAGAGAGAGAGGCACAGAGCTGGGAACAGAGAGAGAGGCACAGAGCAGGGAACAGAGAGAGAGAGAGGCACAGAGCGGGGACCGGAGAAAGAGACACAGAGAGAGAGAGAGAGAGAGAGAGAGAGGCACAGAGCAGGGAACGGAGAGAGAGAGGGAGAGAGAGAGAGAGAGAAAGAGGCACAGAGCGGGGACCGGAGAGAGAGAGAGAGGCACAGAGCAGGGAAAGGAGAGAGAGACACAGAGCGGGGACCGGAGAGAGAGAGGCACAGAGCGGGGACCGGAGAGAGAGAGAGGCACAGAGCAGGGAACAGAGAGAGAGACACAGAGCAGGGAACGGAGAGAGAGAGGCACAGAGCAGGGAACAGAGAGAGAGACACAGAGCAGGGAACAGAGAGAGAGGCACAGAGCGGGGAACAAAGAGAGAGAGGCACAGAGCAGGGAACGGAGAGAGAGACACAGAGCGGGGAACAGAGAGAGAGGCACAGAGCGGGGACCAGAGAGAGAGAGGCACAGAGCGGGGAACAGAGAGAGAGAGGCACAGAGCAGGGAACGGAAAGAGAGAGAGAGGCACAGAGCAGGGACCGGAGAGAGAGAGAGGCACAGAGCGGGGACCGGAGAGAGAGAGAGGCACAGAGCGGGGACCGGAGAGAGAGAGAGAGAGGCACAGAGCAGGGAACGGAGAGAGAGAGGCACAGAGCGGGGACCGGAGAGAGAGAGACAGATTGGGGAACAGAGAGAGAGAGAGAGAGACACACACAGAGCAGGGAACAGAGAGAGAGAGAGAGGGAGAGAGAGAGGCACACAGCGGGGACCGGAGAGAGAGAGAGAGGCACAGAGCAGGGAACGGAGAGAGAGAGAGAGAGACACACACAGAGCGGGGAACGGAGAGAGAGAGGCACAGAGCGGGGACCGGAGAGAGAGAGAGAGAGGCACAGAGCTGGGAACAGAGAGAGAGGCACAGAGCAGGGAATGGAGAGAGAGAGGCACAGAGCTGGGAACAGAGAGAGAGGCACAGAGCGGGGAACAGAGAGAGAGAGAGAAAGAGAGGCACAGAGCAGGGAACGGAGAGAGAGACACAGAGCGGGGACCGGAGAGAGAGAGACACAGAGCGGGGACTGGAGAGAGAGAGGCACAGAGCGGGGACCAGAGAGAGAGAGGCACAGAGTGGGGACCAGAGAGAGAGAGAGAGGCACAGAGTGGGGACCAGAGAGAGAGAGAGAGGCACAGAGCGGGGACCGGAGAGAGAGAGAGAGAGAGAGAGAGAGAGAGAGGCACAGAGCAGGGAACGGAGAGAGAGAGGCACAGAGCGGGGACCGGAGAGAGAGAGAGACACAGAGCGGGGAACAGAGAGAGAGAGAGAGGCACAGAGCTGGGAACAGAGAGAGAGGCACAGAGCGGGGACCGGAAAGAGAGAGAGAGAGGCACAGAGCGGGGACCGGAACGGAGAGAGAGACACAGAGCGGGGACCAGAGAGAGAGAGGCACAGAGCGGGGACCGGAAAGAGAGAGAGAGAGGCACAGAGCGGGGACCGGAACGGAGAGAGAGACACAGAGCGGGGAACAGAGAGAGAGAGGCACAGAGCGGGGACCGGAAAGAGAGAGAGAGAGGCACAGAGCGGGGACCGGAGAGAGAGAGGCACAGAGCGGGGAACAGAGAGAGAGGCACAGAGCAGGGAACAGAGAGAGAGGCACAGAGCAGGGAACAGAGAGAGAGAGAGGCACAGAGCGGGGACCGGAGAAAGAGACACACAGAGAGGGGAACAGAGAGAGAGAGAGGCACAGAGCAGGGAACGGAGAGAGAGAGAGAGAGAGAGAGAGAGAGAGAGAGAGAAAGAGGCACAGAGCGGGGACCGGAGAGAGAGAGGCACAGAGCAGGGAACGGAGAGAGAGAGGCACAGAGCAGGGAACGGAGAGAGAGACACAGAGCGGGGACCGGAGAGTGAGAGGCACAGAGCAGGGAACAGAGAGAGAGACACAGAGCAGGGAACAGAGAGAGAGAGGCACAGAGCAGGGAACGGAAAGAGAGAGAGAGGCACAGAGCAGGGACCGGAGAGAGAGAGAGAGGCACAGAGCAGGGACCGGAGAGAGAGAGAGGCACAGAGCGGGGACCGGAGAGAGAGAGAGAGAGAGGCACAGAGCAGGGAACGGAGAGAGAGAGGCACAGAGCGGGGACCGGAGAGAGAGAGACAGAGTGGGGAACAGAGAGAGAGAGAGAGAGAGACACACAGAGCAGGGAACAGAGAGAGAGAGAGAGAGAGAGAGGCACAGAGCAGGGAATGGAGAGAGAGAGAGAGAGAGAGAGACACACACAGCGGGGACCGGAGAGAGAGAGAGAGAGAGAGAGAGAGAGAGAGAGAGACACACAGAGCGGGGAACGGAGAGAGAGAGGCACAGAGCGGGGACCGGAGAGAGAGAGAGAGAGGCACAGAGCTGGGAACAGAGAGAGAGGCACAGAGCAGGGAACGGAGAGAGAGAGGCACAGAGCTGGGAACAGAGAGAGAGGCACAGAGCGGGGAACAGAGAGAGAGAGAGAAAGAGAGGCACAGAGCAGGGAACGGAGAGAGAGACACAGAGCGGGGACCGGAGAGAGAGAGACACAGAGCGGGGACCGGAGAGAGAGAGGCACAGAGTGGGGACCAGAGAGAGAGAGAGAGGCACAGAGTGGGGACCAGAGAGAGAGAGAGAGGCACAGAGCGGGGACCGGAGAGAGAGAGAGAGAGAGAGAGAGAGAGAGAGAGAGAGAGGCACAGAGCAGGGAACGGAGAGAGAGAGGCACAGAGCGGGGACCGGAGAGAGAGAGACACAGAGCGGGGAACAGAGAGAGAGAGAGAGGCACAGAGGTGGGAACAGAGAGAGAGGCACAGAGCAGGGAACGGAGAGAGAGAGGCACAGAGGTGGGAACAGAGAGAGAGGCACAGAGCAGGGACCGGAGAGAGAGACACAGAGCGGGGACCGGAGAGAGAGAGACACAGAGCGGGGACCGGAGAGAGAGAGGCACAGAGCGGGGACCGGAGAGAGAGAGGCACAGAGCGGGGACCGGAGAGAGAGAGGCACAGAGCGGGGACCGGAGAGAGAGAGGCACAGAGCGGGGACCGGAGAGAGAGAGGCACAGAGCGGGGACCGGAGAGAGAGAGGCACAGAGCAGGGAACAGAGAGAGAGGCACAGAGCAGGGAACAGAGAGAGAGAGAGGCACAGAGCGGGGACCGGAGAGAGAGAGAGAGAGAGAGAGAGAGAGAGAGAGAGAGAGAGAGAGAGGCAAAGAGCAGGGAACGGAGAGAGAGAGGCACAGAGCGGGGACCGGAGAGAGAGAGACACAGAGCGGGGAACAGAGAGAGAGAGAGAGGCACAGAGGTGGGAACAGAGAGAGAGGCACAGAGCAGGGAACGGAGAGAGAGAGGCACAGAGGTGGGAACAGAGAGAGAGGCACAGAGCAGGGACCGGAGAGAGAGACACAGAGCGGGGACCGGAGAGAGAGAGACACAGAGCGGGGACCGGAGAGAGAGAGGCACAGAGCGGGGACCGGAGAGAGAGAGGCACAGAGCGGGGACCGGAGAGAGAGAGGCACAGAGCGGGGACCGGAGAGAGAGAGGCACAGAGCGGGGACCAGAGAGAGAGAGAGACAGAGCGGGGACCGGAGAGAGAGAGGCACAGAGCGGGGACCGGAGAGAGAGAGGCACAGAGCAGGGAACAGAGAGAGAGGCACAGAGCAGGGAACAGAGAGAGAGAGAGGCACAGAGCGGAGACCGGAGAGAGAGAGGCACAGAGCAGGGAACGGAGAGAGAGAGAGAGAGGCACAGAGCAGGGAACGGAGAGAGAGAGAGGGGGACCGGAGAGAGAGAGAGGCACAGAACTGGGAACGGAGAGAGAGAGAGGCACAGAGCTGGGAACAGAGAGAGAGAGAGAGAGAGAGAGGCACAGAGCGGGGACCGGAGAGAGAGAGAGAGCGGGAAATGGCTAGAGAGAGGCACAGAGCTGGGAACAGAGAGAAAGAGAGCGGGGAACGGAGAGAGAGAGCGGGGAACAGAGAGAGAGGCACAGAGCAGGGAACGGAGAGAGAGAGGCACAGAGCGGGGAACAGAGAGAGAGGCACAGAGCAGGGAACGGAGAGAGAGAGAGGCACAGAGCTGGGAACAGAGAGAGAGACAGAGCGGGGAACAGAGAAAGAGAGGCACAGAGCGGGGAACAGAGAGAGAGAGGCACAGAGCGGGGAACGGAGAGAGAGAGGCACAGAGCGGGGAACAGAGAGAGAGAGACAGAGCGGGGAACAGAGAGAGAGACACAGAGCGGGGAACAGAGAGAGAGACACAGAGCGGGGAACAGAGAGAGAGGCACAGAGCAGGGAACAGAGAGAAAGAGGCACAGAGCGGGGAACAGAGAGAGAGAGGCACAGAGCGGGGAACAGAGAGAGAGGCACAGAGCGGGGAACAGAGAGAGAGGCACAGAGCAGGGAACAGAGAGAGACAGAGAGAGAGAGGCACAGAGCGGGGACCGGAGAGAGAGAGAGAGAGAGGCACAGAGCGGGGACCAGAGAGAGAGGCACAGAGCGGGGACCAGAGAGAGAGAGGCACAGAGCGGGGACCGGAAAGAGAGAGAGAGAGGCACAGAGCGGGGACCGGAACGGAGAGAGAGACACAGAGCGGGGACCGGAGAGAGAGAGGCACAGAGCGGGGACCGGAGAGAGAGAGGCACAGAGCGGGGAACAGAGAGAGAGGCACAGAGCAGGGAACAGAGAGAGAGGCACAGAGCAGGGAACAGAGAGAGAGAGAGGCACAGAGCTGGGAACAGAGAGAGAGGCACAGAGCAGGGAACAGAGAGAGAGAGAGGCACAGAGCGGGGACCGGAGAAAGAGACACACAGAGAGGGGAACAGAGAGAGAGAGAGGCACAGAGCAGGGAACGGAGAGAGAGAGAGAGAGAGAGGCACAGAGCGGGGACAGGAGAGAGAGAGAGAGAGAGAAAGAGGCACAGAGCGGGGACCGGAGAGAGAGAGAGAGAGAGAGAGAGGCACAGAGCGGGGACCGGAGAGAGAGAGAGAGAGAGAGAGAGAGAGAGAGAGAGAGAGAGAGAGAAAGAGGCACAGAGCGGGGACCGGAGAGAGAGAGAGAGAGAGAGGCACAGAGCAGGGAACTGAGAGAGAGGCACAGAGCGGGGAACGGAGAGAGAGAGAGAGAGAGGCACAGAGCGGGGACCGGAGAGAGAGAGGCACAGAGAGGGGACCGGAGATAGAGAGGCACAGAGCGGGGACCGGAGAGAGAGGCACAGAGCAGGGAACAGAGAGAGAGAGAGGCACAGAGCGGGGACCGGAGAGAGAGACACACAGAGAGGGAAACAGAGAGAGAGAGAGGCACAGAGCAGGGAACGGAGAGAGAGAGAGAGAGAGAGAGAGAGAGAAAGAGAAAGAGGCACAGAGCGGGGATCGGAGAGAGAGAGAGAGAGAGAGAGAGAGAGAGAGGCACAGAGCGGGGACCGGAGAGAGAGAGAGAGAGAGAGAGAGAGGCACAGAGCAGGGAACGGAGAGAGAGACACAGAGCGGGGAACGGAGAGAGAGGCACAGAGCGGGGACCAGAGAGAGAGAGGCACAGAGCAGGGAACGGAAAGAGAGAGAGAGAGGCACAGAGCGGGGACCGGAGAGAGAGAGAGAGAGAGAGAGAGGCACAAAGCAGGGACCGGAGAGAGAGAGGCACAGAGCGGGGACCGGAGAGAGAGAGACAGAGTGGGGAACAGAGAGAGAGAGAGAGAGAGAGAGACACAGAGCAGGGAACAGCGAGAGAGAGAGAGGCACAGAGCAGGGAATGGAGAGAGAGAGGGAGAGAGAGAGGCACAGAGCGGGGACCGGAGAGAGAGAGAGAGGCACAGAGCAGGGAACGGAGAGAGAGAGAGAGAGAGACACAGAGCGTGGAACGGAGAGAGAGAGAGGCACAGAGCGGGGACCGGAGAGAGAGAGAGGCACAGAGCGGGGTCGGAGAGAGAGAGAGAGAGAGGCACAGAGCAGGGAACGGAGAGAGAGAGAGAGAGACACACACAGAGCGGGGACCAGAGAGAGAGAGGCACAGAGTGGGGACCAGAGAGAGAGAGAGAGAGGCACAGAGTGGGGACCAGAGAGAGAGAGAGGCACAGAGCGGGGACCGGAGAGAGAGAGAGAGAGGCACAGAGCAGGGAACGGAGAGAGAGAGGCACAGAGCAGGGAACGGAGAGAGAGACACAGAGCGGGGACCGGAGAGAGAGAGACACAGAGCGGGGACCGGAGAGAGAGAGGCACAGAGCGGGGACCGGAGAGAGAGAGGCACAGAACAGGGACCGGAGAGAGAGAGGCACAGAGCGGGGACCGGAGAGAGAGAGGCACAGAGCAGGGAACAGAGAGAGAGGCACAGAGCAGGGAACAGAGAGAGAGAGAGGCACAGAGCAGGGAACGGAGAGAGAGAGAGGCACAGAACTGGGAACGGAGAGAGAGAGAGAGAGAGAGAGAGAGAGAGAGAGAGAGAAAGAGGCACAGAGCGGGGACAGGAGAGAGAGAGAGAGAGAGAGGCACAGAGCAGGGAACAGAGAGAGGCACAGAGCGGGGAACAGAGAGAGAGAGAGAGAGAGAGAGAGAGAGAGGCACAGAGCAGGGAACGGAGAGAGAGAGAGAGAGGCACAGAGCGGGGACCAGATAGAGAGAGGCACAGATCGGGGACCAGAGAGAGAGAGGCACAGAGCGGGGACCGGAGAGAGAGAGGCACAGAGCGGGGAACAGAGAGAGAGAGGCACAGAGCAGGGAACGGAAAGAGAGAGAGAGAGGCACAGAGCAGGGAACAGAGAGAGAGGCACAGAGCAGGGAACGGAGAGAGAGAGGCACAGAGCTGGGAACAGAGAGAGAGGCACAGAGCGGGGAACAGAGAGAGAGAGAGAAAGAGAGGCACAGAGCAGGGAACGGAGAGAGAGACACAGAGCGGGGACCGGAGAGAGAGAGACACAGAGCGGGGACCGGAGAGAGAGAGGCACAGAGCGGGGACCGGAGAGAGAGAGGCACAGAGCAGGGACCGGAGAGAGAGAGGCACAGAGCGGGGACCGGAGAGAGAGAGGCACAGAGCAGGGAACAGAGAGAGAGGCACAGAGCAGGGAACAGAGAGAGAGAGGCACAGAGCAGGGAACGGAGAGAGAGAGAGGCACAGAACTGGGAACGGAGAGAGAGAGAGAGAGAGAGAGAGAGAGAGAGAGAGAGAGAGACAGAGGCACAGAGCGGGGACAGGAGAGAGAGAGAGAGAGAGGCACAGAGCAGGGAACAGAGAGAGAGGCACAGAGCGGGGAACAGAGAGAGAGAGAGAGAGAGAGAGAGAGACACAGAGCAGGGAACGGAGAGAGAGAGAGAGAGGCACAGAGCGGGGACCAGATAGAGAGAGGCACAGATCGGGGACCAGAGAGAGAGAGGCACAGAGCGGGGACCGGAGAGAGAGAGGCACAGAGCGGGGAACAGAGAGAGAGAGAGGCACAGAGCAGGGAACGGAAAGAGAGAGAGAGAGGCACAGAGCGGGGACCGGAGAGAGAGAGAGGCACAGAGCAGGGACTGGAGAGAGAGAGAGGCACAGAGCGGGGACCGGAGAGAGAGAGAGAGAGAGAGAGAGAGAGAGAGAGAGAGGCACAGATCGGGGACCGGAGAGAAAGAGACAGAGTGGGGAACAGAGAGAGAGAGAGAGAGAGAGATACAGAGCAGGGAACAGAGAGAGAGAGAGAGGCACAGAGCGGGGACCGGAGAGAGAGGCACAGAGCAGGGAACGGAGAGAGAGAGAGGCACAGAACGGGGACCGGAGAGAGAGAGGGAGAGAGAGAGGCACAGAGCGGGGACCGGAGAGAGAGAGAGGCACAGAGCAGGGAACAGAGAGAGAGAGAAAGAGAGAGAGAGAGAGAGAGACACACAGAGCGGGGAACGGAGAGAGAGGCACAGAGCGGGGACCGGAGAGAGAGAGAGGCACAGAGCGGGGACCAGATAGAGAGAGGCACAGAGCGGGGACCAGAGAGAGAGAGGCACAGAGCGGGGGACCGGAGAGAGAGAGGCACAGAGCGGGGAACAGAGAGAGAGAGGCACAGAGCAGGGAACGGAAAGAGAGAGAGAGAGGCACAGAGCGGGGACCGGAGAGAGAGAGAGGCACAGAGCAGGGACTGGAGAGAGAGAGAGGCACAGAGCGGGGACCGGAGAGAGAGAGAGAGAGAGAGAGAGAAAGAGAGACACAGAGCGGGGAACGGAGAGAGAGAGGCACAGAGCAGGGAACGGAGAGAGAGACACAGAGCGGGGACAGGAGAGAGAGAGGCACAGAGCGGGGACCAGAGAGAGAGAGGCAGAGAGCAGGGAACAGAGAGAGGCACAGAGCAGGGAACAGAGAGAGAGAGAGGCACAGAGCGGGGACCGGAGAGAGAGAGGCACAGAGCAGGGAACGGAGAGAGAGACACAGAGCGGGGACCGGAGAGAGAGAGGCACAGAGCGGGGACCGGAGAGAGAGAGGCACAGAGCAGGGAACAGAGAGAGAGGCACAGAGCAGGGAACAGAGAGAGAGAGAGGCACAGAGCAGGGAACGGAGAGAGAGAGAGGCACAGAGCAGGGAACGGAGAGAGAGAGAGGCACAGAACTGGGAACGGAGAGAGAGAGAGGCACAGAGCTGGGAACAGAGAGAGAGAGAGAGAGAGGCACAGAGCGGGGACCGGAGAGAGAGAGAGAGCGGGAAACGGATAGAGAGAGGCACAGAGCTGGGAACAGAGAGAGAGAGAGCGGGGAACAGAGAGAGAGGCACAGAGCAGGGAACGGAGAGAGAGAGGCACAGAGCAGGGAACAGAGAGAGAGGCACAGAGCAGGGAACGGAGAGAGAGAGAGGCACAGAGCTGGGAACAGAGAGAGAGACAGAGCGGGGAACAGAGAGAGAGAGGCACAGAGCGGGGAACAGAGAGAGAGAGGCACAGAGCGGGGAACGGAGAGAGAGAGGCACAGAGCGGGGAACAGAGAGAGAGAGGCACAGAGCGGGGAACAGAGAGAGAGAGACAGAGCGGGGAACAGAGAGAGAGACACAGAGCGGGGAACGGAGAGAGACACAGAGCGGGGAACAGAGAGAGACACAGGGCAGGGAACGGAGAGAGAGAGGCACAGAGCGGGGAACAGAGAGAGAGAGGCACAGAGCGGGGAACAGAGAGAGAGAGACAGAGCGGGAAAGGAAAGAGAGAGACAGAGCGGGAAAGGAAAGAGAGAGAGACAAAGAGCGGGGAACAGAGAGAGACACAGAGCAGGGAACGGAGAGAGAGAGGCACAGAGCAGGGAACAGAGAGAGAGAGGCACAGAGAGGGGAACAGAGAGAGAGAGGCACAGAGCGGGGAACAGAGAGAGAGGCACAGAGCGGGGAACAGAGAGAGAGGCACAGAGCAGGGAACAGAGAGAGAGAGAGAGAGAGGCACAGAGCGGGGACCGGAGAGAGAGAGAGAGAGAGAGAGAGGCACAGAGCAGGGAACGGAGAGAGAGACAGAGCAGGGAACGGAGAGAGAGACACAGAGCAGGAAACAGAGAGAGAGAGAGAGAGAGAGAGGCACAGAGCGGGGACCGGAGAGAGAGAGAGAGGCACAGAGCGGGGACCAGAGAGAGAGGCACAGAGCGGGGACCAGAGAGAGAGAGGCACAGAGCGGGGACCGGAGAGAGAGAGAGAGAGGCACAGAGCGGGGACCGGAACGGAGAGAGAGACACAGAGCGGGGACTGGAGAGAGAGAGGCACAGAGCGGGGACCGGAGAGAGAGAGGCACAGAGCGGGGAACAGAGAGAGAGGCACAGAGCAGGGAACAGAGAGAGAGAGAGAGGCACAGAGCTGGGAACAGAGAGAGAGGCACAGAGCAGGGAACAGAGAGAGAGAGAGGCACAGAGCGGGGACCGGAGAAAGAGACACAGAGAGAGAGAGAGAGAGAGAGAGAGAGGCACAGAGCAGGGAACGGAGAGAGAGAGGGAGAGAGAGAGAGAGAGAAAGAGGCACAGAGCGGGGACCGGAGAGAGAGAGAGAGAGGCACAGAGCAGGGAAAGGAGAGAGAGACACAGAGCGGGGACCGGAGAGAGAGAGGCACAGAGCGGGGACCGGAGAGAGAGAGAGGCACAGAGCAGGGAACAGAGAGAGAGACACAGAGCAGGGAACGGAGAGAGAGAGGCACAGAGCAGGGAACAGAGAGAGAGACACAGAGCAGGGAACAGAGAGAGAGGCACAGAGCGGGGAACAAAGAGAGAGAGGCACAGAGCAGGGAACGGAGAGAGAGACACAGAGCGGGGAACAGAGAGAGAGGCACAGAGCGGGGACCAGAGAGAGAGAGGCACAGAGCGGGGAACAGAGAGAGAGAGGCACAGAGCAGGGAACGGAAAGAGAGAGAGAGGCACAGAGCAGGGACCGGAGAGAGAGAGAGGCACAGAGCGGGGACCGGAGAGAGAGAGAGGCACAGAGCGGGGACCGGAGAGAGAGAGAGAGAGAGAGGCACAGAGCAGGGAACGGAGAGAGAGAGGCACAGAGCGGGGACCGGAGAGAGAGAGACAGATTGGGGAACAGAGAGAGAGAGAGAGAGACACACACAGAGCAGGGAACAGAGAGAGAGAGAGAGAGAGAGAGAGAGGCACAGAGCAGGGAATGGAGAGAGAGAGGGAGAGAGAGAGGCACACAGCGGGGACCGGAGAGAGAGAGAGAGGCACAGAGCAGGGAACGGAGAGAGAGAGAGAGAGACACACACAGAGCGGGGAACGGAGAGAGAGAGGCACAGAGCGGGGACCGGAGAGAGAGAGAGAGAGAGAGAGGCACAGAGCTGGGAACAGAGAGAGAGGCACAGAGCAGGGAATGGAGAGAGAGAGGCACAGAGCTGGGAACAGAGAGAGAGGCACAGAGCGGGGAACAGAGAGAGAGAGAGAAAGAGAGGCACAGAGCAGGGAACGGAGAGAGAGACACAGAGCGGGGACCGGAGAGAGAGAGACACAGAGCGGGGACTGGAGAGAGAGAGGCACAGAGCGGGGACCAGAGAGAGAGAGGCACAGAGTGGGGACCAGAGAGAGAGAGAGAGGCACAGAGTGGGGACCAGAGAGAGAGAGAGAGGCACAGAGCGGGGACCGGAGAGAGAGAGAGAGAGAGAGAGAGAGAGAGAGGCACAGAGCAGGGAACGGAGAGAGAGAGGCACAGAGCGGGGACCGGAGAGAGAGAGAGACACAGAGCGGGGAACAGAGAGAGAGAGAGAGGCACAGAGCTGGGAACAGAGAGAGAGGCACAGAGCGGGGACCGGAAAGAGAGAGAGAGAGGCACAGAGCGGGGACCGGAACGGAGAGAGAGACACAGAGCGGGGACCAGAGAGAGAGAGGCACAGAGCGGGGACCGGAAAGAGAGAGAGAGAGGCACAGAGCGGGGACCGGAACGGAGAGAGAGACACAGAGCGGGGAACAGAGAGAGAGAGGCACAGAGCGGGGACCGGAAAGAGAGAGAGAGAGGCACAGAGCGGGGACCGGAGAGAGAGAGGCACAGAGCGGGGAACAGAGAGAGAGGCACAGAGCAGGGAACAGAGAGAGAGGCACAGAGCAGGGAACAGAGAGAGAGAGAGGCACAGAGCGGGGACCGGAGAAAGAGACACACAGAGAGGGGAACAGAGAGAGAGAGAGGCACAGAGCAGGGAACGGAGAGAGAGAGAGAGAGAGAGAGAGAGAGAGAGAGAAAGAGGCACAGAGCGGGGACCGGAGAGAGAGAGGCACAGAGCAGGGAACGGAGAGAGAGAGGCACAGAGCAGGGAACGGAGAGAGAGACACAGAGCGGGGACCGGAGAGTGAGAGGCACAGAGCAGGGAACAGAGAGAGAGACACAGAGCAGGGAACAGAGAGAGAGAGGCACAGAGCAGGGAACGGAAAGAGAGAGAGAGGCACAGAGCAGGGACCGGAGAGAGAGAGAGAGGCACAGAGCAGGGACCGGAGAGAGAGAGAGGCACAGAGCGGGGACCGGAGAGAGAGAGAGAGAGAGGCACAGAGCAGGGAACGGAGAGAGAGAGGCACAGAGCGGGGACCGGAGAGAGAGAGACAGAGTGGGGAACAGAGAGAGAGAGAGAGAGAGACACACAGAGCAGGGAACAGAGAGAGAGAGAGAGAGAGAGGCACAGAGCAGGGAATGGAGAGAGAGAGAGAGAGAGAGAGAGACACACACAGCGGGGACCGGAGAGAGAGAGAGAGAGAGAGAGAGAGAGAGAGAGACACACAGAGCGGGGAACGGAGAGAGAGAGGCACAGAGCGGGGACCGGAGAGAGAGAGAGAGAGGCACAGAGCTGGGAACAGAGAGAGAGGCACAGAGCAGGGAACGGAGAGAGAGAGGCACAGAGCTGGGAACAGAGAGAGAGGCACAGAGCGGGGAACAGAGAGAGAGAGAGAAAGAGAGGCACAGAGCAGGGAACGGAGAGAGAGACACAGAGCGGGGACCGGAGAGAGAGAGACACAGAGCGGGGACCGGAGAGAGAGAGGCACAGAGTGGGGACCAGAGAGAGAGAGAGAGGCACAGAGTGGGGACCAGAGAGAGAGAGAGAGGCACAGAGCGGGGACCGGAGAGAGAGAGAGAGAGAGAGAGAGAGAGAGAGAGAGAGAGGCACAGAGCAGGGAACGGAGAGAGAGAGGCACAGAGCGGGGACCGGAGAGAGAGAGACACAGAGCGGGGAACAGAGAGAGAGAGAGAGGCACAGAGGTGGGAACAGAGAGAGAGGCACAGAGCAGGGAACGGAGAGAGAGAGGCACAGAGGTGGGAACAGAGAGAGAGGCACAGAGCAGGGACCGGAGAGAGAGACACAGAGCGGGGACCGGAGAGAGAGAGGCACAGAGCGGGGACCGGAGAGAGAGAGGCACAGAGCGGGGACCGGAGAGAGAGAGGCACAGAGCGGGGACCGGAGAGAGAGAGGCACAGAGCGGGGACCGGAGAGAGAGAGGCACAGAGCGGGGACCGGAGAGAGAGAGGCACAGAGCGGGGACCGGAGAGAGAGAGGCACAGAGCAGGGAACAGAGAGAGAGGCACAGAGCAGGGAACAGAGAGAGAGAGAGGCACAGAGCGGGGACCGGAGAGAGAGAGGCACAGAGCAGGGAACGGAGAGAGAGAGAGGCACAGAACTGGGAACGGAGAGAGAGAGAGAGAGAGAGAGAAAGAGGCACAGAGCGGGGACCGGAGAGAGAGAGAGAGAGAGAGAGAAAGAGGCACAGAGCGGGGACCGGAGAGAGAGAGAGAGAGAGAGAGGCACAGAGCAGGGAACAGAGAGAGAGGCACAGAGCGGGGAACAGAGAGAGAGAGAGAGGCACAGAGCAGGGAACGGAGAGAGAGACACAGAGCGGGGAACAGAGAGAGAGGCACAGAGCGGGGACCAGAGAGAGAGAGGCACAGAGCGGGGAACAGAGAGAGAGAGGCACAGAGCAGGGAACGGAAAGAGAGAGAGAGAGGCACAGAGCGGGGACCGGAGAGAGAGAGGCACAGAGCAGGGACCGGAGAGAGAGAGAGGCACAGAGCGGGGACCGGAGAGAGAGAGAGAGAGAGAGAGAGAGAGAGAGAGGCACAGAGCAGGGAACGGAGAGAGAGAGGCACAGAGCGGGGACCGGAGAGAGAGAGAGACAGAGTGGGGAACAGAGAGAGAGAGAGAGGCACAGAGAAGGGAACGGAGAGAGAGAGGCACAGAGTGGGGACGGAGAGAGAGAGAGAGGCACAGAGTGGGGACCAGAGAGAGAGAGGCACAGAGTGGGGACCAGAGAGAGAGAGAGAGGCACAGAGTGGGGACCAGAGAGAGAGAGAGAGAGGCACAGAGCGGGGACCGGAGAGAGAGAGAGAGAGAGAGAGAGAGAGAGGCACAGAGCAGGGAACGGAGAGAGAGAGGCACAGAGCGGGGAGCGGAGAGAGAGAGGCACAGAGCGGGGAACAGAGAGAGAGAGAGAGGCACAGAGCAGGGAACGGAGAGAGAGAGAGAGGCACAGAGCAGGGAACGGAGAGAGAGAGGCACAGAGCTGGGAACAGAGAGAGAGAGAGAGGCACAGAGCGGGGACCGGAGAGAGAGAGAGGCACAGAGCAGGGAACAGAGAGAGAGGCACAGAGCTGGGAACAGAGAGAGAGGCACAGAGCAGGGAACGGAGAGAGAGAGGCACAGAGCTGGGAACAGAGAGAGAGGCACAGAGCGGGGAACAGAGAGAGAGAGAGAAAGAGAGACACAGAGCGGGGAACGGAGAGAGAGAGGCACAGAGCAGGGAACGGAGAGAGAGAGGCACAGAGCGGGGAGCGGAGAGAGAGAGGCACAGAGCGGGGAACAGAGAGAGAGAGAGAGGCACAGAGCAGGGAACGGAGAGAGAGAGAGAGGCACAGAGCAGGGAACGGAGAGAGAGAGGCACAGAGCTGGGAACAGAGAGAGAGAGAGAGGCACAGAGCTGGGAACAGAGAGAGAGGCACAGAGCTGGGAACAGAGAGAGAGGCACAGAGCAGGGAACGGAGAGAGAGAGGCACAGAGCTGGGAACAGAGAGAGAGGCACAGAGCGGGGAACAGAGAGAGAGAGAGAGAAAGAGAGACACAGAGCGGGGAACGGAGAGAGAGAGGCACAGAGCGGGGACCGGAGAGAGAGAGGCACAGAGCGGGGAACAGAGAGAGAGAGGCACAGAGCGGGGACCGGAGAGAGAGAGGCACAGAGCTGGGAACAGAGAGAGAGGCACAGAGCTGGGAACAGAGAGGCACAGAGCTGGGAACAGAGAGAGAGGCACAGAGCTGGGAACAGAGAGAGAGAGGCACAGAGCGGGGACCGGAGAAAGAAGCCCGGGGGGGGGGGGGGGGAACAGAGAGAGACCCAGAGGGAGGCACAGGGAGAGGCATGGCAGGAAGTACGGAGAGAGGCATGAAGGGAAGGATAGAGAGAGACCCCAGTGAGAAGCATGGAGAGACAAAGAGGCATGGAGAGAGATATAGAGAGGCACGGATGGAAGTATGGAGAGAAGGAGAGAGGCATGAGGGGAAGCATGGAGAGCAAATATGCAAAGAAGCAGCCACACAATGAGGCATGAGAGGGCGGCCAGTGTTAGGGGCGGCCAGTGTTAGGGGGCGGCCAGTGTTAGGGGGCGGCCAGTGTTAGGGGGCGGCCAGTGTTAGGGGGCGGCCAGTGTTAGGGGGCGGCCAGTGTTAGGGGGCGTCCCATCATCTCTCAGGAATCACTGAAGCACATCTGGAGAACATGTCAGGAAGACCTCACGGAAGGACAATCGGCTCCTCCATGTATGGAGACACATGTACCGTACCTGCCGCAGCTCCTCACACAAGATGGTGAAAACCCAGGCGTACAGGAGAAATTCCCTCCAGGATGGAGACGGCTGGAAGTCCATCATTATGACATAAGCAAAGAGCCAGAGGAAGCCGATGTAGGACACCACGTTGTAATAGAACTTGATTATTGGGGCGTTAAAGAAAGCCATGAACTTCCAGAAACAGCTGTAAGGTTTGGGCCTGTAATAGACAAGGACAACAGCAGTGCAAGGACCAACCCTGGCGAGGGGCACCCGGACCGCCAACCCTGACGAGGGGCACCCGGACCGCCAACCCTGGTGAGGGGCACCCGGACCGCCAACCCTGGCGAGGGGCACCCGGACCACCAACCCTGGCGAGGGGCACCCGGACCACCAACCCTGGCGAGGGGCACCCGGACCACCAACCCTGGCGAGGGGCACCCGGACCGCCAACCCTGGTGAGGGGCACCCGGACCGCCAACCCTGGCGAGGGGCACCCGGACCGCCAACCCTGGCGAGGGGCACCCGGACCGCCAACCCTGGCGAGGGGCACCCGGACCGCCAACCCTGGCGAGGGGCACCCGGACCGCCAACCCTGGCGAGGGGCACCCGGTCCGCCAACCCTGGCGAGGGGCACCCGGACCGCCAACCCTGGCGAGGGGCACCTGGACCGACTTGGCCTTTGCTTAATAAAATAAGCGGCTTGGAGTCCCATCCTCACCCACGGTGGCGCTCTCTTCTATGGTTCCTCAGTTCATGGCGGATTCTCATGCTCTGACGCTCATTCCTGCTTCCCTCCACCTTCGGATGGTCGCTCACGTATCCTTTCCTATAACAGAGGCAATGATGGGGCACTCGGGTACAATGGCTGATGATGTCATGATGATGTCACATGTGTCACACCTACCTGTATGTGATGAGACCGCTGTAGATGAGCGGGAATAGTAACATACACACCATAATCTGGATGAAACCATTGTCCACTGACAACCGCCCCCACCACGTCTTAGTGAGGAACATCTAATGGGAAGTAAGGAGAAGCCTCAGTATCCACATGACGTGAAGCATGAACCCTACTACAATGCCCATTATGTGATCAATGGAAGATGGCGGGGAAAAGAGGGATAAGGAGGGAGCAGGAGAGTCAGCGGGGTACCATGGATGAGACGAGTATCATAGTCAGACAGTCGAAGGGTCAGGGCAGTCGTCTTCAGAGGCAGGTCAGACAGTCCGAGTCAGCAAAAGAACAGGCCAGAGTCAACAGAGTCATCAGAAACACCTTCACTTGGAATCCCGGAGTCCAACAATTCTCAGGCAGGGAAGGTCTGTTGGAGCTGGTATAAATAGGTGCAGGTGGCTCTGGATTGGCAGACGGCAGCAGCAGGTGGAGACAAGCTGCCTCTATAAATCCACAGCAGTAGGCTGCCTGCACACTCTAGTGGCCAGAGGTGGTACTATGGCAAGAAGGTGGAAGAAGATGCTGGAAGACATAAGCAGCTTCAGGACGAACATGGGGCGCAGTGGAGGAGTGGACGGCACTGGTGAGTCTCATGCGGCAGCGTTACAGCTATACACAGCCTATGGTTGATGATATGACCAATCACATAGGTCTATTATTCCCTATAACTGACAACTCAATCTTGTGGGTGGATACCCGCACTTGACATGGCGTACTCACCTGCACTCCTCCTTGAGACATGAAGTTACGAGCCTGGGACTTTTCAGCCAGTTCTAAGGTGGTGGTTTTGCCCCACTTGGGAGACATTCGGATGAGGAGAAGTTCTGCTCGCTTCTGATCGTATCGATCACATTCAGAGAAGACCCCTGCTCCAAGACGTATTAGTGGGTGACAGACAGCAGAGACTACATCACCAGGCCCATATTGGCCACATTCTCACCTGTAGCTCGTTCCTCATACACATCCGCCAAGGTCATCATATCATCCCTGTTCTCGGGATCCTCCTCCTCTTTGGCTAGGGCCTTCAGGATCTTGGTACAAGCTAACGCCCCGGCTACACAGTCATCACTCTGCAGGAGAAGATAGACCTCTCACCAACATAGACATAGAAAGCCAACCCAAGGCCAGGAGTATAAAGACAAGGAGGTCTCTAGGTCTCTAGGTGGGGGGAAGCCATGCAGGGTTTCTAGTTGGGGGGTCATGCAAGGTCTCTAGGTGGGGGGAAGCCGTGCGGGGTCTCTAGGTGGGGGGAAGCCGTGCGTGGTCTCTAGTTGGGGGGTCATGCAAGGTCTCTAGATAGGGGGAAGCAGTGCAGGGTCTCTAGGTGGGGGGAAGCCGTGCGGGGTCTCTAGGCAAGGGGGTCATGCGGAGTCTCTAGGTGGGGGGAAGCCATGCAGGGTCACTAGGTGGGGGAAGCCATGTGGGGTCTCTAGGTGGGGGGAAGCCATGCAGGGTCTCTAGGTGGGTGATGCCATGTGGGGTTTATAGGTGGGGGAAGCCATGCGGGGTTTCTAGTTGGGGGGTCATGCAAGTTCTCTAGTTGGGGGGAAACCATGCAGGGTCTCTAGGTGGGGGGAAGCCATGTGGGGTCTCTAGGCAAGGGGGTCATGCGGAGTCTCTAGGTGGGGGGAAGCCATGTGGGGTTTCTAAGTGGGGGAAACCATGTGGGGTCTCTAGGTGGGGAAAGCCATGTGGGGTCTCTAGGTGGGGAAAGCCATGTGGTGTCTCTAGGTGGGGGAAGCCATGTGGGGTCTCTTGGTGGGGGGAAGCCATGCGAGGTCTCTAGGTGGGGGAAGCCATGTGGGGTCTCTAGGTGGGGGGAAGCCATGCAGGGTTTCTAGTTGGGGGGTCATGCGGAGTCTCTAGGTGGGGGAAAGCCATGCAGGGTCTCTAGGTGGGGGAAGCCCTGTGGGGTTTCTAGGTAGGGGAAGCCATGCGGGGTCTCTAGGTGGGGGAAACCATGTGGGGTCTCTAGGTGGGGGAAAGCCATGTGGGGTCTCTAGATGGGGGGAAACCATGCAGGGTTTCTAGTTGGGGGGGTCATGCAAGGTCTCTAGTTGGGGGGAAACGATGCAGGGTCTCTAGGTGGGGGGAAGCCATGTGGGGTATTTAGGTGGGGGGAAGCCATGCGGGATCTCTAGGTGAGGGAAGTCATGCAGGTCTCTAGGCAAGGGGGTCATACGGAGTCTCTAGGTGGGGGAAGCCATGTGGGGTTTCTAGGTTGGGGAAAGCATGTGGGGTCTTTCGGTGGGGGAACCCATGCAGGGTCTCTAGGTGGGGGGAACCCATGCGGGGTCTCTAGGTGGGGGGAACCCATGCGGGGTCTCTAGGTGGGGGGAACCCATGCAGGGTCTCTAGGTGGGGGGAAGCCATGCGGGATCTCTAGGCAGGGGGATCATGCAAAGTTTCTAGGTGGGGGGAAGCCATTCAGGGTCTCTAGGTGGGGTTTTTAGGTGGGGGAAGCCATGCGGGGTCTCTAGGTGGGGGGAAGCCATGCGAGGTCTCTAGTTGGGGGGGGAAACCATGCAGGGTCTCTAGGTGGGGGAAGCCATGCGGGGTCTCTAGATAAGGCGGTCATTCGGAGTCTGTAGGTAGGGGAAGCCATGCGGGGTCTCTAGGTATGGCGATCGTGCAAAGTCTCTAGGTGAGGGAAGCCATGCTGGGCCTCTAGGTGGGGGAAGCCATGTGGGGTCTTTAGGTGGGGGAAGCCATGCGGGGTCTCTAGGTGGGCATAACTGTTGAAGCTCCTGGTGTCTGCCCTGGGTACCAGGACTAGAATCTTTGCCAGGTGAAGGTTTTGGGGTGTCAGTGAGAGCTCAGGGGGGTAATAGGACTTCAGGATGTACCAGATTCCAGATAATATCTGCAAGTTATGGGAGGTCTCTAGTTGGGGGGAAGCTATGCGGGGTCTCTAGGGGGGGGAAACCATGCAGGGATTCTAGTTGGGGGAAACCATGCGGGGTCTCTAGGTGGGGGGAAGCCATGTGGGGTCTCTAGGCAAGGGGGTCATGCGGAGTCTCTAGGTGAGGGGGAAGCCATTCAGGGTTTCTAGGTGGGGGAAGCCATGTGGGGTTTCTAGGTGGGGGAAGGCATGTGGGGTCTCTAGGTGGGGGAAAGCCATGTGGGGTCTCTAGGTGGGGGGAAGCCATGCAGGGTCTCTAGGTGGGTGAAGCCATGTGGGGTTTATAGGTGGGGGAAGCCATGTGGGGTTTCTAGTTGGGGGTCATGCAAGGTCTCTAGTTGGGGGGAAACCATGCAGGGTCTCTAGGTGGGGGGAAGCCATGTGGGGTCTCTAGGCAAGGGGGTCATGCGGAGTCTCTAGGTGAGGGGGAAGCCATTCAGGGTTTCTAGGTGGGGGAAGCCATGTGGGATTTCTAGGTGGGGGAAGGCATGTGGGCAGGGGCGTAGCTAATGTCTCCTGGGCCCTGGTGCGAGAGGCCAACTTGGGCCCCCCCCCCCCTCCTTTCACGACCCCCCCGTCCCCCCCCCCCCCCCTCCTTTCACGACCAAGTGATGCTATTGTTGTGTGTGTGTGTGTGTGTGTGTGTGTGTATATATATATATATATATATATATATATATATATATATATATATATACACACAGTGGTGCCTTGGATTATGAGCATAATTCGTTCCAGGACCGTGCTTGTAATCCAAATCCACTCTTAAACCAAAGCAAATTTTCCCATAAGAAATCATGTAAATGCAGACAATTGGTTCCACACCCCAAATATATTTATTATTCTGTACTGTACAGTAATGGAGAGGATGGGAAACACAAGGGCTGACAGAGACTGCAGGGAGCATGAAGGAATGAGCAGGGCAGATGTGGGCACATACATGCAGCACTCTCTGTCCGGGGAGAGAGGGGTTACAGCTATGGAGAGATTACCCCCCCCACAGTCCTGTCCCCTGATGTAAGCCCCAGCCTGAAGGGGATCTGCTATGATTTGGAAGGTGTTTAGAGTACAGTGCTGTAGACCCCGCTATGCAGGCCATGCCCCTTCTCCACTCGCGCTCCCACCCAATACAGGAAGTTCTTAAACCAAAGCAATGCTCTTAAACCAAGTCACAATTTTGAAAAACTGTGAGCTCTTCAACCAAAACGCTCTTAAACGAAGTTACTCTTAAACCAAGGTACCACTGTATATATATATATATATATATATATATACACACACACACACACACACCAAGACAGATATTACCTATTACCGCCATACTGTTACCGACCAAATCCTGTATACTGAGACCAATATTACCAGTAATACCAGTATATAGGGAGGAAACATTACCGCCACACCACAACCACTACCATCACCACCATATTGTTACTGACCAAATCCAGTATACTAAATCACCTCATCCAGTCATATAGAGGTGGCCCCAGCTCTACACAGGCTCTATACACCATATACATTACAGTGCAGTTATATCAGGTGACTCACAGGGGACGTCTTTTCTGATCGGAGTTCTTCCCTTTTCATCATCTTCTCCATCTGTCCTGGGCCGTTATGAGAACTTCTCCGAGCCACGAATCCACAGAATCTGCCAGACAGACATATTAGGCTCCTCACACTGGCACCATCCTCATCTCTGTACACATCTGTACTGTCCCCTTTACACCCTCATTTAGTGGGTAGCCCTGACTCTATGTGACCTCCTAATATATGCCCCCCTCTGTGTATTCCCTCTCCCCCTATGTTGCCCCCCCAAATAGATGGCCCCCTCTACCCCCTCCCTTATAGATGGCCCCCTCTACCCCCTCCCTTATAGATGGCCCCCTCTCTCCTCATCCTCCCTTATGGATGGTCCCCTCTCCCCCCACCCTCCCTTATGAATGGCCCCCTCTCCCCCCACCCTCCCTTATAGATGGTCCCCTTCCCCCCCCCCTCCCTTATAGATGGTCCCCTTCCCCCCCCCTCCCTTATAGATGGTCCCCTTCCCCCCCCCTCCCTTATAGATGGTCCCCTTTCCCCCCCTCCCTTATAGATGGTCCCCTTTCCCCCCCTTTATAGATGGTCCCCTTCCTCCCTCCCTTTATAGATGGTCCCCTTCCTCCCTCCCTTATAGATGGTCCCCTTTCCCCCCCTTTATAGATGGTCCCCTTCCTCCCTCCCTTTATAGATGGTCCCCTTCCTCCCTCCCTTATAGATGGCCCCCTCCTTTCCCCCCCCCACCCTCATAAATGCCCCCCTCCTTCCCCCCCACCCTCATAGATGGCCCCCTCCTTTCCCCCCACCCTCATAGATGGCCCCCTCCTTTCCCCCCACCCTCATAGATGGCCCCCTCCTTTCCCCTCACCCTCATAGATGGCCCCCTCCTTTCCCCCCACCCTAATAGATGGCCCCCTCCTTTCCCCCCACCCTCATAGATGGCCCCCTCCTTTCCCCCCACCCTCATAGATGGCCCCCTCCTTTCCCCCCACCCTCATAGATGGCCCCCTCCTTTCCCCCCACCCTCATAGATGGCCCCCTCCTTTCCCCCCACCCTCATAGATGGCCCCCCTCCTTTCCCCCCACCCTCATAGATGGCCCCCCTCCTTTCCCCCCACCCTCATAGATGCCCCCCTCCTTTCCCCCCACCCGTACAGGCTGATAAAAAAAACAAAACTTAACTCACCTGACATCGCGCTCCCACGTTGATCCTCACTCCTTCGCCTTCGTTCTGTCCCCGGCTGCTGCGCGGCTGCCGGGGGTGTCGCGTCTTACCCCCGGCAGCGCGCGCATCCCAGAACTCCCTGCGCGCCGGAAACCGGAAGTCAGGGCCCAAGGCGCGCAGGGAGTTCTGGGATGCGCGCGCTGCCGGGGGTAAGACGCGACACCCCCAGCAGCCGCGCAGCAGCCGTGGGAAAGACGGAGCCAGACTCTTGTGACCGCAAGCAAAACAATGCTTGCGGTCACAAGAGTGATTGATCGGGGGGCCCCGCGGGCCCCCCTTGTGGCGGGCCCGGTCGCGGCGGCGACCCCCGCGACCACGGTGGCTACGCCACTGCATGTGGGGTCTCTAGGTGGGGGAAAGCCATGTGGGGTCTCTAGGTGGGGGGAAGCCATGCAGGGTCTCTAGGTGGGTGAAGCCATGTGGGGTTTATAGGTGGGGGGAAGCCATGCGGGGTTTCTAGTTGGGGGAAAGCCATGTGGGGTCTCTAGTTGGGGGGAAACCATGCAGGGTCTCTAGGTGGGGGAAAGCCATGTGGGGTCTCTAGGTGGGGGGAAGCCATGTGGGGTCTCTAGGCATGGGGGTCATGCGGAGTCTCTAGGTGGGGGGAAGCCATGCAGGGTCTCTAGGTGGGGGAAGCCATGTGGGGTCTCTAGGTGGGGGGAAGGCATGCAGGGTCTCTAGGTGGGGGAAGCCATGTGGGGTCTCCAGGTGGGGGGAAGGCATGCAGGGTCTCTAGGTGGGGGGGAAGCCATGTGGGGTCTCTTGATGGAAGGAAGCCATGCGGGGTCTCTAGGTGGGGGAAGCCATGTGGGGTTTCTAGGTGGGGAAGGGCATGCACGGTCTCTAGGCGGGGGACAGCCATGCGGCATCTCTAGGCAAGGGGGTCAGGCGGAGTCTCTAGGTAGGGGGAAGCCATGTGGGGTCTCTAGGCAAGGAGGTCATGCGGAGTCTTTAGGTGGGGGAAGCCATGCTGGGTCTTTAGGTGGGGGAAGCCATGTGGGGTCTTTAGGTGGGGGGAAGGCATGCAGGTGTCTAGGCAAGGGGGTCATGCGGAGTCTCTAGGTGGGGGAAGCTATGCTGGGTCTCTAGGTGGGGGGAAGCCATGTGGGGTCTTTAGGTGGGGGAAACCATGCAGAGTCTCTAGGTGTGGGAAGCCATGCGGGGTCTCTAGGCAGGGGGGTCATGCAGGGTCTCTAGGTGGGCATAACTGTTGAAGCTCCTGGTGTCTGCCCTGGGTGCCAGGACTAGAATCTTTGCCAGGTGGGCGCCCCGTTTTGAGGTGTCAGTGAGAGCTCGGGGGGGGGGGGGGGGAGGAATAGGGCTTCAGGATGTACCAGATTCCAGATAATATCCACAAGTTATGCGGGGTCTCTAGGTGGGGGGAAGCCATGCGGGGTCTCTAGGTGGGGGGAACATGTGAAGTCTCTAGGTGGGGGGAACATGTGAAGTCTCTAGGTGGGGGGAAGCCATGCAGGGTCTCTAGGTGGGGGAAGCAATGTGGGGTTTATAGGTGGGGGGAAGCCATGCAGGGTCTCTAGGTGGGGGAAGCCATGCGGGGTCTCTAGGTGGGGGGGAACCCATGTGGGGTCTCTAGGCAAAGGGGTCATGGGGAGTCTCTAGGTGGGGGGAAGCCATGCAGGGTCTCTAGGTGGGGGGAACATGTGAAGTCTCTAGGTGGGGGGAAGCCATGCAGGGTCTCTAGGTGGGGGAAGCCATGTGGGGTTTCTAGGTGGGGGAAAGCCATGCAGGGTCTCTTGATGGAGGGAAGCCATGCGGGGTCTCTAGGTGGGGGGGAACCCATGTGGGGTCTCTAGGCAAAGGGGTCATGGGGAGTCTCTAGGTGGGGGGAAGCCATGCAGGGTCTCTAGGTGGGGGAAGGCCTACAGGGTCTCTAGGTGGGGGGAAGCTATGCGCGGTCTCTAGGTGGGGGAAGCCATGTGGGGTCTCTAGGTGGGGGAAGCCTTGTGGGGTCTCTAGGTGGGGGAAGCCATGCGGGGTCTCTAGGCAGGGGGGTCATGCGGAGTCTCTAAGTGGGGGGAAGCCAAACAGGGTCTCTAGGTGGGGGAAAGCCATGCAGGGACTCTAGGCAGGGGAGTCATGCAGGTCTCTAGGAGGGGGGAAGCCATGCGTGGTCTCTAGGTGGGGGAAGCCATGCGGGGTCTCTAGGTGGGGGAAGCCATGTGGGGTCTCTAGGTAGGGGAAAGCCATGCGGGGTCTCTAGGCAGGGGAGTCATGCAGGTCTCTAGAAGGGGGGAAGCCATGCGTGGTCTCTAGGTGGGGGAAGCCATGCGTGGTCTCTAGGTGGGGGAAGCCATGGGTGGTCTCTAGGTGGGGGAAGCCATGCGTGGTCTCTAGGTGGGGGGAAGCCATGTGGGGTCTCTAGGTGGGGGGGAAGCCATGTGGGGTCTCTAGGTGGGGGGAAGCCATGCAAGGTTTCTAGGTGGGGGGAAGCCATGCAGGGTCTCTAGGTGGGGGGAAGCCATGCGGGGTCTCTAGGTGGGGGAAGCCATGTGGGGTCTCTAGGCTGGGGGGTCATGCAGGGTCTCTAGGTGGGGGAAGCCATGTGGGGTCTCTAGGCTGGGGGGTCATGCAGGGTCTCTAGGTGGGGGAAGCCATGTGGGGTCTCTAGGCTGGGGGGTCATGCAGGGTCTCTAGGTGGGGGAAGCCATGTCGGGTCTCTAGGTGGGGTAAGCAATGTGGGGGTCTCTAGGTGGAAGGAAGCCATGCGGGGTTTCTAGGCAGGGCGGTCATACGGGGTCTCTAGGTGGGGCAAGCCATGCGGGGCCTCTAGACAAGGGGGTCATGTGGAGTCTGTAGGTGGGGGAAAGCCAAGCGGAGTCTCTAGGTGGAGGGGTTATGCGAAGTTTCTAGATGGGGGAAGCCATGCGGGGTCTTTAGGTGGCAGAAGCCATGTGGGGTCTCTAGGTGGGGGGAAGCCATGCGGGGTCTCTAGGTGGGGGAAGCCATGTAGGGTCTCTAGGTGGGAGGAAGCCATGCGGGGTCTCTAAGCAGGGGGGTTATGCGGAGTTTCTAGGTGGGGGAAGCCATGCAGGGTCTTTAGGTAGGGGAAGCCATGTGGGATCTTTAGGTAGGGGAAGCCATGTGGGGTCTCTAGGTGGGGGGAAGCCATGCGGGGTCTCTAGGCAGGGGGGTCATACGGGGTCTCTAGGTGGGGTAAGCCATGCGGGGTCTCTAGACAAGGAGGTCATGTGGAGTCTGTAGGTGGGGGGAAGCCAAGCGGAGTCTCTAGGCAGGGGGGTTATGCAGAGTTTCTAGGTGGGGGAAGCCATGCGGGGTCTCTAGGCAGGGGGGTCTCATGTGGGGTCTCAAGGAGGGCATAGCTGTTGAAGCTCCTGGTGTCTGCCCTGGGTGCCAGGACTAGAATCTTTGCCAGGTGAAGGTTTTGGGGTGTCAGTGAGAGCTCGGGGTGGTAATAGGACTTCAGGATGTACCAGATTCCAGATAATATCCGCAAGTTCTTGTCGATTCTGCACAATGCACCAAATGAGGAGATCACGGACCGGGTGCTCCAAGCGTTGCTGCGCGTTCTTAGAGTTTCTTATCACAGACACTTTACTATTCATCTAAAATAGAAGAAAGATTTATGATGTTGTTATGTTATTATGCAAATTACATTTATATCTGATTTTCCTAAATGGTCGATGCAAATGAGTCATCAACCGTTACAGTGTAATAAGTCATCACCGTTACAGTATAATAAGTCATCAACCGTTACAGTATAATAAGTCATCAACCGTTACAGTATAATATGTCATCACTATTACAGTATAATATGTCAGTGTAATAAGTCATCACCGTTACAGTATAATAAGTCATCACCGTTACAGTATAATGTGTCAGTGTAATAAGTCATCACCGTTACAGTATAATGTGTCAGTGTAATAAGTCATCACCGTTACAGTATAATAAGTCATCACCGTTACAGTATAATATGTCATCACCGTTACAGTATAATAAGTCATCACCATTACAGTATAATATGTCAGTGTAATAAGTCATCACGTTACAGTATAATAAGTCATCACCGTTACAGTATAATATGTCAGTATAATAAGTCATCACCGTTACAGTATAATATGTCAGTGTAATAAGTCATCACCGTTACAGTATAATATGTCATCACCGTTACAGTATAATAAGTCATCACCGTTACAGTATAATATGTCAGTGTAATAAGTCATCACCGTTACAGTATAATATGTCAGTGTAATAAGTCATCACCGTTACAGTATAATAAGTCATCACCGTTACAGTATAAGTCATCACCGTTACAGTATAATAAGTCATCACCGTTACAGTATAAGTCATCACCGTTACAGTATAATAAGTCATCACCGTTACAGTATAATATGTCATCACCGTTACAGTATAATATGTCATCACCGTTACAGTATAATGTGTCAGTGTAATAAGTCATCACCGTTACAGTATAATATGTCATCACTGTTACAGTATAATAAGTCATCACCGTTACAGTATAATATGTCAGTGTAATAAGTCATCACCGTTACAGTATAATAAGTCATCACCGTTACAGTATAATAAGTCATCACCGTTACAGTATAATAAGTCATCAACCGTTACAGTATAATAAGTCATCACCGTTACAGTATAATATGTCAGTATAATATGTCATCACCGTTACAGTATAATAAGTCATCACCGTTACAGTATAATGTGTCAGTGTAATAAGTCATCACCGTTACAGTATAATATGTCATCACCATTACAGTATAATATGTCAGTGTAATAAGTCGTCACCGTTATAGTATAATATGTCAGTATAATAAGTCATCACCGTTACAGTATAATAAGTCATCACCGTTACAGTATAATATGTCAGTGTAATAAGTCATCACCGTTACAGTATAATGTGTCAGTGTAATAAGTCATCACCGTTACAGTATAATAAGTCATCACCGTTACAGTATAATATGTCATCACCATTACAGTATAATATGTCAGTGTAATAAGTCATCACCGTTACAGTATAATATGTCATCACCGTTACAGTATAATATGTCAGTGTAATATGTCATCACCGTTACAGTATAATAAGTCATCACCGTTACAGTATAATAAGTCATCACCGTTACAGTATAATATGTCAGTATAATATGTCATCACCGTTACAGTATAATAAGTCATCACCGTTACAGTATAATGTGTCAGTGTAATAAGTCATCACCGTTACAGTATAATATGTCAGTATAATATGTCATCACCGTTACAGTATAATAAGTCATCACCGTTACAGTATAATGTGTCAGTGTAATAAGTCATCACCGTTACAGTATAATAAGTCATCACTAGTGATGAGCGAGTACTAAAATGCTCGAGTGCTCGTTTCGAGTAATGAACCTTATTGAAGTCAATGGGAAACTCAAACATTTTTGAGGGGACCCAAGTTCGGTAGGGGGAAGGTCGTGTGAAAACCTGTCAACCTCAGAAAATGATGGAGACACAACGGAAACGGCCAGGAAACAGCAGGGGCAGCATGTATGGAGGCCTCTGAGGCTGCCTAATGGCACCATTATGCCTAGTTCTGGCAGTGATCACACAGTGAAGGATTAAAGAGGACCTGTCACCCCCCGTGCCGGGGTGCCAGGCTCCCGACCCCCAGCTAGATCCCCTAATACTTACCTCATGTTGCCGAGTCCCGCTGCCGGTCCCAGGACAGAGATATCCCGGTCAGAAGCCAGCGCGCTGTGGAGATAGGTCCGGTGCCCATAGAAAATGAATGGAGCTGTGCACGCGCTGCAGAGATGAGTCCGGCTCCATTCATTCTCTATGGATGCCGGACCCATCTCCACAGCGCGTGCGCCGGCTTCTGACCGGGATATCTCCGTCCCGGGAGCAGGATCTAGCTGGGGTCGGGAGCCTGTCACCCCGACACGGGGGGTGACAGGTCTCCTTTAAAACAGAGGTAGCATATGAACCACCCCAAAATTTTGCCTGACACAGCATGGTGGTGAGGACACAGGGAACCATTCAAACACAGGTAGCATATGAACCACGCAAAAACTTAGCCTGACACCACGGAACAACACGTAAATGGACAGGAAACAGCAGGGGCAAAATGCATGGATTCCTCTGAGGCTTACACTATTACGCCAAATTATGGCCAACAGCCTGGTGGTCAACCTCAAGACAATAGTGCTGACCCAGACCAAGATGGGCGAGGCACATGCAACCACAGTCAAAGGCCTGAAGGTCACTTTGAAGGTCAAAGGCCTTGGAGAGTGTTCCCCTGCCAGTGCCACCTGACAAGCTGACTGCTCCCCTCCACCCCCCTTAATAACTTGTCTTTTTAAGTTACTAGACTGGGCTGGGGCATGACACCCCCTGACTACTTTAGCAGTTGGGGTAATTTTCCCTTTATCATGTCACTCACCACTTCTCCCCACCGCTGATTTGATTTTGAATTTGAGTGGCTCGGTGGTTAGCAGTGTAACCTTGCAGCGCTGGAGTCCTGGGTTTAAATCCCACCAAGGACGACATCTACATGAAGTTTGTATGTTCTCTCCACGTGATCACCTGTTCACACTGCTGCGGTTTCAATAGCGGTGTACCCTGCGGCCCCGTAAGTTGTAAGATGTAAGTTGTTCTTCATTTCTCACTGCAGTTGCAGTGTCCCAGAACAGCCCTTCTCATGCTCATACTTTTATTATAACCAGTTCTGTTCTGGAAAGCTATGGTCCACTGCAAACTGCGTGTATTGTGTCACCCCTGCAGTATTCAGGTCTGCTATTTCATTCATTTATTGCATGTGTATTCAGGTATCAGTGTCTAATGGTATTATGTCGCCTCCTAGTGTTCAAGTATGGTACTCCTCATGTATATTTCTCTGTATATGCCTAATGGTGTGGTGATGCAATGGCTGGGTGTCACGTGACTGTGCCCTGCTTCCATGGTAACACCAATGGTCATCGAGCTTTTGGCTGGGTTACCATGTGACTTCCTGTTCTACCTCAGTCTATCTCCTGCCCCATAGGGGATAGGTTGTGTGTCTGTCCTCTCTCCCTGCTAAGAGAGAGGCCTGCGTGTGCTCTGCTGCTCCAGTCCACTGGCTGTGTTCCTGTCTCAAGTCTCAAGATTCTCATCTGGGTGTCGATTCTTCAGTCATTCCTCAGTTCCTCTCATCATCATCTTCTCTAATCATCAACAGCAAGTATTTCATTCAAGTCTCATTCCACCCAGCATCTCATCTTCAGTATCACTACTACTCCCATCATTCAGCACGCTACTCTCACAGCCTATTGCAGCATCACCCATTACTCTGCTTTATCCAAGTTTGCCTTATTCCCGGTTGCATCCGGAGAGACTGTTACTACTAGTTACCACCGTTACAATAAATATACAACTACCGTTGTTTCTGAACCTTGGCATTGGTGTGATCATTGGTGCCCTGACTAAGGACAACGAAGAATCGCATGCCCAGTATTCCCGCAGGGTCAGGAGCCCGGCTTCCAGCTGTATCACCCTCGTGCCTACACCGTGACCACACTACATCCTACAGCTGCCCCGGTTCCTGCCTGTTAGCACCATCTATACTGCGGAGTGGCCCCTAGGGGCCAGGGCATCGCATTTGGCGTCAGGAACCGGATTACGTTTACATTGTGTGCCCCCCAAGACTCTGCCGCAACCCCAAAGAGACTTTGTAACTGTCACGGTGGCCCAGGAAGGGGTTAAGGCCGCATTTCCCAGGTTCCCGCGCGCGCCGCTCAAGCTCCGCCCCCAGCCCTTCAGCCATTGCCTCTGTTGCCGGGGGAAGAAGATTCCTGCTGCGCCTGCCGGAAGTCGCCGGGCCCAGATTTCGCCCGCTCCACCACTGTCTCCTGCAGGCCTGCTGCTCCTGCTGCGGTCATCTCAGCTCACCGCCAGTCGTCCGGACCACTCGGTACAGCTCATCCAGGGATCCCGTCTGCTGCGCTGGGACAGCCAGATAAGTGAAAGTCCCCCATCATGTCCAGCTCGGATGATGATGCCGGCGGCGGGTCAAATAGTCCATCCTCCTCACCCGCTGGCGCACCCGTTCCTCCAGCTGTTCCCCCTGAATCTGCTAGTGCCGCTGGAGTGCCGTTTTTCATTGGGCCCAATCACCTGCCCAGCTATAAGGGGGAGCCCCACACCTTGGCTGCTTTTAAAGAAAAGATTTCCCGTACTCTAGAACTGGTTTCTCTCTCTCCTACCCAGCAGGTACAGCTCCTACTCGGACAACTAGAAGGTCCTGCTGCAGAGGAGGTTCGGTCATGGCCTGCTACGGAGAAAGCCGGGGTGCAGCAGATTCTTGATCGCCTCCGGAGGGAATTTGAGGTACAGTCCCCCACAGAAGTTCGCCTCCAGTTCTATGATCGGCGCCAGAAACCAGGTGAGACCGTGAGAGACTATGCCCTTGCCCTCCAGTCTGCCTATCGGGCCCTACAACAGGTGGATGTCATTGACCCCTCTGCAGCAGAAAACATAATCACAGACCGCTTCATAGAGGGCATAGACTCTGGGCTCATTCAAAGCCAGCTGCGCATGTTGGCTGCTCAGAACCCTAATATGACCTTCCTGGATTTCAAAACTCTGGCTCTGAGGGTAATCTGAACTGACTCCCCCTGCCATGACTGCCCCCCGACCTCGAGTCAGCCAGTACTGACAGGTGTGACCCCTGGGCCTGTCACCACGCCTGCCATCTCATCTGTTCCAGCCGTTCAGGCCTTGCAAGCTTCTCTCACCAGCCCCCTGGCTACTCCTGACCTCCTTACTCAAGTAGTCAATTCTCTTTGTCAAGCCATTCAAGAGCTAAAAGGGACCTCATCCATCTCCTCCTCCCACTCTACCTCCAGTCAGGCCCTGTCCCTAGAGTCACCTCCCAGGCACCCACGCTCTGCCCCCTCCATACCCGACAGGGCCACACCTCGAGAGCGGCCCTACTGTGACTATTGTCGGCGACATGGACACTACCAATCTCAGTGCTTTCAGTTAAACGGGCCACCCCCGGGTCCGAGGGCCAACACCCGGGAGGTAGAATCTCAGGCCCGCAGGAGTCACAATGGCTCTCAAAGTTCCTATCGCAATGCCCGCATGTGACTCTATGGATAGACGGTGTGCCTCTCGAGGCCTTGGTGGACACTGGGTCCCAGGTTACTACCATCCCCAAACATGTTTTTGAAGCACATTGGGACCGCAGGGTGTTGTGTCCAGTGGAGAAGGCCAGGTTAAAACTGATTGCTAGTAATGGTCGGCCTATCTCACAACTAGGGTATTGGGAACCCACTATATGCATTGGTAACCGGAGGTTAGTCCAGCAGGGTGTTATAGTCACTGAGGCTCAAGGGGACAGTGGTGTTACAGTCTTGGGCATGAATGTCATTCGCCATGTATTCTCTGAATTAGTAGCTGCCCTGCATAACTCTCTGTCTCAAGCTTCTTCCCCCTACAGACAAGCCATCCAGAAGACTATCAAGGCGCTCACCGCTCAGCAGAGGTTTGTCGGGAGATTTGTCGTGTCCGTACTAAAGATGCTCGCCCCATCACTATCCCAGCTAACAGCAAGACCCTTATCTGGTGCAGGGCTCGACTGGGCCTAGACAACGCTGACTACGAGGCTCTACTAGATTCCATCGATATTGAGGGGCAACCCCTTGTCACGGCTGCCCGAAGTCTGGTGACAGTCTCCAATGGTCAGGTTCCAGTACGGCTGTTCAACCTCAGTGCATCTTCAGTCGACTTACCTAAATTTACTACGGTTGCCATGCTCCACCAACTCGACCCTGAGGATCTCATATGTGAAGAGACTATCGCCCATCAGAGGTCGATTAGGACATCATCAGGAGAATCCCAACAGTCCCACGCTCCTTGGTGGGATGCCCTCAACATCGGGGATGCCAACACCCCAATCGAGCATATTCAGGGGGTACTCAAAGTTGCCAAGCGCCATCACGAGGCCTTTAGCAAACATTCACTTGACTTTGGTAAAACTGGGCTGGTCCAGCATCAAATTAATACCAAAGATCACCCTCCTATCAAGGAGAAGCACCGGCCTATTCCGCCTGCCAGCTATCAGCAGGTGAAGAAACTGCTCCAGGAAATGAAGGATACCAACGTCATCCAGGAGAGCCAGAGTCCGTGGGCTGCCCCTATTGTCCTAGTTAAAAAGGACGGCAACATCAGATTCTGTGTTGACTACCGGAAGCTGAACACCATTACTCACAAGGATGCCTATCCGCTGCCTCGTATAGAGGAATCTATTGCTGCTCTGGGTTCAGCTGCCTACTTCTCCACGTTGGATCTCACCAGCGGGTATTGGCAAGTGCCCATGGCTCCGGAAGACCGGGAGAAGACGGCATTCACTACCCCCATGGGACTCTATGAGTTCACCAGTATGCCGTTTGGGCTCTGCAACGCCCCCGCCACATTTCAGCGGCTAATGGAGAGGTGCCTCGGTCACGTCAACTTCCAAAGTGTATTGCTCTACCTGGACGACGTCATTGTCTACTCTCGCACTTATGAGGACCATATTCATCACTTAGCCGAAGTGTTTCAAGTCCTTATTGACCATGGCCTCAAGATCAAACCGTTGAAGTGCCATCTCCTCAAACCGCAGGTGAACTATTTGGGGCATGTCGTCAGTGCCGCGGGGATACAACCTGACCCCGAGAAGATTTCGGCTGTGGAAAGCTGGGGCATTCCTAAGACGGTGAAAGAGGTGAGAAGCTTCCTTGGATTTGCGGGCTATTACCGCCGCTTCATACCCCACTTCGCCCAGGTGGCTGAACCACTCAATGAACTACTCCGTGGCTGTCCTCGAGAGAACTACAATCGACGGCTACCCATAGAGTGGTCTGAACGTCAGGAGACGGCGTTTCAAACCCTGAAGGCCCTGTTGATCTCGCCTCCCATCCTGGCTTACCCTGACTATAGTCGGCCCTTCCGTTTCTACACAGATGCCAGCTTTCAAGGCCTAGGGGCTGTCCTGTCTCAAGTCCAGGGTAATCAAGAAAAGGTTATTGCCTATGCCAGCCGAAGTTTAAGAGGTGCTGAAAAGAATGATAGTAACTACAGCTCGTTCAAATAGGGGTTGCTTGCGCTGGTGTGGGCCGTTACGGAAAAGTTCAAAGATTACCTTGCGGCTACACCGTTCACTGTCTATACAGATAACAACCCGCTAGCTCATCTCAATACCGCGCGACTGGGCGCTCTGGAACAGCGTTGGGCCTCTAGGCTGGCCAACTTCAACTTCGAGATCAAGTATCGAAGCGGCAAGGCCAATGTGAATGCTGACCTGCTGTCTCGATTGCCTAGAGGGGAGGAAGCCCCGGAGGATGACGACTGGGAAGATGTAGATGCCCCCTTTCTATCAGAGATTCGCTACCCAGAGTACTACCACGGCGGTCAAAGCGGGCGAGGCGTCCCCTGACCCAGGGCCCTATCAAGATTTGTCCTGATGGCAGACCATTCAGAATGAGTCCAGAGTCTTGGGAGAAATCTATGACTACTTGTCTACTGGGAGAGTCCCCATGAGAATCAAGAGGCCCTATCCAGACGTTGAATTGAGACGCCTCTGGAGACAGAGGAATCGGCTCTTCCTCCATAAGGGCCTACTTCTGAGGAATTTGTTGGACCCAGTCTCTGGAGAACAATGCCATCAGATCTTGATTCCCCGGCGAGACGCCAAATTGGTGTTGGATGCCTACCACGACCGTTCCGGCCATTTCGGGGTCCATAAGACTGAGGCGACCATCCGTCAATGGTTCTATTGGATCGGGATGCGGGCCGACATTGAGAACTGGTGTGCTGAATGCCCCGCCTGTAACATCTCCAAGGCGGGAGGAAGAGAGGCTCGAGCTCCCTTGCATTCCATTGTGTCTCACCGGCCAAATCAGCTTGTTGCCTTAGACCATGTGAAGTTGGCCCCAACGAGATGTGGATACACCTATGCCCTGACCATGGTCGATCACTACTCCAAGTGGGTAGTCGTGGTACCCGTCCGAGACTTGACTGCAAGGACCACAGCCATCACTTTCTACAAAGAATATGTGAAACACTACGGCTGTCCTGAGTCCCTGCTCACAGACCGAGGCCCGGCTTTCGAATCTCAACTCTTCCATGAGCTGTGCACTTATCACGAGTGCAAAAAGCTTCGCACCACGGCCTATCACCCGCAAGGCAATGGTCTCTGCGAGAAAATCAACCAGGTTTTCTTCAATATGCTCAGAACAGCTTCAGTGGCCAAGCGGGTGGAATGGCCTCACCTGTTGGATGAGCTGGTGGAGATCTACAACACCACCCATTGCTCTACGGGCTACTCCCCTTTCTATCTGATGTTTGGGCGCCAAGGTCAGCTTCCTCAAGACCGCGCACTTGGAGTTCAAGTAACTGACACTGTCAACCCTCTGCCTGATACCGACTGGGTCCAGGAGCATCAGAGGAGGATTCAAGACGCCCGAGAGATTGTCGACCAGAAGATGGGAGAGGCCCACCAGCGTCAGGAAGATGCTTATAATCAAGGGGCGCATGCCACACCACTGAGAGTGGGGGACAGAGTCTGGCTAAAGAAATATCACCGCACTCACAAGTTGGAGAGTTTATGGGAGCCTGAACCCTACGTCATTTCTGCTATTCCCTATCCAGAGACTGACGTGAATGAGGTCAAGAAGCCAGGTCTGGCCCCTCAAACTGTACACTGGAATAGGATAAAGCGCTGTGTAAGAGAGGATCTGCAAGGCCTCACAGCATTCTGTCCAGCACCTGTACAGGCACTTCCGCCAGTTCCAGAGGCTCCATCTAAAACGGCCTCTCTTGAAGATATGTTCCAAACTGAACCATTCCTCATGGCTATTGGCTATCAGGGGATTCCGATGAGCACTCCAGTTGTCCCGCCTCCTGCGGCTCCGCCTCCTGCGGTTCCTCCTCTGCAACCAGCTGCTGTCAATGACCCCCAATCTGTTCCAGAGCAAGTTACCCAGGAAGCCAACCTCATGCTGAGACGGTCTGAGCGCTCAACTCGGGGAATACCACCAATCCGCTACAGAGTCCATAAACTGTTCCTGTTTTGTTGTTGTTCCTGTGTGATTAAGAATTCCTATGCAACGTTCAGGGTTCGTGCCTGGTCCTCCTGACCAAGTTTCCTTATTATCACCCAGCTTTGTGCTGATGGACACTCATTGACTCAAACTGTTCTCAGTGCCTGTCCCAGAGCCTTTACATGGACGATTGTGTATATTGCCTAAAGAGACTCTACCACACAGAGACACTTATCCATTCCTTCCTAAAGCACTTGTCATGATTGTGTGATTGTCAGAGGTTTATTATTGTATTTCATGATTGCACTTCAGTAGTCAAAAGTCTATTTTCTTGTCAGAGTCGTATATATATATATATTTTCCTACCTCTGAGTAAGCAGACAAGTCATTTAGATAGTCTCAGAGTAAAGTGTGTCTTTAGAAAAAGTATTTCTTCTCACAGTGTATATTTTCATGTCAGAGTCAGACAGTTTCCTCCTCCTCTGAGTAAAGTAGTCAGCTTACATATTTATATCTATAGCCTCAGAGAAAGTGTATTTTCTAAAGAGTGTATTTTTCAGAAGGATCTTCTATTTTCTCCATGCATAGGATTATTATATCTACAGCTGGAAAGGATATTGGAGCCAGTTTTCTTCAGATGTCTTCAGAGTTATGTGAGCCAATCCTCCTCCAGAACCTCGCAGTGTTTGTTGTCTTTTGTATTTCCTTTCCTTTTGTTTACAGTGTCTGTTCACCTCTGTCTTGTCCCTACACACCGTAGTTGCTACACATAGTCATACCTAACATTCACACTTGTCCATACATATTGCACCTTGGATACCTTTTTGTGTGTTTGGCCTAGTGAGTAATTGTGTTGTATGATTGACTGGTATGAAAGGGAGCTCCCCATGTATGCTTGTTTTTGTTATTTTATTCTTTCTCTTCCAGATGTTCAAGTCACTTCACACAGACACCCAAGACAGTACACAGGTCTTCACAGTTCTCTTTCTTCCAGTAGGGTAACTCATTGTCATTGGAAACCTACTGTCAAACTGACTGGAATATTGAGGGTCCCCCGCCAGCAGTTAAGTTGTCCTGGCTTCCATGTCAGATGGTCCACGCACTAACTACCTGTAACCAGAGTACGTTAGGCACCCCTAGGTGAAGTCCTGCCACTAGGGTTTTCTTTCTCTTCATACTTTCTCTTGTCACCTGTGCCTTGAGCGTGGGAAACACACATAAACATACTCACTCATACTCACTCACACTAACATTCCTTCCTCTTGTCTTGTTGTCCTGATCCTCTATGTTCATTCGGCCACATCTACCTCAGCTTGTGGTTCGCCGAGGTCGGCTCATTTCTAGTAGGGAGGTATGCAGTGTCCCAGAACAGCCCTTCTCATGCTCATACTTTTATTATAACCAGTTCTGTTCTGGAAAGCTATGGTCCACTGCAAACTGCGTGTATTGTGTCACCCCTGCAGTGTTCAGGTCTGCTGTTTTGTTCATTTATTGCATGTATATTCAGGTATCAGTGTCTAAAGGTATTATGTCGCCTCCTAGTGTTCAAGGATGGTACTTCTCATGTATATTTCTCTGTATATGCCTAATGGTGTGATGATGCAATGGTTGGGTGTCACGTGACTGTGCCCCTTCTTCCATGGTAACACCAATGGTCATCGAGCTTTTGGCTGGGGTTACCATGTGACTTCCTGTTCTACCTCAGTCTTGTCCTCCACCTTCAGGAGACAAGTTGTGTGTTTGTCCTCTCTCCCTGCTAAGAGAGAGGCCTGCGTGTGCTCTGCTACTCCAGTCCGCTGGCTGTGTTCCTGTCTCAAGTCTCGAGATCCTCATCTGGGTGTCGATTCTTCAGTCATTCTTCAGTTCCTCTCATCATCATCTTCTCTAATCATCAACAGCAAGTATTTCATTCAAGTCTCACTCCACCCAGCATCTTATCCTCAGTATCACTACTACTCCCATCATTCAGCACGCTACTCTCACAGCCTATTGCAGCATCACCCATTACTCTGCCTTATTGCCGGTTGCATCCGGAGAGACTGTTACTACTAGTTACTACCGTTACAATAAATATACAACTACCGTTGTTTCTGACCCTTGGCATTGGTGTGATCATTGGTGCCCTGACTAAGGACAATGAAGAATCGCATGCCCAGTATTCCCGCATGGTCAGGAGCCCGGTTTCCAGCTGTATCACCATGGTGCCTACACCGTGACCACACTACATCCTACAGCTGCCCCGGTTCCTGCCTGTTAGCACCATCTATACTGCGGAGTGGACCCTAGGGGCCAGGGCATCGCACAGTCACATCCAAGCTCACTGCTAATTGCCCTGTGTAAGAGGGTGGCATGTACTATATACCTGCAGTTACCCACAGATTTTATACGACAACCTCCAAAAACTAGGTGACCAGTATATTTTCTTATTTCTTCATTTCTCACTGCAGTCACATCCAAGCTCACTGCTAATTGCCCTGTGTAAGAGGGTGGCATATACTATATACCTGCAGTTTATACACAACAAGGCTATAATTTAAAAAGGTTTCAACAAATTTTATTAGCATGATTTTAAAATCTACAACAGGAATAAATAAATATAGTGCAAGAAGGATCCAGTGACAGAAAACAACCCAGAGCCTTAGTATTTACCATTTCATATTGGCGTATAGCCGTAATGGTAAACATGTAGATCGCTATTTGTATACATGCAGTGTATCCGCATGGCCTCCCAGGTATCCGAAGCATTAATATGCAGAACCTGTCACAGCTATAAGCTTACCCATGGTGGCAATGGTGTCGCTAACCCTGACGCACGTTTCGCGTACTTCAGCTTTTTCAAGGGGCGTGTCTTAACTCCCGTCCACTATTTATGCTGAATGCAGGGATCCCTTCCAGGCGTTGACGCAGGTCACAGGGGGAGCCAGGGATCACGCCACTTCCTTCCGGCCTGCGTCACTGGAACGCACACGTGCCGGTGGAACGCAAGCGGGCATGCGCCCAGCGAACCTTGAGGCCATTCCGGAAAGGCGCCTGTGCCCAATTCTCCAGGGAACTGTGTACACAGAAGGTATTAAATGCTCATTTGATAACTTCTGTGTACGCAGTTCCCGGGAAGGGATCCCTGCATTCAGCATAAATAGTGGAAGTGACGGGAGTTAAGACACGCCCCTTGAAAAAGCGGAAGTACGCGAAACGTGCGTCAGGGTTAGCGACACCATTGCCACCATGGGTAAGCTTATAGCTGTGACAGGTTCTGCATATTAATGCTTCGTATACCTGGGAGGCCATGCGGATATACTGCATGTATACAAATAGCCATCTACATGTTTACCATTACGGCTATACGCCAATATGAAATGGTAAATATTAAGGCTCTGGGTTGTCTTCTGTCACTGGATCCTTCTTGCACTATATTTATTAGGCTGCGTTCACACTACGTATATTTATTATAGTGCTTGAAAATCCCCATATTCCGTATTCTTCTTCTTCCAGCCATTTTTCTGCGCTTAATACAGCCCGAACCGCTTTGCGCACAGACTCTGTTCAGACTGCGTTTCGAAGCCCTCGGCGGTGTGTGGTGTGCTATCTATTTTTCGTTTCGTTCAGATTTGTGGAATTTACATTTAAAGACCCCAAATTTCCCATAGGAAATAATGGCCACACTCTAACCGCTAACAGCCAATCACAGCACATATGCAAATAGCTGAGATATAGCAGCCAATAGGAACTCTAAGGTCTCGTCAGGCAATGTCTCACACCATCCACAGTCACATGTCCACTATCGGCCAATAGAAGACGTAGAAGATGGAAGGTCCTTAACAATTTTGTCTCCCTGACATGAGTAAGATTGTCATGGTAACCGAGCAATGATCTTTACCATTATAAGTAGCAGAGGTCAGTCAGTAAAATAGCAGAGCTGAGGCAGCCATGTAGCAGGAAGGGTACCCAAGCCGCTCTTAAAGGGGCGGTACCCAAGCCGCTCTTAAAGGGGCGGTACCCAAGCAGCTCTTAAAGGGGCGGTACCCAAGCCGCTCTAAATGGGTCCCTTTAAGAGCAACCTAAGTCCCTTTAAGAGCGAAATGTGTCCCTTTAAGGGACATATTTAAGGGTCGCTCTTAAAGGGATCCAAGTCTCTCTTAAAGGGACGGGACCCAAGTCGCTTTTAAAGGCATAGCACCCAGGGAAGTCACTAGTAATGGGGCGCTCTGGGAGTCACTGGTAAAGGGGCGCTCTGGGAGTCACTGGTAAAGGGGCGCTCTGGAGGTCACTGGTAAAGGGGCGCTCTGGAGGTCACTGGTAAAGGGGCGCTCTGGAGGTCACTGGTAAAGGGGCGCTCTGGAGGTCACTGGTAATGGGGCGCTCTGGAGGTCACTGGTAAAGGGGCGCTCTGGAAGTCACTGGTAAAGGGGCGCTCTGGAGGTCACTGGTAAAGGGGCGCTCTGGAGGTCACTGGTAATGGGGCGCTCTGGGAGTCACTGGTAATGGGGCGCTCTGGAGGTCACTGGTAAAGGGGCGCTCTGGAAGTCACTGGTAAAGGGGCGCTCTGGGAGGTCACCGGTAAAAGGGCGCTCTGGGAGTCACTGGTAAAGGGGCGCTCTGGAAGTCACTGGTAAAGGGGCGCTCTGGAGGTCACTGGTAAAGGGGCGCTCTGGAGGTCACTGGTAATGGGGCGCTCTGGGAGTCACTGGTAATGGGGCGCTCTGGAGGTCACTGGTAAAGGGGCGCTCTGGAAGTCACTGGTAAAGGGGCGCTCTGGGAGGTCACCGGTAAAAGGGCGCTCTGGGAGTCACTGGTAAAGGGGCGCTCTGGAAGTCACTGGTAAAGGGGCGCTCTGGAGGTCACTGGTAAAGGGGCGCTCTGGAGGTCACTGGTAAAGGGGCGCTCTGGAGGTCACTGGTAAAGGGGCGCTCTGGAGGTCACTGGTAAAGGGGCACTCTGGGAGTCACTGGTAAAGGGGCGCTCTGGAAATCACTGGTAAAGGGGCGCTCTGGAAATCACTGGTAAAGGGGCGCTCTGGGAGTCACTGGTAAAGGGGCGCTCTGGGAGTCACTGGTAAAGGGGCGCTCTGGAAGTCACTGGTAAAGGGGCGCTCTGGAAGTCACTGGTAAAGGGGCGCTCTGGGAGTCACTAGTAAAGGGGCGCTCTGGAAGTCACCGGTAAAGGGGCGCTCTGGAAGTCACTGGTAAAGGGGCGCTTTGGGATTCACTGGTAAAGGGGCGCTCTGGGTGTCACTGGTAAAGGGGCGCTCTGGAGGTCACTGGTAAAGGGGCGCTCTATAGGTCACTGGTAATGGGGCGCTCTGGAGGTCACTGGTAAAGGGGCGCTCTGGGAGGTCACTGGTAAAGGGGCGCTCTGGAGGTCACTGGTAAAGGGGCGCTCTGGAGGTCACTGGTAATGGGGCGCTCTGGAGGTCACTGGTAAAGGGGCGCTCTGGAGGTCACTGGTAATGGGGCGCTCTGGAGGTCACTGGTAATGGGGCGCTCTGGAGGTCACTGGTAATGGGGCGCTCTATAGGTCACTGGTAATGGGGCGCTCTGGAGGTCACTGGTAATGGGGCGCTCTGGAGGTCACTGGTAATGGGGCGCTCTGGAGGTCACTGGTAATGGGGCGCTCTGGAGGTCACTGGTAATGGGGCGCTCTGGAGGTCACTGGTAAAGGGGCGCTCTGGAAGTCACTGGTAAAGGGGCGCTCTGGAAGTCACTGGTAATGGGGCGCTCTTTTCAAGCACTATGTATTTTCCTGGAAATGCAAATCTAGTTTATTCCTGTTGTAGATTTTAAAATTATGCTAATAAAATTTGTTGAAACATTTATAGCCTTGTTGTGTATAAATTGTCGTGTATCTTGGCTATAATTACAGATATTATAGTATGGACCAAAATATTAAGGGTAACTAACTCCTCTAGACGGAGACGTGACATATTTTTCAGTGTCCATTGGAGCTATTGTGTATAAAATATATAGCTGCAGTTACCCACAGATTGTTGGTACGTTGGTATGGTCAGCAAGGTACTCCCTCACCATCTTCCTGAAGGCTTCCCCCCTACTCTGTCTAGACTGGGGACGGTTGACATAGTCTTGCTGGGGTGCCATGAAACTGTCAAAGTCCTTGGAGAGTGTTCCCCTCCCCCTTGACAAGCTGCCTGCTCCACCGCTCCTCTCCCCCGCTCTTTGGCCCACAGAATTACATCCTCTGGCGCTATTGGTGTCAGATGGGAAGTACATTTTCAGCTTCTGCACCAGGGCCTGTTGATATTGATTCACTCTCATACTGCGTTCCTCGGGTGGAATGAAAGTGGGAAAGTTCTCTTTGTACCGAGGGTCCAGGAGGGTGAACACCCAGCAATCGGTGTTGTCAAAAAAAAAATTTAACCCGAGGGTCATGGGAAAGACAGCCAAACATAAAGTCAGCCATGTGCACCAGGGTCCCAACACGCAAGAACTCCCTCTCCTGACCTAGCCTCAATTTCCTCCTCCTCCACCAATTCCTCCTCTTCAGGCCATACACTCTCAACAACTAAGGATTGAGCATGGGTACCCTCTTCAGTGGCGGCAGCAGTCTGCTTCTCTTGCTTCTCCTCTACTTCGTGCTGAGAAACTGACGTCAGGGTGGTCTGGCTATCTAGTGGCGGATGTTCTTCACCAGTCTCCTGAGACAAAGGCAAAGTCTCAGACTTCAGGCTGAGCTGGGAGGTTTGAAGCAGACACAGCAGTGGGATGGTGAGGCTGATGATGGCGGCATCGCCGCTGACCGTCTGTGTTGACTACTCAAAGGGGCCCTGTACCTGACAGATAGCAGACATCCACGTCCACTCTGGCAACCCACAATGGAGGGTGGAATTCCACCACGTGGGCACATGAACCACCCCAAAATTTAGCCTGACACAGCATGGCAGTGAACACAGGGAACCATTAAAACACAGGTAGCATATGAACCACCCAAAAACTTAGCCTGACACCACAGAGATACAATAGATGACCAGACAGCCCTGCAAAATAGTCGAATTTGAATTTGACTATTAGTCGAATTTAAGTTGATTTAATTTGAAAATTGAAGATGAAAAAATAGGCCATAAAGTGGTCTTTAACCTCTTAAGGACATATGACGTACCCCTACGTCATATGTCCTCACTTGCACTTCAAAGCGGGGCCGCGCGGCGGCCCCGCTTTGAAGTGCCGCGATCCCGGGTGCCGCGAGTAGCCCGGGACCGCTGCTATTAGCGGGCACGGTCTGATCGCCGTGCCCGCTAATTAGCTAATCGGAGGCAGCTGTCAAAGTTGACAGCTGCCTCCGATTACCGGAGGCAACGTTTCCCTGGGGTGTAGTGGGGGAGATCGCTCCTCCGGGACCTTGTCCCGGAGGAGCGATCTCCGTTACTGATGCCGGCCGGGGACGCGTCCAAGATGGCGCCGTCCTCGGCTCGGCACTCGTTTGTTTTCGGCTGCAGCAGCCGAAAGCAAACGAGTGCCGATCTCATGGATCTCTGCAGCATATCTATGCTGCAGAGATCTCAATGAGAGATCACAGTGTATATACTAGAAGTCCCCCAGGGGAGGAATAACCCTAACCCCAGGGAGGAATAACCCTAACCCCAGGAGGAATAACCCTAACCCCAGGAGGAATAACCCTAACCCCAGGGGAATAACCCTAACCCCAGGGGGGAATAACCCTAACCCCAGGGGGGGAATAACCCTAACCCCAGGAGGAATAACCCTAACCCCAGGAGGAATAACCCTAACCCCAGGGGGGGAATAACCCTAACCCCAGGGGGGGAATAACCCTAACCCCAGGGGGGGAATAACCCTAACCCCAGGGGGGCTTCTAGTATATGTGTAAAAAAAAAAAAAAAAGTGTTGTTAATAGTAAAAAGCCACCTCCCCTAATAAAAGTCTGAATCACCCCCCTTTTCCCAGGTTTTAAATAAAAGTAAACAAATAAATAAATAAATAAACATGTTTGGTATCGCCGCGTGCGTAATCGCCCGAACTATTAATTAATCACATTCCTGATATCGCACGGTAAACGGCGTCAGCGCAAAAAAATCCCAAAGTGCAAAATTGTGCATTTTTGGTCGCATCAAATCCAGAAAAAGTTTAATAAAAAGCGATCAAAAAGACGTATATGCGCAATCAAGGTACCGATAGAAAGATCACATCATGGCGCAAAAAATGACACCTGACACAGCCCCATAGACCAAAGGATAAAAGCGCTATAAGCCGGGAATGGAGCTTTTAAGGAACGTATATTGGTTAACAACGGTTTGAATTTTTTACAGGCCATCAGATACAATATAAGTTATACATGTTATATATCGTTTTAATCGTAACGACTTGAGGAACATGTATAACAAGTCAGTTTTACCCCAGGGCGAATGGCGTAAAAACACATTTCCCCCAAATAAAAGTAATGCGTTTTTTTTTTCAATTTCACCACACTTTGAATTTTTTTCTGGTTTCGCAGTGTACTTTATGCAAAAATTCAGCCTGTAATTGCAAAGTACAATTAGTGACGCAAAAAATAAGGGGTCATGTGGGTTTCTAGGTGGAAAAATGCAAGTGCTATGGCCTTATATACACAAGGAGGAAAAACCGAAAACGTAAAAACGAAAATGGGCCCCGTCCTTAAAGGGTTAAAGAGCAGCTGACTACTGCCTTTGAAACAGCTAAAAAAATGAGAGGACGGCCAAGAACACCCGCAAGTTGACATCCACAGATAGTATGGTTCGAAATGGACAACACAAGGATGCTAAATTAGGATCCACCATTTTCACTGTCTGTTCCTTTGAACGGTGCCAGTGCCTGACAAGCTGACTGCTCCCCTCCTCCCCTTAATAACTTGTTTTTTTTTAAATTACTAGACTGACCAGTAGCTGACTACTGCCTTTGAAACAGCTAAAAAATGAAAGGGCGGCAGAGGACACACACAAGTTGACATTCACAGATTATATGGTTTGAAATGGATAACACAAGGATGCTAAATTAGGATCCACCATTATCACTGTCTGTTACTTTGAACAGTGGCGTGTATCTTGGAGATACAATAGATGACCAGACAGCCCTGCAAAATACCATTTGAATTGAAGTCGATTTAATTTAAAAATTTAAATTGAAGATTAAAAAAACAGCCCATAAAGTGGCCATTACCGGCCTTTAGAAGAGGCAGGCGTGGAACCTCACAAAAATTAGGCCAGACACAGCATGGCGGAGAGAACTCAGGGAACAAGGTAGATAAGGCAGGCGTGGAACCTCCCAAAAATTAGGCCTAACACAGCAGAGTACCGAGGGACAGCCACCGCCATGAGGTTCCTAAAAGCCTCTGTCTCTACCAACCGATAGGGCAGCATCTCCAGGCTCAGTAGTTTGCCTATGTGCAAATTTAGGGCTTGTGCATGTGGGTGAGTGGCAGTGTACTTGCGCTTCCGTTCAAAGGTCTGTTGTAGGGACAGTTGAACGCTGCGCTTGGACACCTTGCTGGAGTGTGTGGAGCATAGTGTAGGTGAAGGGGTGGGTGTAGGGTAGGAGGCCTTAGCCGTGGTGCAGACCATCAAGAGGGCCAGGCCTAGTGTGACCCCAGCCATGGTGCAGACCATCAGGAGGAGCAGACCTAATGTAACCCCAGTTGTGGTGTAGACCATCAGGAGGGCCAAACATAGTGTGACCTCAGCCGTGGTGTAGACCATCAGGAGGAGCAGACCTAGTGTGACCACAGCTGTGGTGCAAACCATCAGGAGGAGCAGACCTAGTGTGACCCCAACTGTGGTGTAGACCATCAGGGGGACCAAACCTAGTGTGACCCCAGCCATGGTGCAGACCATAAGGAGGAGCAGACCTGGTGCAGACCATAAGGAGGACCAGAGTCTGATATCTAAAGCTCATTATGTCAAATCCTCTCCTCCATCTCCTGTGATCACTATGATGGCACCAGTGACTGTCATGACCATTTATCTACTATAAAGTTTACACAACATTCACCTTGATGTTGACCTGCGCCAGACCGCGCATTGTACGGTTTCGTCCCTCGGGATATAGCGGCTCAGAACCATCTCCGAGGAGCTCCTGCAGGACACGTGACACATGGTGCAGTTCAATTGAGGGTTCAACACTTTGTCTTGATCCTTCCCCGGTAGCCATTCTCTCCAGCTTGCTGCACATCAGACTGGAAGACTCGATGTTATTGTACAAGTATGTGAGTGTCTCCCGAGTGACGTACTCTGACAGATTGACTCCATGTTCCAGGAAGAGGCGGACAAACAAAGGCTTATCCTCGATTAGTGACAGCGTCAGACACGGGTACAGATCAGAGGGCTGAAATACAGAACATGTGTCCTCAGTTACCCAGCGCCTACACACCCACCACAACCTCTGACACCATTCTACATGGACTAGAGATTAGGCAACTTTCCACCCACTGGAGTTACATGGTCTTACCTTCCTGTCCCAGTCTTGTCTCCACTTTCCCCAGATTACTCTTACTGGTCCTGAAGAAGGATCCCATTGATGATAAAAGCAGATAGAAGACCCTAGCATGACCATGGTCTTACCTTCCAGGTCCAGTCTTCTGTGAAGATCTGTGTCTCAGCGATATCTGGCCGGTTCCAGGACACGGCGAGTTTCAGCTGATGGTCCCAGTTCTCTTGTCCATAGTGGTCAGTACTGTGAGATGCTGAAAGATATGGACCCCTATCAGATTCCAGGCCACAATTTTCAAGCCTTTCATAGATAAGTGAATTTATTATTCGGATACAGCCCTGGGACCCTGAGTGTCATGTGATCTTAGGGCACTGTCAGATCTGACCAAAGATTCAGCTGGATCAGCTTGTCTCTACTCATAGATACTGGAGTATATACAATGAAGAAGCTGCCTGTATGGAGCACATATGACCTGTGTCCTTCATGCCCTGTACCCCACCCCCACTGGGTGCAGATTTAATCTTACGTCTGGCTTGTTGGGACAATACTGAAGATAAATCTCTCCTTACATTATGGAGAAGAAGAACCCCAACACAAGCCTTGCTAGTGGGGGTCTAGGAGAAGCCCACACCTCCCCCCACCCTCATGATGGACACTGACCCTTCAGTAAAGCCTGCAGGATAGCTACGTCCATTCCTTGATCACCCACTTTCTCTTCCCTCAGGATGGTGAGCAGAGATGCCATCCGCACAATATCTTGAATCTGTAAAAAAAGAAATGAAGAGAGAATTTACCCCCCCTCCCCATGTCAGCGAGGCCTCCATCACTTTAATGGAAGAAAGAAACAAGCCAGGCCAAGCCATGACTCAGGGGGCCAAGCCAGGACTTACCTTCTTTGTCCACATAATGATCTGAGCTTCTGTGAAACTGTCATACGCATCCTCAAAAAGGCTCCTCAACTTCTCCTTAATAAGATTGATCGTGATCCTTGAAGGACTAAGATTTGCCACTTGTGCAATGACATCAGCAACGCGGCCAGACCCCTCCACGATGACGCATGGCGTATTATTACACATGGAGCTGTAGATGGTCTGGAGAGAGAAGAACATTGACTTAAGATGGTGAAGGGGCCCATCCAGCCATCATTACTGGTGGAGCAGGCCTGGAGTAGATTTCCCACCTAGAACCATTGAGATTTTCTCAGTATCCAAGAACAGAAAGAGAGAAATAAATCAAAACATATATGATAAAGGACGTATGTACTGGTGGTGACATGATTCCTAGTGCAGAGAAGATGCAACACGTCCACACATCATGGAGGCTTCTCTCATCCCATCAAGAGAAGATCTGACCTCCCAGTGGTCACTGGTGGAGAAGACTATGGAGGACTGGTGACGTCCTTCAATCTGTGCTGCGTTTATGGACATTTGAGGTGGTGGTTCATTCTAGGTGATTGGTCTTGTTTAGTGGATATGGATGGATGAAGTAGATACGGGCTTCATACAGCAGGCCACTACAGGTTTCTGATTCTGCAGCTGATTGTTCCGGCTTTAGCATATAAACACTGGCGTATTGTGGCGGCATATAACATTATATAAAGAGTATTTATAGTGACCCGGTATGGACCCCTAAGTTCTGTTGCACCTGAGTAAGGAATCTCTCTTGGGCTCACACAAGTGGGATGAGGTGTCTGCTGTACTTAGCATTTTTCCCACCAGGTGTCACTACTGTGTTTATCTGTAATATGTCTTTTGCACAGCTGAAGTATTCCAGGGGTTAACTGTTATGTGTCATGTGTTGCCTTTCTGGCCACTCATGGGTTAGAGAAAGGAGGGAAAGCACCTGCACCTATCTCCTTCGCTCTCTTCTCTGAACACACAGCCCACCAATCACAGCCAGGGTTAGATAGATCCCTGAGGTTAGGAACTAGTTCCTGGTTGGAGGAGTTAGTGAGTTCCCATCTAGATTCAGTGTGAGAGGGAGCACAGCAGACACGTCTCTGGAGAAGCTAAGCCAGGCTTTGGCCGGGGCTTCTAACATGGACGCAACTAGACATGTTGTTTCTGCTATGAGCACTAGAACCGCTATGCAGTGCAAAGCCTTCACAAGGGGAGAGAAGCCTAAGGAACTGACCCAGGTGGAAAAAAGTTACAGAACGTCTACGTATTCCACTGCGCAGTGCATGACAACTGGGAAGACTCGGGAGTCTGCTCAACCTAGATAACAAGGCCGGGCCTTGTATTACCCACCTAGGACAGGTAGCTCGCAACTAGGGGGCATAAGGCGGTCAAGACTAGAAAGTCATCCGTGAGTACGAGTATTCTCTATCTCTTCTTCTACTATACACCTCTACTGTTCAGGCAGAGTACACTTCTGCATTGGGCAGGGCCCCTCTGGCAACTCCTCTACTCTCCTCACTCTACTGCAAAACGCCTTCATACAACAAGCACCTGGTCTCTACCTCAACTATAAGCACCTTAGTTACTACAAGACTGTAACGACTGTATTACACTGGACTTTATTGTTGCTGTCAGTATTCCTTGTATTGCACTATGGTTACTCTTAGTAAACTGTTCTATTTTTTTCCGGAAGCACCAGACTCTGGCTTGTCTCTTCATTCTCTTTTGAGTGCTGGTGAGGTGCCAAAACTGTCCGGGGTGGGTCCTATACCACTCCAGGCTGCCGTGGCAAGTGCCCAAGTGACCCTAGAGCCACCCAGCTACCACCCCGACATAACAGCTGACTCCGCCGGAGTGTATCCCAACAAACACTCCCTGCACCTGACTGTATTCCCCTGCACATTGTCTTACATGGACGCTCTCCTGGGTTCATGGCTGGGCCAGTGCTGAGCTATAGATTATGCTTTAGGAATATTTTCTTATATCAGGGGATTTTTCCCCATTAATTAATATCCATGATCCCGTATGGGAGATATACGTTCCAGTGAACCCGGGAATCATCCATATACCTGGTTATTTACTACCATATACTTCCCTAGGCTGTTTGACCTATGTGTCAGCAGTCATATGTACATTGGGGGGGACTTAGCCAAAATATATATATATAATTGCTGTTTACCCACCCGGTATCTATACATTTGGTCAATCCTTACAGTAGATCCACTTGGTTTATAGGATATGAGAGGAGGCGTCCATCAGCTAATGGGAACTGAACGACCGCGTTTCCCCAAAAATAGGACAGAGCCTTATATTTATTTTTTCTCCCAAAGAGGCTCTATGTCTTATTTTCGGGGTATGTCTTATCTCTGTCCCATCCCTGTATGCCCCATCCTCCCCCCTCAGCTCTCTTCCCCTGGCTCTCTCCCCTCGGCTCTTCCACCCTGGCTCTCCCCCTCGGCCTCCCCCTGTGGCTCTCTCCCCCTCGGCCTCCCCCTGTGGCTCTCTCCCCCTCGGCCTCCCCCTGTGGCTCTCTCCCCCTCGGCCTCCCCCTGTGGCTCTCTCCCCCTCGGCTCTCCCCCTGTGGCTCTCTCACCCTCGGCTCTCCCCCTCGGCCTCCCCTGTGGCTCTCTCCCCCTCGGCCTCCCCCTGTGGCTCTCTCCCCCACGGCCTCCCCCTGTGGCTCTCTCCCCCTCGGCCTCCCCCTGTGGCTCCCTCCCCCTCGGCCTCCCCTGTGGCTCTCTCCCCCTCGGCCTCCCCCTGTGGCTCTCTCCCCCTCGGCCTCCCCCTGTGGCTCTCTCCCCCTCGGCCTCCCCCTGTGGCTCTCTCCCCCTCGGCTCTCCCCCTCGGTCTCCCCCTGTGGCTCTCTCACCCTCGGCTCTCCCCCTCGGTCTCCCCCTGTGGCTCTCTCCCCCTCGGTCTCCCCCTGTGGCTCTCTCCCCCTCGGCCTCTCCTCCCAGAACCCCCCCCTGCATACTCACTGACGTCCTGTAGGACCAGGAGCATGCGGCAGGACGTTAGGACGTTGGTACATGCGGCAGGACGTTAGGACGTTGGTACATGCAGCCGGACATCGGGGCCATGGAACAGTGTGCCTGCGGTGTCGGCTGTCAAGGTCCACAAGGGCAAGGCCAGTTTAAGGTTGGTGGAGGCCCTGGGCGACAATCTTGTTGGGAGCCCCCCATCCCCCCCAAAAAACTAAACCATTATCTATACAGATGCCCGCTTACTGTAGGCGACTTAGCACAGACCCCTCCTCGCTCCTGGCTGTGTGGCTCCGCATCCTCCTCTGTTGTGCACGTGATGGTCACAAGAGGCTGCAGTGCAGAGGAAGATGCCAGGCCCTAGAGACAGGAGAGGGGGGGCTCAGTGTTGTCACGTTGTGTTTGTGTTAATAATGCACTGTGAGAGCCCAGCACTTTCTCTGCGCTCTTACCTACTGTGTTAGGACCATATTACATAGTCTGATATCCTGGGTAAGCAGCGGCGTTCTGCTAGATTGGCGCTCGCTAACAGAGCAGATTATAAGGCTGGATCAGCCATCGGTCGCACATCACTATTAAACGCAGTGATGCACGGCCGGTGGCCAATGATTTTTGAACATGTGGAAAGACATTGATCAGTTAATGGGGGGGAATCTGCTAGGGAGAAGCAGTGTGTGTATTATGGCTATCCTTTTACCCCAGGGCACCCCGACTGAATAATGTTCTAAAAAATACAAAAGAAACCTCATACAGTGACGTCTTCTCTGATCTGAGGCCTCACTTTCCCTTTTCCTCTCCATCTGGCCCAGACCACCATGATGATTTCTATCAGCTACAATTCTTCTCTTCAGAACCTGCCAGACAAACATCTCAGGCTTCGCACTTTTCCAGCAACTTCCTTCCCTTATTCCAACCCATAAGGTCCCATACAGTAGTAATTCCACTTTTTTTTGTGATTTTCCCCAGTATGTAGGATCCCCTGCTGTGCCCCTATATAGTAATAATGTCCCCTACTGTGCCCCCATATAGTAATAATGCCCCCTGCTGTGCCTCCATATAGTAATGTCCAACTGCTGTGCCCCCATATAGTAATAATGTCCCCTACTGTGCCTCCATATAACAATAATGCACCCTGCTGTGCCCTCTATATAGTAATGTCTAACTGCTGTGCCCCCATATAGTAATAATGTCTCCTGCTGCGCAGAAGTGCTGTGTGTGGTTTAGCAGCACCTGGGAAGGTTGTGCTGTCTGGTTTAGCAGCAAGGAAAAGTACTGTGCCCCCAATGCCCTAACATTGTAGTCAACCACCAGTGGTGTCCTGGTAACTGTAGTTAAACCCCCTCCCCCAAATCCCCAGTGGTGTCCTAGTAGCTGTAGTCAGCCCCCTATGTCCAATGGTGTCCTGGTAGCTGTAATTCTTCCCCCCAGTGATGTCCTGGTAGCTGTAGTTCATTCCCCCCCCCTCCCTTTCTAACTCACCTTTCCTCACTCCAGAGCTGGCCGGGTCCTCTGTCATCTCCTACAGCGCAAGTCTTCTTAGGCAGGCGGCGCGCAATGAAATGATGTCATCGTGCGGCCCGCCAGAGAGGGGCTGACAGGCACAGCGCTCTCCTGTGTTTAGTGGCCACTGGACACAGGAGAGCGCAGTGCACACGGGCCGCATCAGGAGATGTGGGGGTCTGATGCGGCTCGTAGAACAGAGTTCCCCACCCCTGTCATAGATCCACCAGCCTGAACCCGGAACACTGCTTTTGGGTTCTGGCTGGTGGGGGCCCTTGGATGTTGGGGTCCCGAGGCACGTGCCCCGGGTGCCCTCACTATAATCTGGCCCTGCACAAGGGGATTAGGTGAGTGGGGTGGGGGCTGGGTCGGGTGGGTGGTTAGCAGCCTTACTTGTGGGGGGTGTTTTATTTTAGGCTAGTTGGTAGGATAGTGTCTTTATTTTAGGAGGTGTTCCGGACCAAACCACTATATTAGGTGGCCTCTTCAGTCAATGTCCACCTCAGTTAGGAGTCTGATGATATGACCAGGAAGGTCCCAGAGCCAGGTATCCAGGAGGCTTTATAGTCACAGGGACCTGTGCATTATGGTTGGTGGAGCTCAATGTCTGGTACATTGGTGGCCAGCCCTATAGAGACAGCAGACCCTGCACCACAGTCCTGGCACTGAGCTTTCTCATCAGACCAGGAGCTTCCGCCCAGTCCAGGGACTAATCTGGAGCTGTTAACTCTGGAGAACAGACTCCAGCAATGTCCACAAAATGATCACTGTGACTCAAAATGACCATAGAACCAAGAGAGCGCCCCCAAGTCTGAGATATAGGAAGTGCCAGCCAGGTCTATAGGCTACTCACATCCAGGGTTCCTGGGCCTCCTTCCAGCACCACACACACTATCGGGATTTTCAATGCTATGCCTGCAAGAGAAAAAGACGTTATGGTGGCAGAATGATAAGATGTTACATCAAAGGCAAACCAGCCACATACGATGGGAACAAATGTGGTGAACCTACAACAAGAAGGCCGGGCTGCTCCCAGCAGATACCACACCACACATGAACATAGCCGTGAGAGTCCCGACCTTCTGGTGCTCCCAGCAGATACCACACCACACATGAACATAGCCGTGAGAGTCCCGACCTTCTGGTGCTCCCAGCAGATACCACACCACACATGAACATAGCCGTGAGAGTCCCGACCTTCTGGTGCTCCCAGCAGATACCACACCACACATGAACATAGCCGTGAGAGTCCCGACCTTCTGGTGCTCCCAGCAGATACCACACCACACATGAACATAGCCGTGAGAGTCCCGACCTTCTCCCAGCAGATACCACACCACACATGAACATAGCCGTGAGAATCCCGACCTTTCCCCAGCAGATACCACACCACACATGAACATAGCCGTGAGAGTCCCGACCTTCTCCCAGCAGATACCACACCACACATGAACATAGCCGTGAGAGTCCCGACCTTCTGGTGCTCCCAGCAGATACCACACCACACATGAACATAGCCGTGAGAGTCCCGACCTTCTGGTGCTCCCAGCAGATACCACACCACACATGAACATAGCCGTGAGAGTCCCAACCTTCTGGTGCTCCCAGCAGATACCACACCACACATGAACATAGCCGTGAGAGTCCCGACCTTCTGGTGCTCCCAGCAGATACCACACCACACATGAACATAGCCGTGAGAATCCCGACCTTCTCCCAGCAGATACCACACCACACATGAACATAGCCGTGAGAGTCCCGACCTTCTGGTGCTCCCAGCAGATACCACACCACACATGAACATAGCCGTGAGAGTCCCGACCTTCTCCCAGCAGATACCACACCACACATGAACATAGCCGTGAGAATCCCGACCTTTCCCCAGCAGATACCACACCACACATGAACATAGCCGTGAGAGTCCCGACCTTCTCCCAGCAGATACCACACCACACATGAACATAGCCGTGAGAGTCCCGACCTTCTGGTGCTCCCAGCAGATACCACACCACACATGAACATAGCCGTGAGAGTCCCGACCTTCTGGTGCTCCCAGCAGATACCACACCACACATGAACATAGCCGTGAGAGTCCCAACCTTCTGGTGCTCCCAGCAGATACCACACCACACATGAACATAGCCGTGAGAGTCCCGACCTTCTGGTGCTCCCAGCAGATACCACACCACACATGAACATAGCCGTGAGAATCCCGACCTTCTCCCAGCAGATACCACACCACACATGAACATAGCCGTGAGAGCCCCGACCTTCTGGTGCTCCCAGCAGATACCACACCACACATGAACATAGCCGTGAGAGTCCCGACCTTCTCACAGCAGATACCACACCACACATGAACATAGCCGTGAGAGTCCCGACCTTCTGGTGCTCCCAGCAGATACCACACCACACATGAACATAGCCGTGAGAGTCCCGACCTTCTTCCAGCAGATACCACACCACACATGAACATAGCCGTGAGAGTCCCGACCTTCTGGTGCTCCCAGCAGATACCACACCACACATGAACATAGCCGTGAGAGTCCCGACCTTCTGGTGCTCCCAGCAGATACCACACCACACATGAACATAGCCGTGAGAGTCCCGACCTTCTGGTGCTCCCAGCAGATACCACACCACACATGAACATAGCCGTGAGAATCCCGACCTTTCCCCAGCAGATACCACACCACACATGAACATAGCCGTGAGAGTCCCGACCTTCTGGTGCTCCCAGCAGAAACCACACCACACATGAACATAGCCGTGAGAGTCCCGACCTTCTCCCAGCAGATACCACACCACACATGAACATAGCCATGAGAGTCCCGACCTTCTGGTGCTCCCAGCAGATACCACACCACACATGAACATAGCCGTGAGAGTCCCGACCTTCTGGTGCTCCCAGCAGATACCACACCACACATGAACATAGCCGTGAGAGTCCCGACCTTCTCCCAGCAGATACCACACCACACATGAACATAGCCGTGAGAGTCCCGACCTTCTGGTGCTCCCAGCAGATACCACACCACACATGAACATAGCCGTGAGAGTCCCGACCTTCTCCCAGCAGATACCACACCACACATGAACATAGCCGTGAGAGTCCCAACCTTCTGGTGCTCCCAGCAGATACCACACCACACATGAACATAGCCGTGAGAGTCCCGACCTTCTGGTGCTCCCAGCAGATACCACACCACACATGAACATAGCCGTGAGAGTCCCGACCTTCTGGTGCTCCCAGCAGATACCACACCACACATGAACATAGCCGTGGGAGTCCCGACCTTCTGGTGCTCCCAGCAGATACCACACCACACATGAACATAGCCGTGAGAGTCCCGACCTTCTGGTGCTCCCAACAGATACCACACCACACATGAACATAGCCGTGGGAGTCCCGACCTTCTGGTGCTCCCAGCAGATACCACACCACACATGAACATAGCCGTGAGAGTCCCGACCTTCTGGTGCTCCCAGCAGATACCACACCACACATGAACATAGCCGTGAGAGTCCCGACCTTCTGGTGCTCCAGGTCAGGTCTTTATTACAAAACACATTAAAGAAACGTGATGCTACCCTGACCTGAAATGTGACAATATGGACAACAAAGACCATTTATGTTAATGATACTGAGGATGGAAGAACGTGGTATGGACCATCAGGTCCTATATTACACCAGACATTTCGAGAACCGGCTGATCTGCTAAAGGCAATGAAGATAAGACACACAAAGTCCTGATGACCACCGCTATAACAGGATAACATTCCATGAGCCCTATGTCCCAGCTGGACCAACCATGGGGTCATGTTAAGACCGGCCACTACCTACTCTAAAGACCACTGTAGGCACAAAAGATTGCCATGGAAGTCCAAGAAGCTAAAATGAGGGGCCACAGTCAGGTCCAGGCACCATCTGCGTATTATAGACCAGTCATCAGCTCCCCCTCCCAATGGGCTCCAGGTCCCCTCTCACCTCCTTTTTGCATTGTTTGCTGGGAGATGTATCTCTCTAGCCAAATTCTCAGAGGGATTTCTACTCCGTAATTTCCATGCGTTCCATCGTCCACCAGAATAAAGTGAGTGTGGTTGTTATCCAGACAGCACAACCTTCCCTGAGAGCCTTCATCCATTGGGTACAAGGCTGGAGCTCCTCCCTGTGGGGCAAAAAACACAAGTATAAGGGGACACTCTGTGGGGATAAACACAAGTGTAAGGGGACACCCCATGGGGCAAAACACAAGTGTAAGGGGACACCCTGTGGGGCTAAACACAAGTGTAAGGGGACACCCCATGGGGCAAAACACAAGTGTAAGGGGACACCCTGTGGGGCAAAACACAAGTGTAAGGGGACACCCCATGGGGCAAAACACTAGTGTAAGGGGACACCCTGTGGGGCAAAACACAAGTGTAAGGGGACACCCTGCAGAACAAAACACTAGTGTAAGGGGACACCCTGCAGGGCAAAACACTAGTGTAAGGGGACACCCCATGGGGCAAAACACAAGTGTAAGGGGACACCCTGCAGGGCAAAACACTAGTGTAAGGAGACACCCTGCAGGGCAAAACACAAGTGTAAGGGGACACCCCATGGGGCAAAACACTAGTGTAAGGGGACACCCTGTGGGGCAAAACACAAGTGTAAGGGGACACCCCATGGGGCAAAACACAAGTGTAAGGGGACACCCTGTGGGGCAAAACACAAGTGTAAGGGGACACCCTGTGGGGCAAAACACAAGTGTAAGGGGACACCCTGTGGGGCAAAACACAAGTGTAAGGGGACACCCCATGGGGCAAAACACAAGTGTAAGGGGACACCCCATGGGGCAAAATACTAGTGTAAGGGGACACCCTGCGGGGCAAAACACAAGTGTAAGGGGACACCCTGCAGAACAAAACACTAGTGTAAGGGGACACCCCATGGGGCAAAACACAAGTGTAAGGGGACACCCTGCAGGGCAAAACACTAGTGTAAGGAGACACCCTGCAGGGCAAAACACAAGTGTAAGGGGACACCTTGCGGGGCAAAACACAAGTGTAAGGGGACACCCCATGGGGCAAAACACTAGTGTAAGGGGACACCCTGCGGGGCAAAACACAAGTGTAAGGGGACACCTTGCGGGGCAAAACACTAGTGTAAGGGGACACCCTGCAGGGCAAAACACTAGTGTAAGGGGACACCCCATGGGGCAAAACACAAGTGTAAGGGGACACCCCATGGGGCACAACAGTAGTGTAAGGGGACACCTCATGGGGCACAACAGTAGTGTAAGGGGACACCCCATGGGGCAAAACGCTAGTGTAAGGGGACACCCTGCGGGGCAAAACACAAGTGTAAGGGGACACCTTGCGGGGCAAAACACTAGTGTAAGGGGACACCCTGCGGGGCAAAACACAAGTGTAAGGGGACACCCCATGGGGCAAAACACAAGTGTAAGGGGACACCCCATGGGGCAAAACACAAGTGTAAGGGGACACCCTGTGGGGCAAAACACTAGTGTAAGGGGACACCCTGTGGGGCAAAACACAAGTGTAAGGGGACACCCTGCAGGGCAAAACACTAGTGTAAGGGGACACCCTGTGGGGCAAAACACTAGTGTAAGGGGACACCCTGTGGGGCAAAACACAAGTGTAAGGGGACACCCTGCAGGGCAAAACACAAGTGTAAGGGGACACCCTGTGGGGCAAAACACAAGTGTAAGGGGACACCCTGTGGGGCGAAACACAAGTGGTGGTTAGTAAACAGGACAATGATGAATAGGTGCCCTGATCCTAGCTTCTAGTGGTTAGTAGACAGGTCAGTGATGGGTAGGTGCTCCTATGCTAGTCCCTGGTGGTTAGAGGACAGAGCAGTGATGGGTAGGTGCTCCTATGCTAGCCCCTGGTGGTTAGAGAACAGGTCAGTGATGGGTAGGTGCTCCTATGCTAGCCCCTGGTGGTTAGAGAACAGGTCAGTGATGGGTAGGTGCCCCTATGCTAGCCCCTGGTGGTTAGAGGACAGAGCAGTGATGGGTAGGTGCTCCTATGCTAGCCCCTGGTGGTTAGAGGACAGAGCAGTGATAGGTAGGTGCCCCTATGCTAGCCCCTGGTGGTTAGAGAACAGGTCAGTGATGGGTAGGTGCCCCTATGCTAGCCCCTGGTGGTTAGAGAACAGGTCAGTGATGGGTAGGTGCCCCTATGCTAGCCCCTGGTGGTTAGAGAACAGGTCAGTGATGGGTAGGTGCTCCAATGCTAGCTCCTGGTGGTTACAGAACAGGTCAGTGATGGGTAGGTGCCCCTATGCTAGCCCCTGGTGGTTAGAGGACAGGTCAGTGATGGGAAGGTGCCCCTATGCTAGCCCCTGGTGGTTAGAGAACAGGTCAGTGATGGGTAGGTGCTCCTATGCTAGCCCCTGGTGGTTAGAGGACAGGTCAGTGATGGGTAGGTGCCCCTATCATAACCCCTGGTGGTTAGAGGACAGGTCAGTGATGGGTAGGTGCCCCTATGCTAGCCCCTGGTGGTTAGAGGACAGGTCAGTGATGGGTAGGTGCCCCTATCATAACCCCTGGTGGTTAGAGGACAGGTCAGTGATGGGTAGGTGCCCCTATCATAACCCCTGGTGGTTAGAGGACAGGTCAGTGATGGGTAGGTGCCCCTATCATAACCCCTGGTGGTTAAAGGTCAATGATGGGTAGGTGTCCTCTACTCCTGGACCTTAGTGAATTGCATAAAAAATCTGCTTTATGTTTTGAGGGTCTCACCGCTTCACTCAGCAGGTATTCTCTTTTGTGAACAATGCCCCAGGTGGCAATGCCGATGAGGACAATCTCTGAGCCCAGCTGGTCTCCACTGAAATCTCGTATGGCCTCTCCCACGTGCTTCATGACCCCTGCATGAGACCCACCAGTGATGATCCAGGCACCTGAATGGGGAAAGACCTTCCAACATGAGGACCACCAGGGAGCAATCTCACAGACAATAATGGGACAAATGAGACTCCCCCAAGGGCCTCACTGTGGACCACCATTAGTCTCAGGGTATGAATAACCATGGGGCCATGAGAGACCTGTCCTGGCTGGCCAATCCCCTGCCCAATGGAATCTCTAGAATCAATATAGGACTCCCCTTAGGATGATGAAACCCATAACTAGCAACTGAGGGGTGGAATGGGCCTGGGAGAGAAGAGGCAAACAACCACCAAGCCCTTGGGACATGATTGAGGCCTCCTCTCTTCTATGTGTCTCATGTTGCCTTTATATATATATATATATATATATATATATATATATATATATATATATATATATATATACCCATGTATGATGGGATAAACCTGATCCAGCCTAATGGAATAAACCTGATCTTGATCCTGATCCTTCCTAACCAGATGAACCTGATCAAGCCCTTGATCCAGCCTAATGATATAAACCTGATCCAGCCTAATGATATAAACCTGATCCAGCCTAATGATATAAACCTGATCTAGATCCTGATCCTTCCTAACCAGATGAACCTGATCCAGCCCTTGATCCAGCCTAATGGGATAAACCTGACCCAGCTTTGGTGGCTTTCTATGGCCTCACCTGTACTCTGCGCTGCCTTCACCAGGCCCCGGCTGAACTGGTTCTTTAATCTTGGGCTTATGTTGAAGTTCTTGGCTCCTCCAGTGACTGATATCAGTAGGCTTGGCACGCTGAGTCCCCACTGCTGTGTCATCAGCTCAAAAAGAACGCTGGGGTTCGTGTCACAAGAGGCGCGTACGTACTGCACATGGGTGAAGGATACACGTTACATACCAATGGTGGACAGACAGAAGACCATGGTCCGGACCCCAGATCAGTGACCACATGGAGGGGGCGCTATAGTCACATGTTGACCACACTCACCTTTGCCCAAGTTCTGTTGGTTCCAGTAAAGGTCATATCCCCATGTGAGTCACTAGGGAATTCTCTGACATGTTTCTGGGGGTCCCAGGAGACCCCGGGAGGCACCGTCAGTTCCTGACCCCGGAAGTGCAGCTCTCTGGTGTGACCGCAGCTGCAGACCTCTCTGAGGGAGGAAAAAAGGGAACTATGGGTAAAAACCATCCTCCATTTACCTCTCAGCAAAAGCAGCCATCAATCTGATGTGTATGGGGGCCTCCCGACTACTCTCATCCTACCTGATGTGTATGGGGGCCTCCCGACTACTCTGATACTACCTGATGTGTATGGGGGCCTCCCGACTACTCTGATACTACCTGATGTGTATGGGGGCCTCCCGACTACTCTGATACTACCTGATGTGTATGGGGGCCTCCCGACTACTCTTATACTACCTGATGTGTATGGGGGCCTCCCGACTACTCTGATACTACCTGATGTGTATGGGGGCCTCCCGACTACTCTCATCCTACCTGATGTGTATGGGGGCCTCCCGACTACTCTGATACTACCTGATGTGTATGGGGGCCTCCCGACTACTCTTATACTACCTGATGTGTATGGGGGCCTCCCGACTACTCTGATACTACCTGATGTGTATGGGGGCCTCCCGACTACTCTGATACTACCTGATGTGTATGGGGGCCTCCCGACTACTCTGATACTACCTGATGTGTATGGGGGCCTCCCGACTACTCTCATCCTACCTGATGTGTATGGGGGCCTCCCGACTACTCTGATACTACCTGATGTGTATGGGGGCCTCCCGACTACTCTCATCCTACCTGATGTGTATGGGGGCCTCCCGACTACTCTGATACTACCTGATGTGTATGGGGGCCTCCCGACTACTCTGATACTACCTGATGTGTATGGGGGCCTCCCGACTACTCTGATACTACCATGGACGTATTTGCCACTAGGTACCCGTGGTCCTTCTCTCCTGTTTGGCAGCGGCGTGATGACGTCACATGTACACTGCTGAGCAGGGAAGAAGTTCGGGCATCGCGGGGCTGTATGTGCCAGAAGCTGACGCTGGCCCCGCATGGGGGAGACCTTCCCAGCCTGCCTCTGTCCCTGCCGCCTGGCTGATCTCCCTGCCGCCTGGCTGATCCACTCCCTCTTCCTCCCTGCCTGTCACCTCAGCTGCCCCCACCCATCCTCTCTCCCTGCAACCCCAGCTGCCCCCCATCTTCTCCCCCCTGCTCCCCATCTTCTCCCCCCCTGCTCCCCATCTTCTCCCCCTGCAACCCCAGCTGCCCCCCATCTTCTCCCCCCTTCCCTATCTTCTCCTCTGCAACCCCAGTTGCTCCCCATCTTCTCCCCCTGCCCCCCCCATCTTCTCCCCCTGCAACCCCAGCTGCCCTTCCATCTTCTCCCCTCCCCCTGTCGCCCCAGCAGCTCCCCCTGTTCCCCAGATTCTCCCCCTGTCACCCCAGCTTCTCCCCCTGCCACCCCAGCTGCCCTCCCATCTTCTCCCCCTGCCCCGTCACCCCAGCTTCTCCCCCTGTTCCCCAGCTTCTCCCCCTCCCCCCGTTCCCCAGCTTATTCCCCTCCCCCTGTCGCCCCAGCTGTCACCCCAGCTTACCCCATCTTCTCCCCCCTGCCCCCCATCTTCTCCCCGTGCAACCCCAGCTGCCCTCTCATCTTCTCCCCCTGCAACCCCAGCTGCCCCCCATCATTTCCCCCCCTGCCCCCATCTTCTTCCCCTGTCACCCCAGCTGCTCCCCCTGTTCCCCAGCTTCTCCCCCTCCTGCCCCCCAGCTTTTCCCCACCTTCTGTCCCCCAGCTGCCTCCTTTCCCCCAGTCACCCCCAGCTGCTTCCCCTGTCACCCCAGCTGCTCCCCCTGTCACCCCAGCTGCCTCCCCAGATTCTCCACAGTCACCCCCAGCTGCTCCCCCTGTCACCCCAGCTGCCTCCCTTCCCCAGTCCCCCCCAGCTGCCTCCCTTCCCCAGTCCCCCCCAGCTGCCTCCCTTCCCCAGTCACCCCCAGCTGCCTCCCTTCCCCAGTCACCCCCAGCTGCCTCCCTTCCCCAGTCCCCCCCAGCTGCCTCCCTTCCCCAGTCCCCCCCCAGCTGCCTCCCTTCCCCAGTCCCCCCCAGCTGCCTCCCTTCCCCAGTCACCCCCAGCTGCCTCCCTTCCCCAGTCCCCCCCAGCTGCCTCCCTTCCCCAGTCACCCCCAGCTGCCTCCCTTCCCCAGTCACCCCCAGCTGCCTCCCTTCCCCAGTCACCCCCAGCTGCCTCCCTTTCCCTGTCTCCCCCAGCTGCCTCCCTTCCCCAGTCCCCCCCAGCTGCCTCCCTTCCCCAGTCACCCCCCCCCAGCTGCCTCCCTTCCCAGTCCCCCCCAGCTGCCTCCCTTCCCCAGTCACCCCCCCCCAGCTGCCTCCCTTCCCCAGTCACCCCCAGCTGCCTCCCTTCCCTAGTCACCCTCAGCTGCCTCCCTTCCCCAGTCCCCCCCAGCTGCCTCCCTTCCCCAGTCCCCCCCAGCTGCCTCCCTTCCCCAGTCCCCCCCAGCTGCCTCCCTTCCCCAGTCCCCCCCAGCTGCCTCCCTTCCCCAGTCACCCCCAGCTGCCTCCCTTCCCCAGTCACCCCAGCTGCCTCCCTTCCCCAGTCACCCCCAGCTGCCTCCCTTCCCCAGTCCCCCCCAGCTGCCTCCCTTCCCCAGTCACCCTCAGCTGCCTCCCTTCCCCAGTCACCCTCAGCTGCCTCCCTTCCCCAGTCACCCCCAGCTGCCTCCCTTCCCCAGCCCCCCCCCGCTGCCTCCCTTCCCCCCCCCCAGCTGCCTCCCTTCCCCAGTCCCCCCCAGCTGCCTCCCTCCCCCCCCCCAGCTGCCTCCCTTCCCCAGTCCCCCCCAGCTGCCTCCCTTCCCCAGTCACCCCCAGCTGCCTCCCTTTCCCAGCCCCCCCAGCTGCCTCCCTTCCCCAGTCACCCCCAGCTGCCTCCCTTCCCCAGTCACCCCCAGCTACCTCCCTTCCCCAGTCACCCCCAGCTGCCTTCCTTCCCCAGTCACCCCCAGCTGCCTCCCTTCCCCAGTCACCCCCCCAGCTGCCTCCCTTCCCCAGTCCCCCCCAGCTGCCTCCTTTCCCCAGCCCCCCCCAGCTGCCTCCCTGCCCCAGTCACCCCCAGCTGCCTCCCTTCCTCAGCCCCCCCAGCTGCCTCCCTTCCCCAGCCCCCCCCCAGCTGCCTCCCTTCCCCAGTCACCCCCAGCTGCCTCCCTTCCCCCCCCCAGCTGCCTCCCTTCCCCAGTCATCCCCAGCTGCCTCCCTTCCCCAGTCACCCTCAGCTGCCTCCCTTCCCCAGTCACCCCCAGCTGCCTCCCTTCCCCAGTCACCCCCAGCTGCCTCCCTTCCCCCCCCCAGCTGCCTCCCTTCCCCAGTCCCCCCCCCAGCTGCCTCCTTTCCCCCCCCAGCTGCCTCCCTTCCCCAGTCCCCCCCCCAGCTGCCTCCTTTCCCCCCCAGCTGCCTCTCCTTCCCCAGTCACCCCCAGCTGCCTCCCTTCCCCAGTCACCCCCAGCTGCCTCCCTTTCCCAGCCCCCCCAGCTGCCTCCCTTCCCCAGTCACCCCCAGCTGCCTCCCTTCCCCCCCCCCAGCTGCCTCCCTTCCCCAGTCACCCCCAGCTGCCTCCCTTCCCCAGTCCCCCCCAGCTGCCTCCCTTCCCCAGTCACCCCCAGCTGCCTCCCTTCCCCAGTCACCCCCAGCTGCCTCCCTTCCCCAGTCACCCCCGGCTGCCTCCCTTCCCCAGTCACCCCCGGCTGCCTCCCTTCCCCAGTCACCCCCAGCTGCCTCCCTTTCCCAGCCCCCCCAGCTGCCTCCCTTCCCCAGTCACCCCCAGCTGCCTCCCTTCCCCAGTCACCCCCAGCTACCTCCCTTCCCCAGTCACCCCCGGCGGCCTCCCTTCCCCAGTCACCCCCAGCTGCCTCCCTTCCCCAGTCACCCCCAGCTGCCTCCCTTCCTCAGCCCCCCCAGCTGCCTCCCTTCCTCAGCCCCCCCAGCTGCCTCCCTTCCCCAGTCACCCCCAGCTGCCTCCCTTCCCCAGTCACCCCCAGCTGCCTCCCTTCCCCCCCCCCAGCTGCCTCCCTTCCCCAGTCACCCCCCCAGCTGCCTCCCTTCCCCAGTCACCCCCAGCTGCCTCCCTTCCCCAGTCACAACCAGCTGCCTCCCTTCCCCAGTCACCCCCAGCTGCCTCCCTTCCCCAGTCACCCCCAGCTGCTCCTCCCTTCCCCAGTCACCCCCAGCTGCCTCCCTTCCCCAGTCACCCCCAGCTGCCTCCCTTCCTCAGTCCCCCCCCCCAGCTGCCTCCCTTCCCCTGTCACCCCCAGCTGCCTCCCTTCCCCAGTCACCCCCAGCTGCTCCTCCCTTCCCCAGTCACCCCCAGCTGCCTCCCTTCCCCAGTCACCCCCAGCTGCCTCCCTTCCCCAGTCCCCCCCAGCTGCCTCCCTTCCCCTGTCCCCCCCCCAGCTGCCTCCCTTCCCCAGTCACCCCCAGCTGCCTCCCTTCCCCAGTCACCCCCAGCTGCCTCCCTTCCCCAGTCACCCCCAGCTGCCTCCCTTCCCCAGTCCCCCCCCCCAGCTGCCTCCCTTCCCCAGTCACCCCCAGCTGCCTCCCTTCCCCAGTCACCCCCAGCTGCCTCCCTTCCCCAGTCACCCCCAGCTGCCTCCCTTCCCCAGTCACTCCCAGCTGCCTCCCTTCCCCAGTCACCCCCAGCTGCCTCCCTTCCCCAGTCCCCCCCCAGCTGCCTCCCTTCCCCAGTCACCCCCAGCTGCCTCCCTTCCCCAGTCACCCCCAGCTGCTCCTCCCTTCCCCAGTCCCCCCCCAGCTGCCTCCCTTTCCCAGTCACCCCCAGCTGCCTCCCTTCCCCAGTCACCCCCAGCTGCCTCCCTTCCCCAGTCACCCCCAGCTGCCTCCCTTTCCCAGTCACCCCAGCTGCCTCCCTTCCCCAGTCACCCCCAGCTGCCTCCCTTCCCCAGTCACCCCCAGCTGCTCCTCCCTTCCCCCGTCCCCCCCCCAGCTGCCTCCCTTTCCCAGTCCCCCCCCAGCTGCCTCCCTTCCCCAGTCACCCCCAGCTTCCTCCCTTCCCCAGTCCCCCCCCAGCTGCCTCCCTTTCCCAGTCACCCCCAGCTGCCTCCCTTCCCCAGTCACCCCCAGCTTCCTCCCTTCCCCAGTCCCCCCAGCTGCCTCCCTTCCCCAGTCACCCTCAGCTGCCTCCCTTCCCCAGTCACCCCCAGCTGCCTTCCTTCCCCAGTCCCCCCCAGCTGCCTCCCTTCCCCAGTCCCCCCCAGCTGCCTCCCTTCCCCAGTCCCCCCCAGCTGCCTCCCTTCCCCAGTCACCCCCAGCTGCCTCCCTTCCCCAGTCACCCCCAGCTGCCTCCCTTCCCCAGTCCCCCCCAGCTGCCTCCCTTCCCCAGTCACCCTCAGCTGCCTCCCTTCCCCAGTCACCCTCAGCTGCCTCCCTTCCTCAGTCACCCCCAGCTGCCTCCCTTCCCCAGTCACCCCCAGCTGCTCCTCCCTTCCCCAGTCCCCCCCCCCCGCTGCCTCCCTTTCCCAGTCACCCCCAGCTGCCTCCCTTCCCCAGTCACCCCCAGCTGCTCCTCCCTTCCCCAGTCCCCCCCCAGCTGCCTCCCTTTCCCAGTCCCCCCCCAGCTGCCTCCCTTCCCCAGTCACCCCCAGCTTCCTCCCTTCCCCAGTCCCCCCCCAGCTGCCTCCCTTTCCCAGTCACCCCCAGCTGCCTCCCTTCCCCAGTCACCCCCAGCTTCCTCCCTTCCCCAGTCCCCCCCCAGCTGCCTCCCTTTCCCAGTCACCCCCAGCTGCCTCCCTTCCCCAGTCACCCCCAGCTGCCTCCCTTCCCCAGTCACCCCCAGCTGCCCGCCTGCAGACGAGTTGTGGTCGGAGAAGTCTTCATGATGCTGCACCAGATGGAGAAGAAAGCAAAAAGTGATCGGCAGCAATGGGAGAAGACGTCACCTGTGAGTCATTAGTAACTGCACTGTAATCACTTCTATAGTGTGCAGAGCCTGTGTACCATTGGGGTCTAAATGGGTCAGTGTATTGTTTGCGGTAGTGTACTGACACAGCCCCGCCGTCACTACAGTACACTAGCGCAAACCGTTAAACTAGGACCCAACTACAACAGCTGCAGGTACTACAACTCCCAGCATATCCTGAGGGCTGCAGACTGTCAGTAAATGCTGGGAGTTGTAGTGCCTGCAGCTGTTGTAGTTGGGTCCTATGTGCATTATACACTGGATACTTTGTGGGAGATCAGAATACATAGATCTGTGGGGGCTCAGTGCAGGGACGTGACCCCAGAACATCACTAATAGGGGGGATAGGGGGAGATGTTTTTGTTCTGTCCCCTATTAGTGATGTTCTGGGGTCACTTCCCTGCACTGAGCCCCCACAGATCTATGTATTCTGATCTCCCACAAAGTATCCAGTGCATAATGCACATAGGACCCAACTACAACAGCTGCAGGCACTACAACTCCCAGCATGTACTGACAGTCTACAGCCCTCAGGATATGCTGGGAGTTGTAGTAAAGTAGTACAATCCTCTGATAGCTGCCGCTGTAGACAGATGTATTACTGGACCTTCAGGGCTGATGGTTGTCACCCACAGATTGCAGGCGCCTCAGCATGCAAAGTGCCTAGGGCAGCATGAACTCTAAATACAGGCCTGGATACTAGCTGATGTGTATGGGGGCCTCCCGACTACTCTCATCCTACCTGATGTGTATGGGGGCCTCCCGACTACTCTGATACTACCTGATGTATATGGGGGCCTCCCGACTACTCTGATACTACCTGATGTGTATGGGGGCCTCCCCACTACTCTGATACTACCTGATGTGTATGGGGGCCTCCCGACTACTCTGATACTACCTGATGTGTATGGGGGCCTCCCGACTACTCTCATCCTACCTGATGTGTATGGGGGCCTCCCGACTACTCTCATCCTACCTGATGTGTATGGGGGCCTCCCGACTACTCTCATCCTACCTGATGTGTATGGGGGCCTCCCGACTACTCTGATACTACCTGATGTGTATGGGGGCCTCCCGACTACTCTGATACTACCTGATGTGTATGGGGGCCTCCCGACTACTCTGATACTACCTGATGTATATGGGGGCCTCCCGACTACTCTGATACGACCTGATGTGTATGGGGGCCTCCCGACTACTCTCATCCTACCTGATGTGTATGGGGGCCTCCCGACTACTCTCATCCTACCTGATGTGTATGGGGGCCTCCCGACTACTCTGATACTACCTGATGTGTATGGGGGCCCCCCGACTACTCTGATACTACCTGATGTGTATGGGGGCCTCCCGACTACTCTGATACTACCTGATGTGTATGGGGGCCTCCCGACTACTCTCATCCTACCTGATGTGTATGGGGGCCTCCCGACTACTTTGATACTACCTGATGTATATGGGGGCCTCCCGACTACTCTGATACTACCTGATGTGTATGGGGGCCTCCCGACTACTCTCATCCTACCTGATGTGTATGGGGGCCTCCCGACTACTCTGATACTACCTGATGTGTATGGGGGCCTCCCGACTACTCTGATACTACCTGATGTGTATGGGGGCCTCCCGACTACTCTGATACTACCTGATGTGTATGGGGGCCTCCCGACTACTCTGATACTACCTGATGTGTATGGGGGCCTCCCGACTACTCTGATACTACCTGATGTGTATGGGGGCCTCCCGACTACTCTGATACTACCTGATGTGTATGGGGGCCTCCCGACTACTCTGATACTACCTGATGTGTATGGGGGCCTCCCGACTACTCTCATCCTACCTGATGTGTATGGGGGCCTCCCGACTACTCTCATCCTACCTGATGTGTATGGGGGCCTCTCGACTACTCTGATACTACCTGATGTGTATGGGGGCCTCCCGACTACTCTGATACTACCTGATGTGTATGGGGGCCTCCCGACTACTCTGATACTACCTGATGTGTATGGGGGCCTCCCGACTACTCTGATACTACCTGATGTGTATGGGGGCCTCCCGACTACTCTGATACTACCTGATGTGTATGGGGGCCCCCCCGACTACTCTGATACTACCTGATGTGTATGGGGGCCTCCCGACTACTCTGATACTACCTGATGTGTATGGGGGCCTCCCGACTACTCTGATACTACCTGATGTGTATGGGGGCCTCCCGACTACTCTGATACTACCTGATGTGTATGGGGGCCTCCCGACTACTCTGATACTACCTGATGTGTATGGGGGCCTCCCGACTACTCTGATACTACCTGATGTGTATGGGGGCCTCCCGACTACTCTGATACTACCTGATGTATATGGGGGCCTCCCGACTACTCTGATCCTACCTGATGTGTATGGGGGCCTCCCGACTAATCTGATACTACCTGATGTGTATGGGGGCCTCCCGACTACTCTGATACTACCTGATGTGTATGGGGGCCTCCCGACTACTCTGATACTACCTGATGTGTATGGGGGCCTCCCGACTACTCTGATACTACCTGATGTGTATGGGGGCCTCCCGACTACTCTGATACTACCTGATGTATATGGGGGCCTCCCGACTACTCTGATCCTACCTGATGTGTATGGGGGCCTCCCGACTAATCTGATACTACCTGATGTGTATGGGGGCCTCCCGACTACTCTGATACTACCTGATGTGTATGGGGGCCTCCCGACTACTCTGATACTACCTGATGTGTATGGGGGCCTCCCGACTACTCTGATACTACCTGATGTATATGGGGGCCTCCCGACTACTCTAATACTACCTGATGTGTATGGGGGCCTCCCGACTACTCTGATACTACCTGATGTGTATGGGGGCCTCCCGACTACTCTGATACTACCTGATGTATATAGGGCCCCTCCCGACTACTCTGATACTACCTGATGTATATGGGGGCCTTCCGACTACTCTGATACTACCTGATGTATATGGGGGCCCCCCGACTCTACACTGATACCAGATGTGGTACTTGGCCAGTTGTGTTATGATGTTGTTATTCATGACGCCAGCACTATAGTAGTACACAGGTGTGATGTTGGTACCTGTTGTGGCCGGTATGTTTTCCCCAAATGGTCGGTGACCTCCGAGTTGTTGCGGGTCTCTTGTCACGGTAACCTGCAGTGGTATTAGACCCACCCGGGATGTCGGTACCGTCACTCACAGAGAGGGGAAAAATAACCCAAGGTAGACAGTTGTGTGTATGGGTGCAGGTGCAGATATATGAGACAGAGTCCTGTGCATTTAGTATGAAAGATAACAGACTTTACTGGATAACGTTGCAGGTGAACAGTACAAGTAATACAGGTAGGGAAACTTGACAAACGTAGTTGCTGACAGTAGAGTAAGACCAGTGCTTTGTAGATGTAGGTGCTTGTAGTAGTAGGTGCCTTGTGAAGAGAAGGAAGAGGAGAGGAGTTGCCAGAGGAGTCCTGCCCTGCCCAATGTAGAACAATGTAGTACTCCAGAACAGGAGTGTAGATAAGAGATAAGTGATACTCGTACTCATGTAGAGCCTATATAGTCTGACCACCTTCTGCCCCCTAGTTGCATAGAACCCATCCTAGGTGGGTAATACGAGCCCCAGCCGTCGGTTATGTGGGTGTAGCAGACTTCCAAAATTACCCGGTCATCTTGCAATGCGCAGTAGGATACGTAGACCTATTCTGGTAGCTTTGTCCTACTGTGGTCAGTTCGTCCTGTTTTAGGAGACAGTCCTGTACGTTTTTGAGAGGTTCCTGGCATGGGCTAGGGTTTTTCTAGGTGGCTTCTCTCCCCTCCGTGGAGCTTAGCATTGTATAACTGTAGTAGTTGCTTGTACAAAGAATAAAGTATTTTGCTGCATCTGTCTCTGGTCCCTTTCAATGTGTCCTGGCCAAAGCCAGGCCTTGGCTTAACTTGTGCAGGAACTTGGTCTCTGTGTGTTCTCTCTCACTGAAAACTAGTACTCCACTGAACCATTTCCTTCACCCGGTTAACTCCTCCTACAGGGGCTATCTCTAAACCCTCCTGTGAGTGGTGGGGCTGAGTGTGGGTGAGAGAGGAAGAACAGGATAAGTGTCAGGACTGGGAGGTAGGGACAAGGCGAGACAGTGGGCCCTAAGCCTGAATTCACCCACTGTCCCTACCTACTTGCCTCAGTCAGCCCTAGGCGGCCTTGGACAACCATGAAGATGTGCACTACACTATATAAGTGTAACACAGAACAAGAGAGACAAACACAACAAAGGAGAGTCAACAAGCCAAGTCAGAAGCAAACGGGCAACGCAGTACAAAACCAGGGATCAAACGGATATTAGAGAGGTCAAGCGGGAGGTCAGGTAATGAGTCAAGCAAACAGGAATTAGGAACTGGGATGGCAGGAGTAGACAGGGGGAGCTGGGACCAGGGTGTGAAACCTAATAGCCAGCAGGGTCTGGAAGACTGTGATAACATTATATACAGGACTAGGAGCCCAGACGAGAACATCATTGGTCCGGACTCCTGAGTCCTGATCCAGAACACCTGCTGTGCTGCAGGCTGAGCGGCAGGACGTCTGTCACTCAACCCGAGCACAGATGCCGCTTAGCTGAACGGCCGTATGTCACTGAAGCCCGCGGCGCCCCTGGTAACCAGTCGAGGAAGACGTTGCTGGAGCGCGGTCAGGTAAGTTCCTGACATTACCCCCCCTCTTAGGAGAGGCCTCAGGACCTTTTAACAATGGACCCGGCTTCGAAGGATTATGTACGTGGAATTGATGGATAAGACATGGGGCATGCACATTCTTGCCAGACACCCACGTACGTTCCTCTGGGCAGAATCCTTTCCAATGCACAAGGTATTCTATGGAACCCTGTACCCGGCATGAATCTAAAATCTTTTCTACTTCATATTCCAGCTCCCCCTGGACAATCAGCCGAGCAGGGGGAGTTGACGGAGAAACCGGAAGAGAGATTTATGAAATACATTGTGGATCTGGAATGATCTCGGCAATTTCAATCTCAAAGTAACAGGATTAATGATCTGTAGAATGGTGTACGGACCGATATACTTGGGTGCCAGTTTGCCGGACTGCATCCGTAACCTTAGGTTCTTGGTAGAGAGCCAGACCTTTTCCCCTACTACGTACTGATGGCCAGGTACGCCTCTTTTATTAGCATGTTTTTGGGGATAGCTCTTGGGCTTTAACCAGGTTCTGATGAGCTTGGGTCCAAACTGTGCACAGTTTAGAGAATATAGCTTCAGCTGAGGGGTTCACAGATTCGGTGGCATGAATAGATGAATACCTCGGGTTAAAACCATAATTGCAGAAAAACAGTGACAGTGCTGCTCATGATTGTTTAACCCAAATTCTGCTAGGAATATAAAGTCCCTCCATTTGTCTTGGGCATCAGCCACGAAACATCTCAGAAACTGTTCCAGAGATTGGTTGATCCTCTCCGTCTGTACTTTCATCTGCGGATGGAAGGCAGACGAGAAAGACAAGGAGACACCCAATCGACCACAGAATTCTAACCAAAACTTAGCCTCAAACTGAACACCTCGATCAGACGCAATATTTTCTGGAATACTATGCAGGCGCAAAATGTGGTAATGAACAGTGAGGCTAAGGTACGTGCATAAGTGAGTTTGCACAAAGGCATAAGATGTTTTCCCCTTTGGACAGGGGCAAGTCTGTGATGAAGTCCATTGAGATGTGTGTCCACGGTCTCGTAGGCACTGGGGGAGGATGTAATAAACCCTCAGGTGGCCTACAAGGGACCTTGGACCTAGCACAGGTCTCGCACATGTCAAAGGACTTGGCTTCTCGGGCCCAGGAAGACCACCAGTAATGGCGCAAGAGCAAGTATCTGGTTTCCGCCACCCCTGGGTGACCAGCTAACACAGAACTGTGAATCTTCTCAAAGACCCAGAGGCAAAGATTTGGGGGTACAAACAACACCGATTATGGAGTGTTCCAGGGCTCCAGGGACTGAGACTTAACAATCTCATTTACCAGGTCCGGCTGCAAGATGGCCACAAGCACACTGGGGGACAGGACAGTATCGGGCTGGACCTTGGGAGTGGTCTTGATGTCAAATCTGCAAGACAGTGCATCAGCCTTGACATTCCTGGAACCAGGCCGGTAGGTTATCTCAAAATTGAACCGAGTGAAAAACAAGGGCCATCTGGCCTGGCGTGGTGTGAGACGTTTGGCTTGCTCCAGATACATGAGGTTCTTATGATCGGTAAGAACCACAACCTTATGTTTTGCACTCTCTAGGAAGTGTCTCCATTGATTAAAAGCCATTTTTATAGCCAGTAACTCTCTGTTCCCTATGTCGTAGTTACATTCCGCCTTGGAGAACTTCCTAGAGAAGAATGCAACTGGTCAGAGATTGGTAAGAGATGCGGATCCTTGAGACAGAACCGCTCCTACCCCCACCTCAGATGCGTCCACGCTCAAAGTCCGGCTTTATCAGCAACGGAGCCTCTGAGAAACACCGCTTAAGTTTGTAAAATGCTATGATAGCGTCTGGGGTCCAATTTACCAGATCCGCCCCCTTTTTGGTTAAATGGGTAAAAGGGTTTGGCTATGAGCAAGCACGCCTTGATGAATTTCCAGTAGTAATTGGCAAAACCCAAGAACCTTTGCAAAGCCTTAAGGTTATTGGGTCGCTTCCAGTTTTCAATGGCTATGACCTTCAGAGGGTCCATACTGAATGAGTTCGAGGTTATCTCATACCCCAAGAATGAGACCTCCTGTATTGGGACTAGGGATGGTCTGAAACTGCCGAGGTTCGGGTTCGTATGAACCCGAACGCTCGGCATCAGATTCCCGCTGTCTGCCTGCTCCGTGCAGCAGGTGGATACAGCGGGAGGACCGCCTAGAAAACTGGGATACAGCCTATGGCTATGGCTGTATCCCAGTTTTCCAAGCGGTCCTCCCGCTGTATCCACCCTCTCCACGGAGCGGGCAGACAGCGGGAATCATTGCCGAGAGTTCGGGTTCGCGTTCGAACCCGAACCGAACTCTGTTCAGACCATCCCTAGTTGGCACTTTGACAGCTTGGTGCACAGATGATTTACTCTCAGAAGCTCCATGACAGTACGGACATGCAGAATGTGAGAAGACCAATCAGGGGAAAAAATTAGAATCTCCTCAAGATACACAATAAGAAAACGACCAAGGTATTCCCGGAAGATATCATTCACAAAGTGCTGGAAGACCGCTGCGGCATTGCCTAACCCAAAAGGCATGACCAGATACTCGAAATGGGCCTCTAGGGTATTGAAGGCGGTCCTCCATTCATCGATTTCCTTAATTCTAATCAGATTGTAGGCTCCCCGCAGGTCTATCTTAGGGAACCATTTAGCACCCACAATCTGGTAAAACAGGTCAGAGATAAGGGGTAGCGGGTGCTAGTTCTTAATCGTGATCTTGTTCAACTCATGATAGTCTATACAGGGCCGAAGCCCATGAAAAAGAATCCCAGCCCCCAAAGGAGAGGAGGAGGGGTGAATGTGGCCCTTATGTAAGCTCTCCTTTATATACTCACGTATGGCCTCCCTCTCTGGGCAAGATAGGTTGAATATGCTTCACTTGGGATATTTGGCACTTGTAATGAGATCAATTGAGCAATCATAGGGTCGATGGGGTGGCAACCCCTCAACTGAACACCCATCAAATACATCAGCATAGTCAGCCAAAAACTCTGGATTCCCCCCCCCCCCCCCCCCCCAGGGGAACATTCTGCAAGCGACACAGCAATACAATGAGGACCACACTTAGGCCCCACTGAACCAGTCCCCTGCTGGACCAATTGAACACGGGGTTATGTGCTTCCAGCCAGGGACACCCCAGGATCCCATCAGAAGATAAATTATTTATACGGAGAAAATCGAGGGTCTCCACATGAACAGACCCACCTTTACTTCAAGGCGGGGGGTTATATACCGTGCATCACCTTGAGTCTGCTCCAGTGACATTCACCGGACACCTGAGCTGCAGGGGACATACCTCTAAACCAGACCAAAATATGGGATTAATAAAATTGGCAGAGGACCCAGAATCGACCTGGGCGTACCCTGAAATGCATCTATCCCCCAACACCAGAGAAATAGGCAGTAATAGTTTGTTCTTTTGAGTGAAGGTTACCTGTGCGCCTGAGGGACCCCTCTGCTAGTCCTTCAGGCGCTGGAGTTTTCCGGTGGTGGTCCCGGTCTGGAGGGACATTGCCGTACTCTTTCCCACAGTACAGGCAAAGGTTGTTCTGAAGACGGTGTGCCTGTCTGGCCTTGACGTCTGTGGCATCTACTTGCATAGGTTCCTCCAGAGGGGGTAAAACAGGAGGGGAAGGTTTCTGCATCTGATCCACTATGTTGGTCATGGCATTCATGGTGTCTGTGAGCCCAAAAAAGTTGTCTTGCAATTCTGTCAGGACTGGGAGGTAGGGACAAGATGAGACAGTGGGCCCTAAGCCTGAGCCCACCCACTGTCCCTACCTACTTGCCTCAGTCAGCCCTAGGCAGCTGGGGAAAACCACAAAGACGGGCTCTACACTATATAAGTGTAACACAGAACAAGACAGACAGACAAACTTGTGGTATCCCACTAGGAGTGTTGCTACTATTCACACCCTTCGTAAAAGTCTGTACTTTTTGAGGTCTTATTGCAGCTACAGTATTACTAAAGATGACCACTAGATGTCGCTGTATTGTATAACTAACGTATGGAAGCTGCACAGCTGAAGTGTCTCAAAGGGTTATTGTATATGTGTGAACCAGTTTCTGTAGACCAGTAGGATCTCTCCTTTCTTCTGTCCTAAAGAAGTTAGTCCCTTGGGTGAGGGAGGAGTTTAGTTGAGCTTCAGTGGAGAAAGGACGCAGCTCAGATAGCTCTCCAAAGTGCTCCTACCTGGGCCCTGGTCCTCTGCCAGGTCCCCCCTAACAAGTCTAGTCTTAGTCAGTACCCTGCATGAGTAGGACGCAGGGACAGACCCTTCTTACAAACTTCTTTCTTGAAGCACCCACACGCCGTGTGATGTACTGCTAAACCTTTCAAGAGGACTAGCCAACAGATCACCTCAACCAACGCCGAGGACTAGGAGTAACTACAGTGCAGGACGGTATCCACAAAAGAGCCAAAGAACTAGGAACTGAGCAAAGTTACTAAAAGTCGATGAACTCCATCTCCAATTCTGACCACTCTGCTCATCCCAGGTAACAAGGTCTGGGGCCTGTGTCACACGTTAGTACGGTTCAGCCAAAGCTAGTGGGCATAAGGTGGTGTGAAGACTATAGGAAAGGTCAAAACACAGACACAGGTTGTTTCTTCTTCTCCTTCTTGCAGTGTCCCAGAACGCAAGGACTACTACTCCTATCGTGCTCATTTCTATCACTTAGTCCATGCTGGTTCTGGTAACTGTGCACACTGCAACTGCTGCTAGTTTTCCCCCTGATATTCCCTGGTTATGTGTATTCTCATGTATATCTTGGTATATATATATACTCCTGTGTATTGTTATTACCTTGTACAGTGGTATGCAAGGCTGTGGATCACGTGCCAGTGCCCTGTAACCATGGTTCCTCCAATGGCTGACTAGCTCTGGCCAGGAGCGACCATGTGACCTCCCACTTCCTGCTGACAGGAGAGTTCAGCCCCGGCTTCCAGGCAAGGAGGTTGTGTTGCTCTGTCCTCTCCCTCAGAAGGGGACAGAAGCGTCTCTGCAGCCTCTTCACCATAAGAAGAGTGACTGATTCTGCTGCTGCCTTCCAGTAACCGACTGCCTGCCTATACAAGTGTCCGGAGTCATCTTCTCTCTCATCTGGGTGTCGTGCGGATATCTCTCTCATCTCTACAAGTACCCACAGCAAGTATTACTCCCAAGTTCATCCACCCAGCAACACTAGTTTCTTCTCATACTACTACTCCCAACATCCGGCACGTATCTCCGCAGCCTATGCAGCATCACTCCTGCACTAACTGTCTAAGCCTGCTATATACCCGGTTGTGACCGGAGGAACTCGTTACTACAAGTTACTTCAACTTTAATAAAACCGCTGTTACTGTTACCTGGCATTGGTGTCTACTAACTGGTGCCCTGACTAATCGCATGCCCATCATCACCCGCAGATCCCACAGACCGGCCCTACAGCTGTGCCGCCCTCAGGCCTATACCGTGACAAGTATAACCCCTGCAGCTGCCCCGGTCATTGCCCGCTCATAACACCAGCACTGCGGAAGTGGCCCCCAGGGGCCAGGGCATCGCATTCTCATTCTACGAGTATTCTTCTATACACTCCAACCTCCCAGCAGAGCACGTTACTACTTGGGTTCACACTCTCACGGCACTCTCCTCTCTACTACATCCTACTCCGCACTTATCCCACAGATCTCCTGGTTCTATGTTCGTGTACTTATTGGACCTGTATCAAGTGTATCAAATATTTGTTGTCTCACCTGCTCACATTTACAAGAAGTAACCAAGTCAACATTATCCACGGAGTCTGTGATTATTCACCACCACCTGCCCAGAATATACACCGCAACCTCGGGACATCTCCCCTTTCTGTGTCCTACCACTATCCGGGAGGGTCATTACACCTCTCTGACCACCTGTGACTACACTGACCCAAGGGACCCTGCAGCAGGCCGACAGGACACCGACCACAGGGGAGAAGGGTACAACCGGCCTTACACTAGAACAGCAGGCGCGCCATCCCACCTGTGTGCCCACCAGGCACTGGCGTCACGTGACAAAACCCAAAGGTCCGGCTCTATCTCGGCCATCCACCACACTTCCATCTAGCAAGTGACCGGCCGTCCCATCGCTACAACATCATCTGGGGGTCACCACATGCACAACAAAGGAAAGTCAACAAGCCCAGTCAGAACCGAACGGACAACGCAGTACAAAACCAGGGATCAAACGGATAGTCAAAGGTCAGGCGGGAGGTCAGGTAACGAGTAGCAAGCAGAGGAATTAGGAACAGGGATGGCAGGTATAGACAGGGGGAGCTGGGACCAGGGGATGAAACCTAATAGCCAGCAGGGACTGACAGGCTGTTGGCACATTATATACAGGACCAGGAGCCCGCACCTGTATGTGGCAGGACGTCTGTCACTCAACCTGAGCGCAGAAGCCGCTCAGGTAAGTTCCTGACAATAGGACAAGAAAGAAGAGCACATGTAACTGGAACTTTTGGACAGGTGTCAAGGAAAAACACCTGTGGTGGGACACCACACTAGATAGATATGGGGCCTCCTGACAACACTTGTATATGCACCTCCCCCTCGCACTCACGGACCCTGCGTTCCCCCTCGCACTCACAGCCCCCCTTTCCCCCTCGCACTCACGGACCCCGCTTTCCCCCTCACACTCACGGCCCCCCCTTTCCCCCTCACACTCACGGCCCCCCCTTTCCCCCTCGTACTCACGGCCCCCCCTTTCCCCCTCACACTCACGGCCCCCCATTTCCCCCTCGCACTCACGGCCCCCCCTTTCTCTCTCACACTCACGGCTCCTGGGGTCCTCTGGGGATGAAGGTCACACATTCCTTCTTCTTTATGTGCTTCGATACCCACGAGTTCAGGACATCGACCTGAGAATACAAGTTATAGAGACAATGAGGATGAGGCTGTGATGGTGAACTATAGGTAGAAGGTGAGAACAAGGACGGCCATGACACCTGTGAGGAGGGACAGAGGAGCCCAGGTCTCCAGGGTTACACTTTATTTGGTCCATACTCTGCTTCGGCAGAGATCTGAGGGTGATGCTAGCCTGTAGGACTGTGGACCATCGGGGCTGGTGGCCAAGCTTGGACATCTATGGCCACACATATGGCTGAGCCTCCTGAGATAACCCCTTTAAGCTCCACAGAGTGGCGATCTCTCATGATCTGCAATGTTCTGCACTCATCTATAATGTGGTGAATGCTCTGCAGAGCTCAAATTCACCTTCTAGCTTGAAGTGATAAAATGGTGAGACAGATATGATATAGGTTGGCCAGGACCCCAAGAAGAGTAAGAGGGACAGGGACAGCTCTTAGATGGTTGGCATGGCCAGTCCTAAGAATAGGGAGGGACACCAGTCAGACGGTTGGCATGGCCAGTCCTGAGAAGAGAGAGGGACACCAGTCAGACGGTTGGCATGGACAGTCCTGAGAAGAGAGAGGGAAACCAGTCAGATGGTTGGCATGGCCAGTCCTGAGAAGAGAGAGGGACACCAGTCAGATGGTTGGCATGGCCAGTCCTGAGAAGAGAGAGGGACACCAGTCAGATGGTTGACATGGCCAGCCCTGAGAAGAGAGAGGGAAACCAGTCAGATGGTTGGCATGGCCAGTCCTGAGAAGAGAGAGGGACACCAGTCAGATGGTTGGCATGGCCAGTCCTGAGAAGAGAGAGGGACAGCTGTCAGATGGTTGGCATGGCCAGCCCTGAGAAGAGAGAGGGAAACCAGTCAGATGGTTGGCATGGCCAGTCCTGAGAAGAGAGAGGGACACCAGTCAGATGGTTGACATGGCCAGCCCTGAGAAGAGAGAGGGAAACCAGTCAGATGGTTGGCATGGCCAGTCCTGAGAAGAGAGAGGGACACCAGTCAGATGGTTGGCATGGCCAGTCCTGAGAAGAGAGAGGGACAGCTGTCAGATGGTTGGCATGGCCAGCCCTGAGAAGAGAGAGGGAAACCAGTCAGATGGTTGGCATGGCCAGTCCTGAGAAGAGAGAGGGACACCAGTCAGATGGTTGACATGGCCAGCCCTGAGAAGAGAGAGGGAAACCAGTCAGATGGTTGGCATGGCCAGTCCTGAGAAGAGAGAGGGACACCAGTCAGATGGTTGGCATGGCCAGTCCTGAGAAGAGAGAGGGACACCAGTCAGATGGTTGACATGGCCAGCCCTGAGAAGAGAGAGGGAAACCAGTCAGATGGTTGGCATGGCCAGTCCTGAGAAGAGAGAGGGACACCAGTCAGATGGTTGGCATGGCCAGTCCTGAGAAGAGAGAGGGACAGCTGTCAGATGGTTGACATGGCCAGCCCTGAGAAGAGAGAGGGAAACCAGTCAGATGGTTGGCATGGCCAGTCCTGAGAAGAGAGAGGGACACCAGTCAGATGGTTGGCATGGCCAGTCCTGAGAAGAGAGAGGGACACCAGTCAGATGGTTGGCATGGCCAGCCCTGAGAAGAGAGAGGGAAACCAGTCAGATGGTTGGCATGGCCAGTCCTAAGAATAGAGAGGGACACCAGTCAGATGGTTGGCATGGCCAGTCCTGAGAAGAGAGAGGGACACCAGTCAGATGGTTGGCATGGCCAGTCCTGAGAAGAGAGAGGGACAGCTGTCAGATGGTTGGCATGGCCAGTCCTGAGAAGAGAGAGGGACACCAGTCAGATGGTTGGCATGGCCAGTCCTGAGAAGAGAGAGGGACACCAGTCAGATGGTTGGCATGGCCAGTCCTGAGAAGAGAGAGGGACACCAGTCAGATGGTTGGCATGGCCAGTCCTGAGAAGAGAGAGGGACAGCTGTCAGATGGTTGGCATGGCCAGTCCTGAGAAGAGAGAGGGAAACCAGTCAGATGGTTGGCATGGCCAGTCCTAAGAAGAGAGAGGGACAGCTGTCAGATGGTTGGCATGGCCAGTCCTGAGAAGAGAGAGGGACACCAGTCAGATGGTTGGCATGGCCAGTCCTGAGAAGAGAGAGGGACACCAGTCAGATGGTTGGCATGGCCAGTCCTGAGAAGAGAGAGGGACACCAGTCAGATGGTTGGCATGGCCAGTCCTGAGAAGAGAGAGGGACACCAGTCAGATGGTTGGCATGGCCAGTCCTGAGAAGAGAGAGGGACAGCTGTCAGATGGTTGACATGGCCAGTCCTGAGAAGAGAGAGGGACAGCTGTCAGATGGTTGGCATGGCCAGTCCTAAGAATAGAGAGGGACACCAGTCAGATGGTTGGCTTGGCCAGTCCTGAGAAGAGAGAGGGACAGCTGTCAGATGGTTGGCATGGCCAGTCCTGAGAGAATAGAGGGACAGCTGCTGGATGGTTAGCATGGCTAGTCCTGAGAGGTGGGAGGGGCCTCACTGTCAGATGGTTGGCATGGCCAGTCCTTAGAGGTTGGAGGGGCCTCACTGTCAGATGGTTGGCATGGCCAGTCCTAAGAGGTGGGAGGGGCCTCACTGTCCTGGCTCCTCCCTCAATGATTTGATTCTACACAAATTACAGCAGTAAGGGTGGTGGCTTCTATCACCTTGGACTCATCCAGGAATTGTGTTGCTGCCTTCTTCTTCTTCTTAGCGTCTGCTGTGCCAGGACGATAGGCAGTCTGTGGTCTCCTCTGGTGCAGCTCAGACCCATCCACATGGTCGGGAGCTTTGGTTTTTGTCTTTGCGTTCCCCATATTGTCAAAGCTTCATGGGACAAGGACCTACACAAACTAGAACACATAGTGGTAATACAGTGGATGGCGCAGAACGCACAGAGCACTTATTAAGCTACAACGTGTGAAATAACAGCAAGACACTGAACCTAATGTGCAACCTGAGACACTTATCCCAATGTGTGACCCAAGAAAGAGACACTGATCCCAATGTGTGACCCAAGAAAGAGACACTGAGCCCAATGTGTGACCCAAGAAAGAGACACTGAGTCCAATGTGTGACCCAAGAAAGACACTGATCCCAATGTGTGACCCAAGAGACACTGATCCCAATGTGTGACCCAAGAAAGACACTGAGCCCAATGTGTGACCCAAGAAAGAGACACTGATCCCAATGTGTGACCCAAGAAAGACACTGAGCCCAATGTGTGACCCAAGAAAGAGACACTGATCCCAATGTGTGACCCAAGAAAGAGACACTGAGCCCAATGTGTGACCCAAGAAAGAGACACTGAGCCCAATGTGTGACCCAAGAAAGAGACACTGAGCCCAATGTGTGACCCAAGAAAGAGACACTGATCCCAATGTGTGACCCAATAAAGAGACACTGATCCCAATGTGTGACCCAAGAAAGAGACACTGATCCCAATGTGTGACCCAAGAAAGAGACACTGAGCCCAATGTGTGACCCAAGAAAGACACTTATCCCAATGTGTGACCAAAGAAAGAGACACTGAGCCCAATGTGTGACCCAAGAAAGAGACACTGAGCCCAATGTGTGACCCAAGAAAGAGACACTGAGCCCAATGTGTGACCCAAGAAAGAGACACTGATCCCAATGTGTGACCCAAGAAAGAGACACTGAGCCCAATGTGTGACCCAAGAAAGAGACACTGATCCCAATGTGTGACCCAAGAAAGAGACACTGAGCCCAATGTGTGACCCAAGAAAGAGACACTGATCCCAATGTGTGACCCAAGAAAGAGACACTGATCCCAATGTGTGACCCAAGAAAGAGACACTGATCCCAATGTGTGACCCAAGAAAGAGACACTGAGCCCAATGTGTGACCCAAGAAAGAGACACTGAGCCCAATGTGTGACCCAAGAAAGAGACACTGAGCCCAATGTATGACCAAAGAAAGAGACACTGATCCCAATGTGTGACCCAAGAAAGAGACACTGAGTCCAATGTGTGACCCAAGAAAGAGACACTGAGCCCAATGTGTGACCCAAGAAAGAGACACTGAGCCCAATGTATGACCAAAGAAAGAGACACTGAACCTAATGTGCAACCTGAGACACTTATCTCAATTTGTGACCCAAGAAAGAGACACTGAGCCCAATGTGTGACCCAAGAAAGACACTGATCCCAATGTGTGACCCAAGAAAGAGACACTGATCCCAATGTGTGACCCAAGAAAGACACTTATCCCAATGAGTGACCCAAGAAAGACACTGAGCCCAATGTGTGACCCAAGAAAGAGACACTGATCCCAATGTTTGACCAAAGAAAGAGACACTGAACCTAATGTGCAACCTGAGACACTTATCTCAATTTGTGACCCAAGAAAGAGACACTGAGCCCAATGTGTGACCCAAGAAAGACACTGATCCCAATGTGTGACCCAAGAAAGACACTTATCCCAATGAGTGACCCAAGAAAGACACTGATCCCAATGTGTGACCCAAGAAAGACACTGAACCTAATATGCAAGCTGAGAAACGGCCAAAGCGCCTCTAGTGTGTGTATTTTCTTACTACATGTAATTTTACAGATTCAACTCCAATAAAAAACAAGTCTTTTATAGATTTTGTGCTGGACTTTCTCCTTTTTCTTTTCCATGTGACCCGAGACACTGAACCCAACGTGTGACCCGAGACACTGAACCCAACGTGTGACCCGAGACACTGAACCCAACGCGTGACCCGAGACACTGAACCCGACGTGTGACCCGAGACACTGAACCCGACGTGTGACCCGAGACACTGAACCCGACGCGTGACCCGAGACACTGCACCCAACGCGTGACCCGAGACACTGAACCCGACGCGTGACCCGAGACACTGAACCCGACGCGTGACCCGAGACACTGAACCCGACGCGTGACCCGAGACACTGAACCCGACGCGTGACCCGAGACACTGAACCCGACGCGTGACCCGAGACACTGCACCCGACGCGTGACCCGAGACACTGCACCCGACGCGTGACCCGAGACACTGCACCCGACGCGTGACCCGAGAGACTGCACCCGACGCGTGACCCGAGAGACTGCACCCGACGCGTGACCCGAGAGTCTGCACCCGACGCGTGACCCGAGAAACTGCACCCGACGCGTGACCCGAGAGTCTGCACCCGACGCGTGACCCGAGAGACTGCACCCGACGCGTGACCCGAGAGACTGCACCCGACGCGTGACCCGAGAGACTGCACCCGACGCGTGACCCGAGAGACTGCACCCGACGCGTGACCCGAGAGACTGCACCCGACGCGTGACCCGAGAGACTGCACCCGAAGCGTGACCCGAGAGACTGCACCCGACGCGTGACCCGAGAGACTGCACCCGACGCGTGACCCGAGACACTGAACCCGACGCGTGACCCGAGACACTGAACCCGACGCGTGACCCGAGAGACTGCACCCGACGCGTGACCCGAGAGACTGCACCCGACGCGTGACCCGAGAGACTGCACCCGACGCGTGACCCGAGAGACTGCACCCGACGCGTGACCCGAGACACTGAACCCGACGCGTGACCCGAGAGACTGCACCCGACGCGTGACCCGAGACACTGAACCCAACGCGTGACCCGAGACACTGAACCCGACGCGTGACCCGAGAGACTGCACCCGACGCGTTACCCGAGACACTGAACCCGACGCGTGACCCGCTAGCCAGAAACCTACTCCACACTGATGAGGGGCAAAAACCCCGAAACAGCTGTCTGTGGGTGGATACCTTGCTGAGGTGGTTTCCTTGACTGGAGAACGCTTTGGCTTGGTTGTTCCTTCCCGGAGGGAAGGTCTGGCTAGTTCACTGATGTCGAGACATGTGATGGTGTCTCTGCAGTGTTCTTTTGCATATTTGATTTCCCAGGGGGCAATGTTCTAGAATACACTGACGCTGAGACACGTGATGGTGTCTCTGCGGTGTTTTGGTTGATCTCCCTGAGGTCAACCAGCGTTCTTTTGCATGCACCCGACGCGTGACCCGAGAGACTGCACCCGACGCGTGACCCGAGAGACTGCACCCGACGCGTGACCCGAGAGACTGCGTGACCCGAGAGACTGCACCCGAAGCGTGACCCGAGAGACTGCACCCGACGCGTGACCCGAGAGACTGCACCCGACGCGTGACCCGAGACACTCAACCCGACGCGTGACCCAAGACACTGAACCCGACGCGTGACCCGAGACACTCAACCCGACGCGTGACCCGAGAGACTGCACCCGACGCGTGACCCGAGAGACTGCACCCGACGCGTGACCCGAGACACTGAACTCGACGCGTGACCCGAGACACTGCACCCGACGCGTGACCCGAGACACTGAACCCGACGCGTGACCCGAGAGACTGCACCCGACGCGTGACCCGAGACACTGAACCCAACGCGTGACCCGAGACACTGAACCCAACGTGTGACCCGAGACACTGAACCCAACGAGTGACCCGAGACACTGCACCCAACACGGGACCAGGGGATGAAAAAAAATCAGTGCAGCTTACATGTATACAGTGCAAAGTGTATCTAAGCCTATCCTATGTGATTGGTATGCTGAGCTGATGTATCGAATCCAGTCAGATGTGATACTGTATACTGAGCTGATGTATCGAATCCAGTCAGATGTGATACCGTATACTGAGCTGCTGTATCTAATCAGGTGTGATACTGTATACTGAGCTGCTGTATCTAATCAGGTGTGATACTGTATACTGAGCTGCTGTATCTACATCAGGTGTGATACTGTATACTGAGCTGCTGTATCTAATCCAATCAGGTGTGATACTGTATACTGAGCTGCTGTATCTAATCAGGTGAGATACTGTATACTGAGCTGCTGTATCTAATCCAATCAGGTGTGATACTGTATACTGAGCTGCTGTATCTAATCTAATCAGGTGTGATACTGTATACTGAGCTGCTGTATCTAATCCAATCAGGTGTGATACTGTATACTGAGCTGCTGTATCTAATCAGGTGAGATACTGTATACTGAGCTGCTGTATCTAATCCAATCAGATGTGATACTGTATACTGAGCTGCTGTATCTAATCAGGTGAGATACTGTATACTGAGCTGCTGTATCTAATCAGGTGTGATACTGTATACTGAGCTGCTGTATCTAATCAGGTGAGATACTGTATACTGAGCTGCTGTATCTAATCTAATCAGGTGTGATACTGTATACTGAGCTGCTGTATCTACATCAGGTGTGATACTGTATACTCAGCTGCTGTATCTAATCTAATCAGGTGTGATACTGTATACTGAGCTGCTGTATCTACATCAGGTGTGATACTGTATACTGAGCTGCTGTATCTAATCAGGTGTGATACTGTATACTCAGCTGCTGTATCTAATCTAATCAGGTGTGATACTGTATACTGAGCTGCTGTATCTAATCAGGTGTGATACTGTATACTCAGCTGCTGTATCTAATCTAATCAGGTGTGATACTGTATACTGAGCTGCTGTATCTACATCAGGTGTGATACTGTATACTGAGCTGCTGTATCTAATCAGGTGTGATACTGTATACTGAGCTGCTGTATCTAATCAGGTGTGATACTGTATACTCAGCTGCTGTATCTACATCAGATGTGATACTGTATACTGAGCTGCTGTATCTAATCAGGTGTGATACTGTATACTGAGCTGCTGTATCTAATCAGGTGTGATACTGTATACTGAGCTGCTGTATCTACATCAGGTGTGATACTGTATACTCAGCTGCTGTATCTAATCTAATCAGGTGTGATACTGTATACTGAGCTGCTGTATCTACATCAGGTGAGATACTGTATACTGAGCTGCTGTATCTAATCCAATCAGGTGTGATACTGTATACTGAGCTGCTGTATCTAATCAGGTGTGATACTGTATACTGAGCTGCTGTATCTAATCTAATCAGGTGTGATACTGTATACTGAGCTGCTGTATCTAATCAGGTGTGATACTGTATACTGAGCTGCTGTATCTACATCAGGTGTGATACTGTATACTGAGCTGATGTATCTACATCAGGTGTGATACTGTATACTGAGCTGCTGTATCTAATCCAATCAGGTGTGATACTGTATACTGAGCTGCTGTATCTAATCAGGTGAGATACTGTATACTGAGCTGCTGTATCTAATCTAATCAGGTGAGATACTGTATACTGAGCTGCTGTATCTACATCAGGTGTGATACTGTATACTGAGCTGCTGTATCTACATCAGGTGTGATACTGTATACTGAGCTGCTGTATCTAATCTAATCTAATCAGGTGTGATACTGTATACTGAGCTGCTGTATCTACATCAGGTGTGATACTGTATACTGAGCTGCTGTATCTAATCTAATCTAATCAGGTGTGATACTGTATACAGAGCTGCTGTATCTAATCAGGTGTGATACTGTATACTGAGCTGCTGTATCTAATCAGGTGTGATACTGTATACTGAGCTGCTGTATCTACATCAGGTGAGATACTGTATACTGAGCTGCTGTATCTAATCTAATCAGGTGTGATACTGTATACAGAGCTGCTGTATCTAATCAGGTGTGATACTGTATACTGAGCTGCTGTATCTAATAAGGTGTGATACTGTATACTGAGCTGCTGTATCTAATCAGGTGTGATACTGTATACTCAGCTGCTGTATCTAATCTAATCAGGTGTGATACTGTATACTGAGCTACTGTATCTAATCAGGTGTGATACTGTATACTGAGCTGCTGTATCTAATCAGGTGTGATACTGTATACTGAGCTGCTGTATCTACATCAGGTGAGATACTGTATACTGAGCTGCTGTATCTAATCAGGTGTGATACTGTATACTGAGCTGCTGTATCTAATCAGGTGTGATACTGTATACTGAGCTGCTGTATCTAATCAGGTGTGATACTGTATACTGAGCTGCTGTATCTACATCAGGTGAGATACTGTATACTGAGCTGCTGTATCTACATCAGGTGTGATACTGTATACTGAGCTGCTGTATCTAATCTAATAAGGTGTGATACTGTATACTGAGCTGCTGTATCTAATCAGGTGTGATACTGTATACTGAGCTGCTGTATCTAATCAGGTGTGATGCTGTATACTGAGCTGCTGTATCTAATCTAATCAGGTGTGATACTGTATACTGAGCTGCTGTATCTAATCAGGTGAGATACTGTATACTGAGCTGCTGTATCTAAATCAGGTGAGATACTGTATACTGAGCTGCTGTATCTAATCTAATCAGGTGTGATACTGTATACTGAGCTGCTGTATCTAATCCAATCAGGTGAGATACTGTATACTGAGCTGCTGTATCTAATCAGGTGAGATACTGTATACTGAGCTGCTGTATCTAATCAGGTGTGATACTGTATACTGAGCTGCTGTATCTAATCTAATCAGGTGTGATACTGTATACTGAGCTGCTGTATCTAATCCAATCAGGTGTCATACTGTATACTGAGCTGCTGTATCTAATCTAATCAGGTGAGATACTGTATACTGAGCTGCTGTATCTAATCAGGTGTGATACTGTATACTGAGCTGCTGTATCTAATCTAATCAGGTGTGATACTGTATACTGAGCTTCTGTATCTAATCTAATCAGGTGTGATACTGTATACTGAGCTGCTGTATCTAATCCAATCAGGTGTGATACTGTGTACTGAGCTGCTGTATCTAATCAGGTGTGATACTGTATACTGAGCTGCTGTATCTAATCAGGTGTGATACTGTATACTGAGCTGCTGTATCTAATCAGGTGTGATACTGTATACTGAGCTGCTGTATCTAATCAGGTGTGATACTGTATACTGAGCTGCTGTATCTAATCCAATCAGGTGTGATACTGTATACTGAGCTGCTGTATCTAATCAGGTGTGATACTGTATACTGAGCTGCTGTATCTAATCTAATCAGGTGAGATACTGTATACTGAGCTGCTGTATCTAATCAGGTGTGATACTGTATACTGAGCTGCTGTATCTAATCAGGTGTGATACTGTATACTGAGCTGCTGTATCTAATCAGGTGTGATACTGTATACTGAGCTGCTGTATCTAATCAGGTGTGATACTGTATACTGAGCTGCTGTATCTAATCTAATCAGGTGAGATACTGTATACTGAGCTGCTGTATCTAATCAGGTGTGATACTGTATACTGAGCTGCTGTATCTAATCAGGTGTGATACTGTATACTGAGCTGCTGTATCTAATCAGGTGTGATACTGTACACTGAGCTGCTGTATCTAATCTAATCAGGTGAGATACTGTATACTGAGCTGCTGTATCTAATCAGGTGTGATACTGTATACTGAGCCGCTGTATCTAATCTAATCAGGTGTGATACTGTATACTGAGCTGCTGTATCTAATCAGGTGTGATACTGTATACTGAGCCGCTGTATCTAATCTAATCAGGTGTGATACTGTATACTGAGCCGCTGTATCTAATCCAATCAGGTGTGATACTGTATACTGAGCTGCTGTATCTAATCAGGTGAGATACTGTATACTGAGCTGCTGTATCTAATCAGGTGTGATACTGTATACTGAGCTGCTGTATCTACATCAGGTGAGATACTGTATACTGAGCTGCTGTATCTAATCCAATCAGGTGTGATACTATATACTGAGCTGCTGTATCTAATCAGGTGTGATACTGTATACTGAGCTGCTGTATCTAATCAGGTGTGATACTGTATACTGAGCTGCTGTATCTAATCAGGTGTGATACTGTATACTGAGCTGCTGTATCTAATCAGGTGTGATACTGTATACTCAGCTGCTGTATCTACATCAGGTGTGATACTGTATACTGAGCTGCTGTATCTACATCAGGTGTGATACTGTATACTGAGCTGCTGTATCTAATCAGGTGAGATACTGTATACTGAGCTGCTGTATCTAATCAGGTGTGATACTGTATACTGAGCTGCTGTATCTACATCAGGTGAGATACTGTATACTGAGCTGCTGTATCTAATCTAATCAGGTGTGATACTGTATACTGAGCCGCTGTATCTAATCTAATCAGGTGTGATACTGTATACTGAGCTGCTGTATCTAATCAGGTGTGATACTGTATACTGAGCTGCTGTATCTAATCTAATCAGGTGTGATACTGTATACTGAGCTTCTGTATCTAATCTAATCAGGTGAGATACTGTATACTGAGCTGCTGTATCTAATCAGGTGTGATACTGTATACTGAGCTGCTGTATCTAATCAGGTGAGATACTGTATACTGAGCTGCTGTATCTAATCAGGTGTGATACTGTATACTGAGCTGCTGTATCTACATCAGGTGTGATACTGTATACTGAGCTGCTGTATCTAATCAGGTGTGATACTGTATACTGAGCTGCTGTATCTAATCAGGTGTGATACTGTATACTGAGCTGCTGTATCTAATCAGGTGTGATACTGTATACTGAGCTGCTGTATCTAAATCAGGTGTGATACTGTATACTGAGCTGCTGTATCTACATCAGGTGAGATACTGTATACTGAGCTGCTGTATCTAATCCATCAGGTGTGATACTGTATACTGAGCTGCTGTATCTAATCCTAATAGGTGGATACTGTATACTGAGCTGCTGTATTAATCAGGTGTGATACTGGTATACTGAGCTGCTGATATCTATCAGGTGTGATACTGTATACTGAGCTGATGGTATCTAATCTAGTCAGGTGTGATACTGTATACTGAGCTGCTGTATCTAATCAGGGTGTGATACTGTATACTGAGGCTGCCTGTATCTAATCTAATCAGGTGCGATACTGTATACTGAGCTGCTGTATCTAATCAGGTGTGATACTGTATACTGAGCTGCTGTATCTAATCAGGTGTGATACTGTATACTGAGCTGCTGTATCTAATCAGGTGTGATACTGTATACTGAGCTGCTGTATCTAATCAGGTGTGATACTGTATACTGAGCTGCTGTATCTACATCAGGTGTGATACTGTATACTCAGCTGCTGTATCTAATCTAATCAGGTGTGATACTGTATACTGAGCTACTGTATCTAATCAGGTGTGATACTGTATACTGAGCTGCTGTATCTAATCAGGTGTGATACTGTATACTGAGCTGCTGTATCTACATCAGGTGAGATACTGTATACTGAGCTGCTGTATCTAATCAGGTGTGATACTGTATACTGAGCTGCTGTATCTAATCAGGTGTGATACTGTATACTGAGCTGCTGTATCTAATCAGGTGTGATACTGTATACTGAGCTGCTGTATCTACATCAGGTGAGATACTGTATACTGAGCTGCTGTATCTACATCAGGTGTGATACTGTATACTGAGCTGCTGTATCTAATCCAATCAGGTGAGATACTGTATACTGAGCTGCTGTATCTAATCAGGTGAGATACTGTATACTGAGCTGCTGTATCTAATCAGGTGTGATGCTGTATACTGAGCTGCTGTATCTAATCTAATCAGGTGTGATACTGTATACTGAGCTGCTGTATCTAATCAGGTGAGATACTGTATACTGAGCTGCTGTATCTAAATCAGGTGAGATACTGTATACTGAGCTGCTGTATCTAATCTAATCAGGTGTGATACTGTATACTGAGCTGCTGTATCTAATCCAATCAGGTGAGATACTGTATACTGAGCTGCTGTATCTAATCAGGTGAGATACTGTATACTGAGCTGCTGTATCTAATCAGGTGTGATACTGTATACTGAGCTGCTGTATCTACATCAGGTGTGATACTGTATACTGAGCTGCTGTATCTAATCAGGTGTGATACTGTATACTGAGCTGCTGTATCTAATCAGGTGTGATACTGTATACTGAGCTGCTGTATCTAATCTAATCAGGTGTGATACTGTATACTGAGCTGCTGTATCTAATCTAATCAGGTGTGATACTGTATACTGAGCTGCTGTATCTAATCAGGTGTGATACTGTATACTGAGCTGCTGTATCTAATCAGGTAGATACTGTATACTGAGCTGATGTATCTAATCTAATCAGGTGAGATACTGTATACTGAGCTGCTGTATCTAATCAGGTGATGATACTGTATACTGAGCTGCTGTATCTAATCAGGTGTGATACTGTATACTGAGCTGCGTATCTAATCAGGTGTAGATACTGTATACTGAGCTGCTGTATCTAATCAGGTGTGATACTGTATACTGAGCTGCTGTATCTAATCAATCAGGTGTGATACTGTATACTGAGCTGCTGTATCTAATCAGGTGTGATACTGTATACTGAGCTGCTGTATCTAATCCAATCAGGTGTGATACTGTATACTGAGCTGCTGTATCTAATCAGGTGTGATACTGTATACTGAGCTGCTGTATCTAATCTAATCAGGTGTGATACTGTATACTGAGCTGCTGTATCTACATCAGGTGAGATACTGTATACTGAGCTGCTGTATCTAATCAGGTGTGATACTGTATACTGAGCTGCTGTATCTAATCCAATCAGGTGTGATACTGTATACTGAGCTGCTGTATCTAATCAGGTGTGATACTGTATACTGAGCTGCTGTATCTAATCAGGTGAGATACTGTATACTGAGCTGCTGTATCTAATCAGGTGTGATACTGTATACTGAGCTGCTGTATCTAATCCAATCAGGTGTGATACTGTATACTGAGCTGCTGTATCTAATCAGGTGTGATACTGTATACTGAGCTGCTGTATCTAATCTAATCAGGTGTGATACTGTATACTGAGCTGCTGTATCTACATCAGGTGAGATACTGTATACTGAGCTGCTGTATCTACATCAGGTGAGATACTGTATACTGAGCTGCTGTATCTAATCTAATCAGGTGAGATACTGTATACTGAGCTGCTGTATCTAATCAGGTGTGATACTGTATACTGAGCTGCTGTATCTAATCAGGTGTGATACTGTATACTGAGCTGCTGTATCAATCAGGTGTGATACTGTCTACGGAGCTGCTGTATCTAATCAGGTTGATACGTATACGAGCTGCTGTATCTAATCAGGTGATGATACTGTATACTGAGCTGCTGTATCTAATCAGGTGGATCCTGTATACTGAGCTGCTGTATCTACATCAGGTGTGATACTGTATACTGAGCTGCTGTATCTACATCAGGTGTGATACTGTATACTGAGCTGCTGTATCTAATCATGGGTGATACTGTATATGAAGCTGCTGTATCTACATCAGGTGTGATACTGTATACTGAGCTGCTGTATCTAATAATAGGTGTGATACTGTATACTGAGCTGCGTATATCTAATCAGGTGTGATACTGTATAATGAGCTGCGTATCTAATAAGGTGATGATACTGTATACTGAGCTGCTGTATCTACATCAGGTGTGATACTGTATACTGAGCTGCTGTATCTAATCCAATCAGTGTGATACTGTATACTGAGCTGCTGTATCTAATCAGGTGTGATACTGTATACTGAGCTGCTGTATCTACATCGGTGGATACTGTATACTGAGCTGCGTGTTATCCAATCAGGTGTGATACTGTATACTGAGCTGCTGTATCTAATCAGGTGTGATACTGTATACTGAGCTGCTGTATCTAATCAGGTGTGATACTGTATACTGAGCTGCTGTATCTACATCAGGTGTGATACTGTATACTGAGCTGCTGTATCTAATCAGGTGTGATACTGTATACTGAGCTGCTGTATCTAATCTAATCAGGTGAGATACTGTATACTGAGCTGCTGTATCTAATCAGGTGTGATACTGTATACTGAGCTGCTGTATCTACATCAGGTGTGATACTGTATACTGAGCTGCTGTATCTAATCAGGTGAGATACTGTATACTGAGCTGCTGTATCTAATCAGGTGTGATACTGTATACTGAGCTGCTGTATCTAATCAGGTGTGATACTGTATACTGAGCTGCTGTATCTACATCAGGTGAGATACTGTATACTGAGCTGCTGTATCTAATCTAATCAGGTGTGATACTGTATACTGAGCTGCTGTATCTAATCCAATCAGGTGTGATACTGTATACTGAGCTGCTGTATCTAATCCAATCAGGTGTGATACTGTATACTGAGCTACTGTATCTAATCAGGTGTGATACTGTATACTGAGCTGCTGTATCTAATCAGGTGTGATACTGTATACTGAGCTGCTGTATCTAATCTAATCAGGTGAGATACTGTATACTGAGCTGCTGTATCTAATCAGGTGTGATACTGTATACTGAGCTGCTGTATCTAATCAGGTGTGATACTGTATACTGAGCTGCTGTATCTAATCTAATCAGGTGAGATACTGTATACTGAGCTGCTGTATCTAATCAGGTGTGATACTGTATACTGAGCTGCTGTATCTAATCAGGTGTGATACTGTATACTGAGCTGCTGTATCTAATCAGGCTAGATACTGTATACTGAGCTGCTGTATCTAATCTAATCAGGTGTGATACTGTATACTGAGCTGCTGTATCTAATCAGGTGTGATACTGTATACTGAGCTGCTGTATCTAATCCAATCAGGTGTGATACTGTATACTGAGCTGCTGTATCTACATCAGGTGAGATACTGTATACTGAGCTGCTGTATCTAATCAGGTGAGATACTGTATACTCAGCTGCTGTATCTAATCCAATCAGGTGAGATACTGTATACTGAGCTGCTGTATCTAATCAGGTGAGATACTGTATACTCAGCTGCTGTATCTAATCCAATCAGGTGTGATACTGTATACTGAGCTGCTGTATCTAATTAGGTGTGATACTGTATACTGAGCTGCTGTATCTAATCAGGTGTGATACTGTATACTGAGCTGCTGTATCTAATCTAATCAGGTGTGATACTGTATACTGAGCTACTGTATCTAATCTAATCAGGTGTGATACTGTATACTGAGCTGCTGTATCTAATCAGGTGTGATACTGTATACTGAGCTGCTGTATCTACATCAGGTGTGATACTGTATACTGAGCTGCTGTATCTACATCAGGTGTGATACTGTATACTGAGCTGCTGTATCTACATCAGGTGAGATACTGTATACTGAGCTGCTGTATCTAATCAGGTGAGATACTGTATACTGAGCTGCTGTATCTAATCCAATCAGGTGTGATACTGTATACTGAGCTGCTGTATCTAATCAGGTGTGATACTGTATACTGAGCTGCTGTATCTAATCAGGTGAGATACTGTATACTGAGCTGCTGTATCTAATCAGGTGAGATACTGTATACTGAGCTGCTGTATCTGCATCAGGTGTGATACTGTATACTGAGCTGCTGTATCTAATCAGGTGAGATAATGTATACTCAGCTGCTGTATCTAATCCAATCAGGTGTGATACTGTATACTGAGCTGCTGTATCTACATCAGGTGTGATACTGTATACTGAGCTGCTGTATCTAATCAGGTGTGATACTGTATACTGAGCTGCTGTATCTAATCAGGTGTGATACTGTATACTGAGCTGCTGTATCTAATCAGGTGAGATACTGTATACTGAGCTGCTGTATCTAATCAGGTGTGATACTGTATACTGAGCTGCTGTATCTACATCAGGTGAGATACTGTATACTGAGCCGCTGTATCTACATCAGGTGTGATACTGTATACTGAGCTGCTGTATCTAATCAGGTGTGATACTGTATACTGAGCTGCTGTATCTACATCAGGTGTGATACTGTATACTGAGCTGCTGTATCTAATCTAATCAGGTGTGATACTGTATACTGAGCTGCTGTATCTAATCTAATCAGGTGTGATACTGTATACTGAGCTGCTGTATCTAATCAGGTGTGATACTGTATACTGAGCTGCTGTATCTAATCTAATCTAATCAGGTGTGATACTGTATACTGAGCTGCTGTATCTAATCTAATCAGGTGTGATACTGTATACTGAGCTGCTGTATCTAATCAGGTGAGATACTGTATACTGAGCTGCTGTATCTAATCAGGTGTGATACTGTATACTGAGCTGCTGTATCTAATCAGGTGTGATACTGTATACTGAGCTGCTGTATCTAATCAGGTGTGATACTGTATACTGAGCTGCTGTATCTAATCAGGTGTGATACTGTATACTGAGCTGCTGTATCTACATCAGGTGTGATACTGTATACTGAGCTGCTGTATCTAATCAGGTGTGATACTGTATACTGAGCTGCTGTATCTAATCCAATCAGGTGTGATACTGTATACTGAGCTACTGTATCTAATCAGGTGTGATACTGTATACTGAGCTGCTGTATCTAATCAGGTGTGATACTGTATACTGAGCTGCTGTATCTAATCAGGTGTGATACTGTATACTGAGCTGCTGTATCTAATCAGGTGAGATACTGTATACTGAGCTGCTGTATCTAATCAGGTGAGATACTGTATACTGAGCTGCTGTATCTAATCAGGTGTGATACTGTATAGTGAGCTGCTGTATCTAATCAGGTGTGATACTGTATACTGAGCTGCTGTATCTAATCAGGTGAGATACTGTATACTCAGCTGCTGTATCTAATCCAATCAGGTGTGATACTGTATACTGAGCTGCTGTATCTAATCAGGTGTGATACTGTATACTGAGCTGCTGTATCCAATCAGGTGTGATACTGTATACTGAGCTGCTGTATCTAATCTAATCAGGTGAGATACTGTATACTGAGCTGCTGTATCTAATCCAATCAGGTGTGATACTGTATACTGAGCTGCTGTATCTAATCAGGTGAGATACTGTATACTGAGCTGCTGTATCTAATCAGGTGTGATACTGTATACTGAGCTGCTGTATCTAATCCAATCAGGTGTGATACTGTATACTGAGCTGCTGTATCTAATCCAATCAGGTGAGATACTGTATACTGAGCTGCTGTATCTAATCCAATCAGGTGTGATACTGCATACTGAGCTGCTGTATCTAATCAGGTGTGATACTGTATACTGAGCTGCTGTATCTAATCAGGTGTGATACTGTATACTGAGCTGCTGTATCTACATCAGGTGTGATACTGTATACTGAGCTGCTGTATCTAATCCAATCAGGTGTGATACTGTATACTGAGCTGCTGTATCTAATCCAATCAGGTGTGATACTGTATACTGAGCTGCTGTATCTAATCCAATCAGGTGTGATACTGTATACTGAGCTGCTGTATCTAATCAGGTGTGATACTGTATACTGAGCTGCTGTATCTAATCAGGTGTGATACTGTATACTGAGCTGCTGTATCTAATCCAATCAGGTGTGATACTGTATACTGAGCTGCTGTATCTAATCCAATCAGGTGTGATACTGTATACTGAGCTGCTGTATCTACATCAGGTGTGATACTGTATACTGAGCTGCTGTATCTAATCAGGTGTGATACTGTATACTGAGCTGCTGTATCTACATCAGGTGAGATACTGTATACTGAGCTGCTGTATCTACATCAGGTGTGATACTGTATACTGAGCTGCTGTATCTAATCAGGTGTGATACTGTATACTGAGCCGCTGTATCTACATCAGGTGTGATACTGTATACTGAGCTGCTGTATCTAATCAGGTGTGATACTGTATACTGAGCTGCTGTATCTAATCAGGTGTGATACTGTATACTGAGCTGCTGTATCTAATCTAATCAGGTATGATACTGTATACTGAGCTGCTGTATCTACATCAGGTGTGATACTGTATACTGAGCTGCTGTATCCAATCAGGTGTGATACTGTATACTGAGCTGCTGTATCTACATCAGGTGAGATACTGTATACTGAGCTGCTGTATCTACATCAGGTGTGATACTGTATACTGAGCTGCTGTATCTAATCCAATCAGGTGTGATACTGTATACTGAGCTGCTGTATCTAATCAGGTGTGATACTGTATACTGAGCTGCTGTATCTACATCAGGTGTGATACTGTATACTGAGCTGCTGTATCTATCTAATCAGGTGAGATACGGTATACTGAGCTGCTGTATCTACATCCGGTGTGATACTGTATACTGAGCTGCTGTATCCCTAATTCAGGTGAGATACTGTATACGGAGCTACTGTTCTAATCAGGTGGTGATACTGTATACGAGCTTGACTGTATCTACATCTAATCAGGTGTGATACTGTATACTGAGCTGCTGTATCTATTATCAGGTGTGATACTGTATACTGAGCTGCTGTATCTACATCAGGTGGATACTGTATACTGCAGCTGCTGTCTATCTATCAGGTGTGATACTGTATACTGAGCTGCTGTATCTAATCAGGTGTGATACTGTATACTGAGCTGCGTATCTAATCTAATCAGGTGTGATACTGTATACTGAGCTGCTGTATCTAACTCAGGTGAGATACTGTATACTGAGCTGCTGTATCTAATCAGGTGTGATACTGTATACTGAGCTGCTGTATCTAATACAGGTGAGATACTGTATACTGAGCTGCTGTATCTAATCAGGTGTGATACTGTATACTGAGCTGCTGTATCTAATCAGGTGTGATACTGTATACTGAGCTGCTGTCTCTACATCAGGTGTGATACTGTATACTGAGCTGCTGTATCTACATCAGGTCGTGATTACTGTATACTGAGCTGCTGTATCTACATCAGGTGAGATACTGTATACTGAGCTGCTGTATCTACATCAGGTGTGATACTGTATACTTGAGCTGCTGTATCTAATCAGGTGTGATACTGTATACTGAGCTTGCTGTATCTAATCAGGTGTGATACTGTATACTTGAGCTGCTGTATCTACTATCAGGTGTGATACTGTATACTGAGCTGCTGTAATCTAATCAGGTGTGATTACTGTATACTGAGCCTGCTGTATCTAATCAGGTGTGATACTGTATACTGGCTGCTGATCTAATCAGGTGGATACTGTATACTGAGCTGTCTGTATCTATCTAATCAGGTGTGATACTGTATACTGAGCTGCTGTATCTAATCTAATCAGGTGTGATACTGTATACTGAGCTGCTGTATCTACATCAGGTGTGATACTGTATACTGAGCTGCTGTATCTATCAAGGTGAGATACTGTATACTGAGGGTCTGCTGTATCTACATCAGGTGATGATACTGTATACTTAAGCTGCTGTATCTAATCCAATCAGATGTGATACTGTATACTGAGCTGCTGTATCTAATCCAATCAGGTGTGATACTGTATACCGGAGCTACTGTATCTGCATCAGGTGTGATACTGTATACTGAGCTGCTGTATCATACTCAGGTGTGATACTGTATACTGAGCTGCTGTCAATCTACTCAGGTGAGTGAGATACTGTATACTGAGCGTGCTGTATCTAAGCAGGTGTGTGATACTGTATACTGAGCTGCTGTATCTACATCAGTTGTGATACTGTATACTGAGCTGCTGTATCTAATCTAATCAGGCTGTTAGATACTGTATACTGAGCTGGCTGTATCTAATCTAATCAGGTGTGATACTGTATACTGAGCTGCTGTATCTAATCAGGTGAGATACTGTATACTGAGCTGCTGTATCTAATCAGGTGTGATACTGTATACTGAGCTGCTGTATCTAATCAGGTGTGATACTGTATACTGAGCTGCTGTATCTGCATCAGGTGTGATACTGTATACTGAGCTGCTGTATCTACATCAGGTGTGATACTGTATACTGAGCTGCTGTATCTACATCAGGTGAGATACTGTATACTGAGCTGCTGTATCTAATCAGGTGTGATACTGTATACTGAGCTGCTGTATCTACATCAGGTGTGATACTGTATACTGAGCTGCTGTATCTAATCTAATCAGGTGTGATACTGTATACTGAGCTGCTGTATCTAATCTAATCAGGTGTGATACTGTATACTGAGCTGCTGTATCTAATCAGGTGTGATACTGTATACTGAGCTGCTGTATCTAATCAGGTGTGATACTGTATACTGAGCTGCTGTATCTAATCTAATCAGGTGTGATACTGTATACTGAGCTGCTGTATCTATCTAATCAGGTGTGATACTGTATACTGAGCTGCTGTATCTAATCAGGTGTGATACTGTATACTGAGCTGCTGTATCTACATCAGTGTGATACTGTATACTGAGGCTGCTGTATCTACATCAGGTGTGATACTGTATACTGAGCTGCTGTATCTAATCAGTGTGATACTGTATACTGAGCTGCTGTATCTAATCTAATCAGGTGGGATACTGTATACTGAGCTGCTGTATCTAATCTAATCAGATGTGATACTGTATACTGAGCTGCTGTATCTAACCATCAGGTGTGATACTGTTATACTGAGGCTGCTGTATCTAATCTAATCAGGTGTGATACTGTATACTGAGCTGCTGTATCTAATCAGGTGAGATACTGTATACTGAGCTGCTGTATCTACATCAGGTGTGATACTGTATACTGAGCTGCTGTATCTACATCAGGTGTGATACTGTATACTGAGCTGCTGTATCTAATCAGGTGAGATACTGTATACTGAGCTGCTGTATCTACATCAGGTGTGATACTGTATACTGAGCTGCTGTATCTAATCCAATCAGGTGTGATACTGTATACTGAGCTGCTGTATCTAATCAGGTGAGATACTGTATACTGAGCTGCTGTATCTACATCAGGTGTGATACTGTATACTGAGCTGCTGTATCTACATCAGGTGTGATACTGTATACTGAGCTGCTGTATCTACATCAGGTGTGATACTGTATACTGAGCTGCTGTATCTAATCAGGTGTGATACTGTATACTGAGCTGCTGTATCTAATCAGGTGAGATACTGTATACTGAGCTGCTGTATCTAATCAGGTGTGATACTGTATACTGAGCTGCTGTATCTAATCAGGTGTGATACTGTATACTGAGCTGCTGTATCTAATCAGGTGTGATACTGTATAGTGAGCTGCTGTATCTACATCAGGTGTGATACTGTATACTGAGCTGCTGTATCTAATCAGGTGTGATACTGTATACTGAGCTGCTGTATCTACATCAGGTGTGATACTGTATACTGAGCTGCTGTATCTAATCAGGTGTGATACTGTATACTGAGCTGCTGTATCTAATCTAATCAGGTGTGATACTGTATACTGAGCTGCTGTATCTAATCAGGTGTGATACTGTATACTGAGCTGCTGTATCTAATCTAATCAGGTGTGATACTGTATACTGAGCTGCTGTATCTAATCAGGTGTGATACTGTATACTGAGCTGCTGTATCTACATCAGGTGTGATACTGTATACTGAGCTGCTGTATCTAATCAGGTGTGATACTGTATACTGAGCTGCTGTATCTACATCAGGTGTGATACTGTATACTGAGCTGCTGTATCTAATCAGGTGAGATACTGTATACTGAGCTGCTGTATCTAATCAGGTGAGATACTGTATACTGAGCTGCTGTATCTAATCAGGTGAGATACTGTATACTGAGCTGCTGTATCTACATCAGGTGAGATACTGTATACTGAGCTGCTGTATCTACATCAGGTGTGATACTGTATACTGAGCTGCTGTATCTAATCAGGTGTGATACTGTATACTGAGCTGCTGTATCTAATCTAATCAGGTGTGATACTGTATACTGAGCTGCTGTATCTAATCAGGTGTGATACTGTATACTGAGCTGCTGTATCTAATCTAATCAGGTGTGATACTGTATACTGAGCTGCTGTATCTAATCAGGTGTGATACTGTATACTGAGCTGCTGTATCTACATCAGGTGTGATACTGTATACTGAGCTGCTGTATCTAATCAGGTGTGATACTGTATACTGAGCTGCTGTATCTACATCAGGTGTGATACTGTATACTGAGCTGCTGTATCTAATCAGGTGAGATACTGTATACTGAGCTGCTGTATCTAATCAGGTGAGATACTGTATACTGAGCTGCTGTATCTAATCAGGTGAGATACTGTATACTGAGCTGCTGTATCTACATCAGGTGAGATACTGTATACTGAGCTGCTGTATCTACATCAGGTGTGATACTGTATACTGAGCTGCTGTATCTAATCAGGTGTGATACTGTATACTGAGCTGCTGTATCTAATCTAATCAGGTGTGATACTGTATACTGAGCTGCTGTATCTAATCCACTCAGGTGTGATACTGTATACTGAGCTGCTGTATCTAATCAGGTGAGATACTGTATACTGAGCTGCTGTATCTAATCCAATCAGATGTGATACTGTATACTGAGCTGCTGTATCTAATCCACTCAGGTGTGATACTGTATACTGAGCTGCTGTATCTACATCAGGTGTGATACACCCTGGCAGACAGAAGACATTATCAGTCAGATACTCACATGGGATCCGGGTGGTGGTCTGCGTTCTGTGGCAGGCTCTGCGCTGTCACTGCGCTGTCAGGATTGTTGTACCGGTCTCTGTGATAACTGAAGCTTCGCCTTCTATTCATCAGTAACTAAGGAGTCGCGTTACAGCGAGGAACAAAAGCCCCTCCAGGCGAGACCGAAATACCCTCATCTACCACTCCCTGCACCTGCCAGTGCCTGCTGACCGCCCCTGTGCCTGACAACGACTGATGACCACCCCTGTGCCTGACAACGACTGATGACTGCCCCTGTGCCTGACAACGACTGATGACCGCCCCTGTGCCTGACAACGGCTGCTGACCGCCCCTGTGCCTGACAAATTACTGCTGACCGCCCCTGTGCCTGACAACGGCTGCTGACCGCCCCTGTGCCTGACAACGGCTGCTGACCGGCCCTGTGTCTGACAACGGCTGCTGACCGGCCCTGTGCCTGACAACGGCTGCTGACCGGCCCTGTGCCTGACAACGACTGATGACCGCCCCTGTGCCTGACAACGACTGATGACCGCCCCTGTGCCTGACAACGGCTGCTGACCTCCCCTGTGCCTGACAACGACTGATGACCGCCCCTGTGCCTGACAACGGCTGATGACCGCCCCTGTGCCTGACAACGGCTGCTGACCGACCCTGTGCCTGACAACGGCTGCTGACCGACCCTGTGCCTGACAACGGCTGCTGACCGGCCCTGTGCCTGACAACGGCTGCTGACCGGCCCTGTGCCTGACAACGGCTGCTGACCGCCCTGTGCCTGACAACGGCTGCTGACCGGCCCTGTGCCTGACAACGGCTGCTGACCGGCCCTGTGCCTGACAACGGCTGCTGACCGGCCCTGTGCCTGACAACGGCTGCTGACCGGCCCTGTGCCTGAGACCACTGCGGACTATTTCTGTTCCTGCCTATACATAGCTCCCCCACCTGTGCTGACTGCTCCTGTTCCTTCCTGTACACAGCTTCGTACTTATATGCAGTACTTATAGTGGGGGTTCAGCACATCCTCTCCTCTGATGTCATCTGCCTGGGGTCTGGTGTATCCTTCTCTTCTCTGATGTCATCTGCCTGGGGTCTGGTGTATCCTTCTCTTCTCTGATGTCATCTGTCGGGGGTCTGGTATGTCCTTCTCTCCTCTGATGTCATCTGTCGAGGGTCTGGTATGTCCTTCTCTCCTCTGATGTCATCTGTCGGGGTCTGGTATGTCCTTCTCTCCTCTGATGTCATCTGTCGGGGGTTTGATATGTCCTTCTCTCCCCTGATGTCATCTGTCGAGGGTCTGGTATGTCCTTCTCTCCTCTGATGTCATCTGTCGGGGGTCTGGTATGTCCTTCTCTCCTCTGATGTCATCTGTCGGGGGTTTGATATGTCCTTCTCTCCCCTGATGTCATCTGTCGGGGTCTGGTATGTCCTTCTCTCCTCTGATGTCATCTGTCGGGGGTCTGGTATGTCCTTCTCTCCTCTGATGTCATCTGTCAGGGGTCTGGTATGTCCTTCTCTCCTCTGATGTCATCTGTCGGGGTCTGGTATGTCCTTCTCTCCTCTGATGTCATCTGTCGGGGTCTGGTATGTCCTTCTCTCCTCTGATGTCATCTGTCAGGGGTCTGGTATGTCCTTCTCTCCTCTGATGTCATCTGTCAGGGGTCTGGTATGTCCTTCTCTTCTCTGATGTCATCTGTCGGGGTCTGGCATGTCCTTCTCTCCTCTGATGTCATCTGTCAGGGGTCTGGCATGTCCTTCTCTCCTCTGATGTCATCTGTCGAGGGTCTGGCATGTCCTTCTCTCCTCTGATGTCATCTGTTGGGGGTCTGGTATGTCCTTCTCTCCTCTGATGTCATCTGTCGGGGGTTTGATATGTCCTTCTCTCCCCTGATGTCATCTGTCGGGGTCTGGTATGTCCTTCTCTCCTCTGATGTCATCTGTCGGGGTCTGGCATGTCTTTCTCTCCTCTGATGTCATCTGTCAGGGGTCTGGCATGTCCTTCTCTCCTCTGATGTCATCTGTCAGGGGTCTGGTATGTCCTTCTCTTCTCTGATGTCATCTGTCGGGGTCTGGCATGTCCTTCTCTCCTCTGATGTCATCTGTCAGGGGTCTGGCATGTCCTTCTCTCCTCTGATGTCATCTGTCGAGGGTCTGGCATGTCCTTCTCTCCTCTGATGTCATCTGTCAGGGGTCTGGCATGTCCTTCTCTCCTCTGATGTCATCTGTCGAGGTCTGGTATGTCCTACTCTCCTCTGATGTCATCTGTCGAGGGTCTGGTATGTCCTTCTCTCCTCTGATGTCATCTGTCAGGGGTCTGGCATGTCCTTCTCTCCTCTGATGTCATCTGTCGAGGGTCTGGTATGTCCTTCTCTCCTCTGATGTCATCTGTCAGGGGTCTGGCATGTCCTTCTCTCCTCTGATGTCATCTGTCGAGGGTCTGGTATATCCATCTCTCCTCTGATGTCATCTGTCGAGGTCTGGTATGTCCTTCTCTTCTCTGATGTCATCTGTCAGGGGTCTGGTATGTCCTTCTCTCCTCTGATGTCATCTGTCGAGGGTCTGGCATGTCCTTCTGTCCTCTGATGTCATCTGTCGAGGGTCTGGTATATCCATCTCTCCTCTGATGTCATCTGTCGAGGTCTGGTATGTCCTTCTCTCCCCTGATGTCATCTGTCGGGGTCTGGTATGTCCTTCTCTCCTCTGATGTCATCTGTCGGGGGTCTGGTATGTCCTTCTCTCCTCTGATGTCATCTGTCGGGGGTCTGGTGTATCCTTCTCTCCTCTGATGTCATCTGTCGAGGGTCTGGTATGTCCTTCTCTCCTCTGATGTCATCTGTCAGGGGTCTGGCATGTCCTTCTCTCCTCTGATGTCATCTGTCGGGGGTCTGGTATGTCCTTCTCTCCTCTGATGTCATCTGTCGGGGGTCTGGTGTATCCTTCTCTCCTCTGATGTCATCTGCCTGGGGTCTGGTGTATCCTTCTCTCCTCTGATGTCATCTGTCGGGGGTTTGATGTGTCCTTCTCTCCTCTGATGTCATCTGTCGGGGTCTGGTGTATCCTTCTCTTCTCTGATGTCATCTGCCTGGGGTCTGGTGTATCCTTCTCTTCTCTGATGTCATCTGTCGGGGGTCTGGTATGTCCTTCTCTCCTCTGATGTCATCTGTCGAGGGTCTGGTATGTCCTTCTCTCCTCTGATGTCATCTGTCGGGGTCTGGTATGTCCTTCTCTCCTCTGATGTCATCTGTCGGGGGTTTGATATGTCCTTCTCTCCCCTGATGTCATCTGTCGAGGGTCTGGTATGTCCTTCTCTCCTCTGATGTCATCTGTCGGGGGTCTGGTATGTCCTTCTCTCCTCTGATGTCATCTGTCGGGGGTTTGATATGTCCTTCTCTCCCCTGATGTCATCTGTCGGGGTCTGGTATGTCCTTCTCTCCTCTGATGTCATCTGTCGGGGGTCTGGTATGTCCTTCTCTCCTCTGATGTCATCTGTCAGGGGTCTGGTATGTCCTTCTCTCCTCTGATGTCATCTGTCGGGGTCTGGTATGTCCTTCTCTCCTCTGATGTCATCTGTCGGGGTCTGGTATGTCCTTCTCTCCTCTGATGTCATCTGTCAGGGGTCTGGTATGTCCTTCTCTCCTCTGATGTCATCTGTCGAGGGTCTGGTATGTCCTTCTCTCCTCTGATGTCATCTGTCGGGGTCTGGTATGTCCTTCTCTCCTCTGATGTCATCTGTCGGGGGTCTGGTATGTCCTTCTCTCCTCTGATGTCATCTGTCGGGGGTTTGATATGTCCTTCTCTCCCCTGATGTCATCTGTCGGGGTCTGGTATGTCCTTCTCTCCTCTGATGTCATCTGTCGGGGTCTGGCATGTCTTTCTCTCCTCTGATGTCATCTGTCAGGGGTCTGGCATGTCCTTCTCTCCTCTGATGTCATCTGTCAGGGGTCTGGTATGTCCTTCTCTCCTCTGATGTCATCTGTCGAGGTCTGGTATGTCCTACTCTCCTCTGATGTCATCTGTCGAGGGTCTGGTATGTCCTTCTCTCCTCTGATGTCATCTGTCAGGGGTCTGGTATGTCCTTCTCTTCTCTGATGTCATCTGTCGGGGTCTGGCATGTCCTTCTCTCCTCTGATGTCATCTGTCAGGGGTCTGGCATGTCCTTCTCTCCTCTGATGTCATCTGTCGAGGGTCTGGCATGTCCTTCTCTCCTCTGATGTCATCTGTCAGGGGTCTGGCATGTCCTTCTCTCCTCTGATGTCATCTGTCGAGGTCTGGTATGTCCTACTCTCCTCTGATGTCATCTGTCGAGGGTCTGGTATGTCCTTCTCTCCTCTGATGTCATCTGTCAGGGGTCTGGCATGTCCTTCTCTCCTCTGATGTCATCTGTCGAGGGTCTGGTATATCCATCTCTCCTCTGATGTCATCTGTCGAGGTCTGGTATGTCCTTCTCTTCTCTGATGTCATCTGTCAGGGGTCTGGTATGTCCTTCTCTCCTCTGATGTCATCTATCGAGGGTCTGGCATGTCCTTCTGTCCTCTGATGTCATCTGTCGAGGGTCTGGTATATCTATCTCTCCTCTGATGTCATCTGTCGAGGTCTGGTATGTCCTTCTCTCCCCTGATGTCATCTGTCGGGGTCTGGTATGTCCTTCTCTCCTCTGATGTCATCTGTCGGGGGTCTGGTATGTCCTTCTCTCCTCTGATGTCATCTGTCGGGGGTCTGGTGTATCCTTCTCTCCTCTGATGTCATCTGTCGAGGGTCTGGTATGTCCTTCTCTCCTCTGATGTCATCTGTCAGGGGTCTGGCATGTCCTTCTCTCCTCTGATGTCATCTGTCAGGGTCTGGTATATCCTTCTCTCCTCTGATGTCATCTGTCAGTGTCTGGTATGTCCTTCTCTCCTCTGATGTCATCTGTCAGGGGTCTGGTATGTCCTTCTCTCCTCTGATGTCATCTGTCGGGGGTCTGGCATGTCCTTCTCTCCTCTGATGTCATCTGTCAGGGGTCTGGTATGTCCTTCTCTCCTCTGATGTCATCTGTCAGGGGTCTGGTATGTCCTTCTCTCCTCTGATGTCATCTGTCGAGGGTCTGGTATGTCCTTCTCTCCTCTGATGTCTAAACCAATACTAGATTAGACTCCACCAAGGCTGCTGAGAGAGTACTCTCCAATAACAACGATGTGAAGTATGGGCAATACCTCATGGTAGTATTTGCTGTCTTTACTCCAAGCACATATACTCACAATGGTTTTCACATTGAATACAAAAACTATTGAGCTCTCATACAGGACAATGGAGTCTGCTGACAGGCTGATGTGTTCACTCCATCCGACATCTCCCGGTGAAGGTTTCGGGGGATAGGCTCCTCCTTTCTCTTACGTGAGGACGTACAGGTAAGTATCTGCCATAGTCCATGTAGTAACCCTTCATTAACCAGGTTACATTATACCTTATTGATATTACACAACTATATTAATAATAGAAAACGAGTCATGATCCATCTAGGCAGAGAATGTGAGCGATATCTCATACACAAACTACACATCGGCTTTGAAGCTACCAATCTCATTGAGCCTGTTGGGACTGAGTGTTTCCAATCTCATAATCCACCACGTTTCTTTTCGGAGCAATCGCTTCGATTCTCCTCCACATGGTTCCATAGCTCAAGCTGTTCCACCACTCGCACTGCCGCTTCTCAGAACAATGATGCACTACTTCCGTCTTCTCCTTACCATCCTTATTATTATTGTACTTCCTAATCGCTGACTTGTGTTCATTCACCCGTATTTTAATTTGTCTGCTGGTCTGCCCCACGGAGCACAAGCCACACGGCACATGAGAAGACAAAGGAGGTTTTTATCATTACATGTGAAAAATCCTCTCACCCAGGGCCAGCATCAGCACAGGGCTTACCCAGTCAGGTGCCGGGGCCCAAAGTGCCTCTAGGGGCCCAGAGAGGGAGAGGGACCTGGTGTTCTAATGTTCAGCTCACTCACTCTAGTGCAGGCGGAGCGGGCTGATCAAAAGACACAAGAGATGGAAAGAAAAAAGCGTCAAGGACCTGATCACATGACCCCTAGGTCCTTAACCTTACAGTGTGGAAAGCAGCCAGACAGAGAGGAAGAGGCAGAAGACTGAGCTGCAAGTGCTGTGTGTCAGTGTCTGAGTGTGTCACAGTCAGTGTCTGTGTCAGTCAGTCAGTGTCAGTCAGTAATGTGTGTTTGTGTATGTTAGGGGTGCCTCAAGTGATTGCATAGTGTGTGGATGATGGGTGTATTGTGGATGGATGAGGGGCCCACTGAGGCTCTGTCACCCAATGTGTTTTTGCATATCACTCCTAACCAACATGTGTCCCACGGCTTTATTCTTTCTATACCCAAAACTTGGTCATTCCTTAAAGATCTGACATGACTCTGGCATTGCAGAGCCCAGTCGTCAACCCAGCTCCACAACTCCAAAAGCGGGAAGAAACCTCTTACTTTTCTCCACCCTTGAGATACGAAGCCCACCCCTGGGTTACCCACCCGCACCCCCTCCTCCTCCTCCCACCCACTTACCACTTGCCAACTGACCCATACCCAGAAACTGGACACCGACACCTGGATTGGATAAATTTGGCCACAGCAGCCAATGTTTTATTAAGAAATAACAAAACACAGATGTTAAAACATGCACATAATAAAATACCTCCATACCCCCTTACGCAACCCTTATACAGTATGTATTTAACAAAAGCAAGGAAGGTCCTTGAAGCTACATAGACTGGCGCTCCCAGTTAAGGAACAAACTTTACCAACACTATTCTCCCCCAGCCGTCCACCTCCCAGCTCGGAGGCTCCAAGCCAAAACTTTTTGGCTACCACACTTTCCCAACTCTTGGTTGTTACATCATAAGTGAGCCCCAAAATTGCGCCAGCCGAGCACAAAATTGCTACCATAATCAAGATAGGGGGAGTCATACCTTGTGATGCCCCTCCCTCCATCTCGGATCAAACTATGATCAAACCTGGAAACTGAACCCAAAGCCTCAAAAGATCATGCCCTATGTCCCTGATTAACTCCCGGCGGACACCCAGATCATTACCCCCCGCATGGATGACTAAGACATCGGGGGCACGGTCCAGGACAACAAAACGGTATACCTCAGAGAGAACTCTGTTCCAGACCATACCTCCGAGGCCCAGCCAGCGCACTACCACAGTGTCCCTGGAAAACCCGAGATGCCGTCCGGCCGTATATCCGCCCGCCGGGCCCCCCTAGCCACGAAGGAATGGCCCAATATCCACACCAAGCAGAGTCCGCAACCTGAAAAGAGAACCACAGCAACACAACCAAATCACCATTTTATAAAGCAAACCAAGAGACCCCCCCCCCCCTTAACAACATTCACCCCTACCCCCCATAACCGTGATACTCACACAAGCAGCTGAGGACGAACATAGGATCTATACCTGCTAGATTCTCACCTCCCAATGCGCCGGACCACATCAGCCTCCAACCCCCATCCAGCCGCTTTGGTAGCCGCCCCGATTGTAAAGGAGTAGGGCGTAAAACGGGCACTATCCAGCCCCAACACGTCCAAGCAATGGCAAAAAAACGCTGTGAATTGATACTGAAACAGGGACGTCCCATAAGCATGACACAACAACGGTGACCCCCCCCCCCCCGGGCGGACCAGCAAATAATCCTCCAAACAGCGTACCAGACACATAACTGCCCCTTGCACCGATCCAAGCGTAACACGCCGCCCCCTACCCAACTGATCCGTTTTTGACTTCCGCAACCAAAACTCCACTTTACCCGGATACAGCACCACATCTTCCCTCAACAAACCGCCTGCCACCTTCTTACTAGTGGCCACCAACTCACCTACTCGCAAAGCCCCCAAAAAAGCAAGGGAGAATGCCATCCGAAATAAAACAGCTTTAAAAGGCGAGCTGCAAACAGCATCAAGAACCCCACCCAAACGCTCCAACAACAGAAAAGAAACAGGCCTACGGGAATCTCGCATCACCCCACCCCGCCTAAAACCTCTAAGCGCTTGGCTGACAACAAAATCCTTAGTAATGTCCCTCATCCTTCTCAATTTAAAACCAAACGCCAGCCCCACCATGTCTATTCAGCCTTGCCACCGACCATCCTTCCCGACACATGCCCCAAACAACACAGCAGAGCCACCACCCTCTCTTCATCACTATCCCCAACACCCAATGACAGCACCTATTCCGACCACAAACCCCAAGCCACCTCATAAGCCGCCCACGTATCCGACGACAAGGAATTACGAATCAATTCCCCTGCTGCTCATAGGCCAGTCTCCATAGATGCCCCAGGCACACTATCCCCTCCGCCTCCGTGTCGGCTATTGAATTCAGAACTCCTGGGACATGCACAGCCACTACCCACGCATTCAACCTCGGACATTCCAACACCAACTGCCGCAGCAACTGGATCACCGGCGGTGATGAGGCAGTCAAGTTATTGATAGCCATGACCACTGCCATTTTATCACAATGAAAATGCACTTTCTGGTCCCGGAAACTGTCCCCCCACAAGGACACGGCTACCTGAATCGGGAAGAGCTCCAAAAAGGCAAGATTACGTAACAGGCTCGAGCCCTCCCATTCTGGTGGCCATGTGCCCGCGCACCACTGTCCACGGCAGTAAGCACCGAAACCAGCGCTCCCAGCCGCGTCAGTGTACAAGTCACAGTCCGCATTCTCCACCACTCCAGTCAGCATTATGGATCGGCCATTATAGTGCTCAAGGAAACTCTCCCAAACAGCCAGGTCATCCCTATGTTCCCTGGTAAGACTCACAAAATAGTGCGCAGCTTTCACACCCGAAGTTGCCCCAGCCAACTTCCGGCAAAAAACCCGTCCCATAGGGATGATCCGGCATGCGAAGTTTAATTTCCCTAGCAACGACTGCAAGTCCCTGAGTGTGATCTTCTTTAGGCCACGCGCCCATCTCACCTCATGCCTCAAGGACACCAGTTTGTCCTCCGGCAGCCGAAATTTAATTTTTTCGGAATCAAGAGTGATTTCCAAAAAATTCAAGGACGTTGCAGGCCCCTCAGTTTTATCCGGGGCCAGTGGAACCCCAAACGACCGAGCCACCCATTCCACGGTACCCAACAGCGTGCGAAACTCTGGTGAGCTAGCAGGACCTATGCACAGGAAGTCATCCAGGTAGTGGATAACAGACTTCAACCCCGCTCTGTCCCGTACCACCCACTCCAAGAATGAACTAAAAGTCTCAAAGTAAGCACATGAGATGAAACATCCCATGGGCAAACAACGATCTGCATAGTAAGCACCGTCCCAGTAGCAGCCCAGTAAGCCCACGCTGTCAGGATGGACAGGCAAAAGCCAAAACGCCGCTTCCATGTCGGTCTTGGCCATAAGTGCCCCTCGTCCATAACATCTCACCCATCTCACGGCTTCATCGAAAGATGTATAAACCACGGAACAAAGCTCCGGGTCTATGCCATCATTAATCGACATACCCCTGGGATGAGAAAGATGATGGATGAGCCGAAATTTATTCGGCTCCTTCTTGGGCACCATCCCCAAGGGAGACACCACAAAATTCACCACCGGCGGAGCAGCAAAGGGCCCAGCCATCCTACCCAACTCAACCTCCTTCCTCAGCTTGTCAGACAACCCCCGAATGCAAATAAGCAGACTTCAAATTTCTAAGCGTAGGCGGCTCCATGTGTACAGGGGCCACAATAACAAAACCATCCCGAAAACCCCATATCAACAAATCTGCCTTCTGCCTATCCGGGAATCTAAGTAGATGCGGGAGCATCGCGGCCATATTCACCGGCGTCACCCCCTTTTGCAGCACTACCTCCTTCAACCCTCCACTTGCCTTTTTTAAAACATCTCACCGAACCGTGGGAAGAGGCATTATATGTCGAGCAGGCATGTTTGAACAACTGGCGGCAAACTTACACTGCCCGTTGTTGAACTGCCAGCAGAAACCGGACTTCTGATTACCCTGCGAAGTTGAGGAAGCGGCTTGGCGGACTGAGCCGGCCCCCGCTTGAAAGGGCTGACCATACCTCACAGGAGCCATGACCCTCAGCCATAGCCCAATATCCTTATGATCCCATTTTATGCCTGGCCTAATTGCCCTCCGCTGCCTGAACTGCTCATCATAACGGAGCCACGCCTGACCTCCGTATACCCGATGAGCCTTGCTTAAAGCGTCCATGTAACAAAAAAAGGGTCAAACAGTGTTCAGGCGCCTTCTCTCCACCTCCTCTCCTCCTCCTCTTTTTTACTGTCCTCCTTCTTTCCCTTATCAAGATTAAATTTCTCTAAGGGCAAAAGGGAAAAAATTTCGACGTACTCATCACACCAAATTTTTTCCCTCACTTCTTGTTTCAAGTGGGCACCCAATGCGCCCTCGAAACAGACATATACTTCGCCTTGGGCTATATCATCCAACCTAACCAGATCCTCTACCCGCTCTTCTGTCTGCATCGAAATGGCCACCCCAGCACTTCTAGTCGCCACCCCACCCTGAGCGGGCCCACTCCCCAGACCAGAAGCCGAAGCTTCTGACCGTTCAGGAACACAGCTTACCAATTCACCCACACTCTCACTCAACCCATTCGCCCCCTCACCCGCTCTAGCCGCAGTCACAGAACTCGAATCCCCCCAAGGGACTAACCCCCACACCCTGAGACATAAGAATAGGGGGAAACGGACAAGACAAGGACATATACTCACCAGGCTGCGCAGGGGCTGTGGGCCCGCCAGCCGACCAAGGAGCCTTCAGGCGAAGATCCTCCAGCACCACAGGATCCATATGGCCGGAACGCAGCAGCTCTTCTCCCTCACGATCATTGTCATCACTGGCAGCTGGGCTCTGGGGCGCAAGTAGGCCCTGGAGATTGGCCAGGCCATCTGGCCGGTAATGCTGCGGGGGAGGGACTACACGGTGCTGGACCTCGTGGGCAGGGGAATGGGGTGGACTTCGGTCGCAACCTGGATCATCTGGCGGGAGGCAGGCTACCTGGCTGGCACTTCACCAGGCACCGTCGCTGGGGAGCTGAGAGGAGACGACGCAGAGGTGGAGGCCGATCCTCCGCTGTGGCTGGAAGGAGGACCGGACACACCGCTAGGTCCGGCTGCTGGGTCAGATTTCTCCCGGTCCAGGGCTGGCACCTGGAAGTGGAATGCCGGTTACCCGGAACTGGGGGGTCCCTCTTGGGGCTCTGTGTGCACTGCTGGAACCTGGGCACGGCAGGTTTCGGACTTAGTCTGACGGGAGGCTGGGACCTGCGCGCCCTGCGCTGAGGAACTGAGGACGGGGGATCTGGGGCAGAAGGTGCCTCGGAGATCAGACCTTCCAGACAACGCTGCAGCCATCCTTGGTTGCCGCCGGCAGCAGCCCGGAGCTGGTCAAGGAGAGCATCGATTGCCGCCATAGCTGCTCAGCAGGGGAAGGTAAGGGGAGGCTCCCGCTTAAATGAGGCCTGAGGCGGGAAGGCAGCCCTTTTATCAACTAGCCCCCGCCCCCCTGGCTCCCCACCACGTGAGCAGGTCCTGCCTACGAGCCCAAGTCATGCGAGCCTGCTGCTACACTCCGGCCCTCCTGTATTTGGGATGGCTGGCCAGCAAATCCCAGTGTTTTACTACACATTTCTTCATCAGGTTCGAGTGTCCGTCATCCGTCATACTAAACTATAGTCTGTTCTCCTTTCTCTTATCTTTCTTTTTAGGTTTCCTGATTTTATATCTTTTCCGTCTCCCAATCTCCTTTTCTATCCTTTTTAAATCATGATCTTTATAGCTCTGTTGTACAAAGTTTTTATGAATTTTCATTGCATTTTCACCATCTGTACTCGAAATCCTCTTGGCTCTTAAAAATAACAATTTTGGTAAAAATTTACACACATGCGGAGCATGCTGACTGCTGCGGAACATTGTGTTATTTCTATCAGTACAAAGTGGTATCAGAACCGCCATCCCCCTTCTGAGTTCCACATCCAAACAATGTATGACATAAGGAGGATATTCCAGCGGGAACTGAATGGACGAATGACATGATCTTAGTCTAGAAAGAGATTCCTGCAGTGCGAGTTCACTATCTGTCCAGAACAGGCACATAACCCACCCATGGCACGCCACATTCACCTAGGAATTTTTTATCAAAATCGTGCATAAAAACATTTTCCAGACTAGGGGCTACCGATGGAAACTCCATGTAAGTGCAGGAAAACTCATTATCCAATCAGAAATCATTACTTGTAAATGCAGGAAAACTCATTATCCAATCAGAAATCATTACTTGTAAATGCTAGATCTAAGAAACCCAGAAGAAAAGGAATCGTCCTATTCTCCAACACATTCTGACAGAGGACGTATATAAGCTCTGCACATCAGGCCCTGCGTGCACACACACACACACACACTCCCCTCCCTCCCCTCCCCTCTCCCCCCCCTCCCCCCCCCCTCCCTCCCCCCCTCTCTCCCTCCCCTCTCCCCTCTCTCCCTTCCCTCCCTCCCCTCCTCCCCTCTCTCCTCTCCCCCCTCTCTCCCCTCCCCCTCTCTCCCCTCTCACCCCTACCCCCCTCTCACCCCTCCCCCCCTCTCTCCTCCCTCTCCTCTCTCCCCCCTCCCCCCCTCTCCTCTCTCTCCCCCCTCTCCCCCCCCCCTTCCCCTCCCCCCTTTCTCATCTCTCCCCCCTCTCTCTCTCCCCTTTCTGGACACACAGGGGAGGATGGAACATGACAAAGACGGGATAGAGAGGGTGATAGAAGCATTTTATACCTGTGAGACGAATACATCAACTCTTGTTTGCCATCTCTCTCATAGGAACAACAAGCTCTTCTAAATCAGCAAATAAAGTTAGAAGATCTAAGGACGGCGCTAGCAAACTGTCCGGGATCTACAACCCCGGGATCAGATGGCCTCCCCTTTGGCTTTTATAGGAAGTACGGTGACTCCCTCTACCTAAGTAACTATCTACAACCCCGGGATCAGATGGCCTCCCCTTTGGCTTTTATAGGGAGTACAGTGACTCCCTCTACCTAAGTAACTATCTACAACCCCGGGATCAGATGGCCTCCCCTTTGGCTTTTATAGGGAGTACGGTGACTCCCTCTACCTAAGTAACTATCTACAACCCCGGGATCAGATGGCCTCCCCTTTGGCTTTTATAGGAAGTACGGTGACTCCCTCTACCTAAGTAACTATCTACAACCCCGGGATCAGATGGCCTCCCCTTTGGCTTTTATAGGGAGTACGGTGACTCCCTCTACCTAAGTAACTAGATGTGTTTAATGAATCCTGCCAGGGGGGGGGGGGTATTACCGTGTTCTATGAGGTAAGCTAATATTGTCCTGATACTGAAGAAAGGCAAAGATCCCAGGTCGGTGGAGTTCTATAGGCCAATCTCTCTTCTTAATACTGATTTTAAGATGATTGCAAAGGTATTGGCGGGGAGATTGGCCAGGGTGATACCGGACTTGGTGGGGAAGGATCAGGTCGGGTTTGTCCCGGGTCGCCTTATTTCCGATAACATCCTTGGATGCTATGAAGGCCTTTGATGGAAGCCTTCGGTTTGGGCCCCAAGTTTGTGGAGTGGGTGAAATTATTGTACTCAGTCATGGTGAATGATGGGGAAACTGGGAAATTCGAACTTACCCGTGGCGCCTGACAAGGCTGTCCCCTTTCCCCATTCCTCTATGATTTATATATCGAACCCCTTGCGGAAAAAATCAGAGCAGATCATGACATAGAAGAATTTGGGATCAAAGGTAATAAAGATAAAATTTTGCTCTACGCGGACGACATACTGTTGTTCATTAAAAACCCTGTGGTGAATATACCTAAAATAGTGAAAATAATTTCAGAGTTTAGACAGATGGCGGATCTGAAAATAAATTGGTCTAAATCTGCTGTTCTTCCCATAGTATTGGACGAGGGGGGGGACTGGCGTCTGGTGCAGGTGGAGGTGATAGAGTACCTTGGTACTAAGATTATGGCAGAGGTAGAGAAATACATGGACCTGAACCTTAGACCATTACTAAAGAAAGTAGAACAAAAAATAGACATATGGCTAAAGTTACCTCTCTCAATGGCCGATAAAGCTGCAATAAGTAAGATGATTCTCCTCCCTCAGATTTTATACTTTATTCAGTCCAGGATGGATCCCAGATTCTTGGTTTAGGAGGATTGAGGCCCTTTTGAATAAATTGCTCTGGGGAACTGGGGGAGGAAGACGGTTAGAATAAAATATCGAGTGCTGACCAGGCCTGAGGGCGGGGGGGGGGGGGGTCTGTCCTTGCCTGACTTTGGTCTCTACTTTATTGCATCAGGAGCCCGGAGGCTGGCGAGGGTGACCTCTAAGCCCACCCTAAATTACATAATCGAGTATGCTGGGAAGGGTAGAAATATGCTTGAATTACTAGAAATGGGTAGGGCTATAGAGGAGAGAATGGGTTCCTTTTCTTTTGCACATTTTTTCTTATAAATTTGGAATAGGATTAAAAAAATATGTGGTACTAAGTATAGTTTGGTATATACACCAATTTGGGGGAATTTTGAGTTTAAAGAATTTTTCAATGAAGAGATTGCTAGATTTTGAGAGCTTAGGAGTGTTACATGGGTAGGACACTTATTTAATGAAGGGAAGTTGGTTGCTTTCGAAGTTCTTAAGGGTCAATACGCACTTAAAGATTATCACAAGTATCAGAATATGCAAATTGCACAGGCATTTAACACTATGGAGGATAAAAGTAAAGTAATGATTATTATCATAGAGAAGAGAAGGAAGGTGGCACTCACCATCTGATGAAATCCAATAATTTTATTTCAGGATATATAAGATGCAAACATCAACGTTTAGCAGACGCCAGCAGGTAACCACCTAACTGCTGGCGTCTACTAAATGTTGATGTTGCATCTTATATGTCCTGAAATAAAATTATTGGATTTCATCAGATGGTGAGTGCCACCTTCCTTCACTTCTCTGTGATGACATTTATGGAAAGACTGTCTCTTTAAAGTGGTTTGGCACCCCATCTTTGTTCCTCCGTACGGTGCCCGACCCCGTGGGTACGAAAGGGTTAGTGCCGACCTTTCTCTTGTTGTATATTATTACATTGGACGCTCTCTTCTTTGGTCTCGAGCACACCCTGATTGCATAATTTACCACGTAGTCGGTTGGAGCATAAAACACTCACAACATGGAAGTGCAAACTACACCTGTGAGTGATGCACAAGCCAAAAAGACAGAAATGGCTGCACATCGCACCCATGGCTGACACGAAGGCTTATTCAGCTACATTTAAAACCAACATCAGAAGTTAGTATATAATTTGGCCAAACCATATTGCCTCATGTACCACGTGCAGGTCTTCTGATACCCGATGGCCCCCGTTCCCTGACTGTGCACGCCTGCAGGGGTGGCGGCCACTGACCGGCACGGTGTGGACTTAGTGTAGGGACCAATGTGTATCAGATACCGGCACGAGGTACATGGGGCAGTATGGCTTGATCAATTCATACACAAAATTCTGATGTGTTTTTTATTTAGCCTAGGGGCACCAGTATCAGCCATAGGTGTGAGGTGCAGCGCTCTTTTTCTTCCCTGAACCGTATTTTGTCTCTCTCTTTTCTCAGTGTTTTTGCACTCCTCCTGGCAACCCACATGACCGCAATTAGCAGGAGACACCTGAGTGCACATGGTTTTAATCCCTCCTGTCTGTCCCATTCTGTTTGCAGCAGCTATGGTGAGCGCAATACCTTATCCAGACTTGTGCTGCTTGGGGGCGACCTTCTCCGCCGGCGGTGCTGGCCGGGTTCTGGTGTGGTGTTTTTGGGTCTGGTCCTGTGGCATGGGGGTCGCAGGGCCGTCCCATGGCCCCCGTTTCCTGACTGTGCGTGCCTGCGGGGTTGGTGGCCACCGACTGGCACGGTGTGGACTTAGTGTAGGGACCCATGTGTATCAGATACATGCACGATGGTACATCGGGCAGTATGGCTTGATCAATTCATACACAAAATTCTGATGTGTTTTTTATTTAGCCTAGGGGCACTAGTATCAGCCATAGATGTGAGGTGCAGCACTCTTTTTCTTCCCTGAACCGTATTTTGTCTCTCTTTTCTCAGTGTTTTTGCACTCCTCCTGGTGAGACCCACATGACCGCAATTAGCAGGAGACACCTGAGTGCACATGGTTTTAATCCCTCCTGTCTTTTCCCATTCTGTTTGCAGTAGCTATGGTGAGCACAATACCTCATCCAGACTTGTGCTGTTTGGGGGCGACCTTCTCCGCCGGCGGTGCTGGCCGGGTTCTGGTGTGGTGTTTTTGGGTCTGGTCCTGTGGCATGGGGGTCGCAGGGCCGTCCCATGGCCACCGTTTCCTGACTGTGAGTGCCTGCGGGGTTGGTGGCCACCGACTGGCACGGTGTGGACTTAGTGTAGGGATCCATGTGTATCAGATACCGGCACGATGGTACATGGGGCAGTATGGCTTGATCAATTCATACACAAAATTCTGATGTGTTTTTTATTTAGCCTAGGGGCACTAGTATCAGCCATAGGTGTGAGGTGCAGCGCTCTTTTTCTTCCCTGAACCGTATTTTGTCTCTCTCTTTTCTCAGTGTTTTTGCACTCCTCCTGGTGAGACCCACATGACCGCAATTAGCAGGAGACACCTGAGTGCACATGGTTTTAATCCCTCCTGTCTTTTCCCATTCTGTTTGCAGCAGCTATGGTGAGCGCAATACCTCATCCAGACTTGTGCTGTTTGGGGGCGACCTTCTCCGCCGGCGGTGCTGGCCGGGTTCTGGTGTGGTGTTTTTGGGTCTGGTCCTGTGACATGGGGGTCGCAGGGCCGTCCCATGGCCCCCGTTCCCTGGCTGTGCACGCCTGCGGGGTTGGTAGCCACTGACCGGCACGGTGTGGACTTAGTGTAGGGACCCATGTGTATCAGATACCTGCACGAGGTACATGGGGCAGTATGGCTTGATCAATTCATATACAAAATTCTGATGTGTTTTTTATTTAGCCTAGGGGCACTAGTATCAGCCATAGGTGTGAGGTGCAGCGCTCTTTTTCTTCCCTACACCTGTAAGTGATGCTGCAACGGAGAACATAACGGACAATGTGTTTGATGCCAAACGAGCAGACACCAACAATTTTTTCAGATCATGTGATCTGGGGGATCCATTGCAACTTATGAGCTCAAAGCATCTGGAGTTTAAAGTACAAACTTTGGCCGAAAAGGAAGTTAAACTCTTCTGGACAATTCATTTCCTTAAGTCCTATGAGGAAGTTAAAAGGGTCCCAAGAGGCCTCAGATGCTTTAAGGAAGCTTCACAATTTACCGATGACCCGGAATTCATGGCATATTGGATACAAATACATCAGGATCATTCCATGCGTATCCTAAAAGCCGTTACAGCCCGTAATGAGAAGGACTATGTCACTGTTACCAAAGACCTAAATCGAGCAAAAAATGAACTTAAAACAAGATTTTCTGAAGAACAATTTACAGCATTTATTACCCGTCTGGATAAAAAAATTAATGATTCTACAAAAGATCACAAAAAAACAAAAAAGGGACAAATTCCTACGGGATAAAATGGACTATGAGCAAAATAAGGTTTTTGAAAAGAAAGGAAGAAATAACACCAAAAAGCAACGAAAGCCCAGATATAAGAACCGCAACAACAGTGATCATTGGACTACAGACTCTGACTCTAGTCTTTCTGATACTATGACAAGTCCATCACCTTGATGGTGATGTAAATACAGTCAATATCGTTAATTTAACTGACTTTGTCCTAGATTCGCCGACCATATCTGTTTTGTCGAAAGGTTTAAATTTTTGCTTTCCCCAGTCTTTCGACTTCACAGAATTTGAAACAGATCTGGTTAAAGCTATACGGAAGTTGAATTTAAAAAAGTTTTTTTCTAATAAATGTATAACTAATAAAGATAAGAAAGAAGGTGAGACACGTATACATGTGGGTCCATTGGGTTTCATTGCACCATTGCAAAGGGCTAGTGTAGCCATCCTAGCTGAATTGGCAGGAGATGATCTTTCGTCGGTCTCGGCTGATTCCCTAACCAACGAACGGTTTACTAAGGGTGTAAGATCAAACTTTTCTCCCCCCATTACCCCAGGTAGTAACTTAGATTCCTTCCAGAAAAAAGTTATTGAGGATATAAAAGCACTTATTTATCTGGACAGAGAGGAGTGGGCAGCTTTACAACAACTAAAGAAACGAGAAGATATAATAGTAAAGAGTGCTGATATATAGTGCTAATGACTAAGGACTTTTACATTGTATATATTCCACAAGATATGGCTATTGAGAGTATTGCCTTCTTCCTTAAAAGGGCAGAAAAGGAACTCACTTCTTTTGTATGTGAAGCCCTAGATTTAATTTTCTCCAATAATGCTTTTGAATTCAATGACCAATGGTTCCTGCAGGTCTCCGGAGTTGCCATGGGCTTGCAGTGTAGCCAATCTGTATTTTCTCTGTAAATAATCCTTTTCTTAAATTCATTAAGTATTTTGTTTGTTTTGTCGATGACATCTTTATTGTTTGGATAGGGACTCCTAATGAATTCAGAGACTTTGTAGCCCACCTCAATACAATAAACATTATGAACATGGCGTTTACATCCAAGATCGATCCCGATGAATTAGAATTCCTAGATGTGATGGTAAGAAAGGAGAATGGCTCGATTACGACACAGGGCTACAGAAAACCAACAGCCTGTAATCATTTATTGCACTATAAAAGCTATCACACTGAAGCAACCAAAAAGGCTGTTCCTTATGGTCAGTTTTTGCGGTTACGACGGATTAACAGCTCCACTAGTTCCTATTTGAAGCAGGCACAAGAGTTGAAAACTCGCCTGATCCATAGGGGCTATCCTGAGCGTAATCTGAACAATGCTCTACAAAAAGCACTTGCTAAAGAGAGAAATATGCTACTACGCAATAGTACTAGACCAAAACAAACACAAATTGTGAACGTTTTGCCTTCTCCTTCAAACTATCACCTATGGCACCTAAGTTATTGCTAAACATTGGAGCTTGTTAGAAAATGACACGGCTCTTGGTGCTTGGTCTACAGCGAAACCCTTTGTGACGTTTAGACGCAGCACTAACATGAAAGATTCTTAGTACAGAGTAAATGTAGGGACAACAATAATAATAAAAATAAAATGTGGCTAAGGAATGATCTTACGGGTAATTTTCAATGCGGTAATTGTAAACTGTGTAAACAGATACATAGAGGTCCAAACTTGGTTATAAAGGGAACTCAAATACAAGTAAAGGATTTTATTTGTTGTAGAACCAATTATATTGTATATGTCATGTTTTGCCCTTGTGGGAGATTTTACGTAGGCAAAACAAAAAGAGCCTTACATACACGCATAACAGGAGATTTTTACTCTGTACGATCAGGTCGAGGAGCTCCTAGATTTATTGAACACATAAAAGAGATACATAACAATGACACTACCTGTTTACAATTTGCTGGCATACAAAGAGTGCATAGCGTCAGAGGGCAGGACAGGCATGGTATGCTAATGACGCCAGAAACTAAGTGGATACTCAGATTGGAGGCAGAGGGCCCGGGAGGTCTAAATGGTAAAGTAGACCGAAGCTGCCTAATCTAAGTAATTTTTTGTACTGGTCCCCATGTATATAGAGACACTTTTATATTTGATTGTTTTTATCTATGTAAAGCACTTTTTTTGTCTATTGTAATATGTAAGTTATAAAACACATGATCTGTTCGTGTCGTCACGAGTCATATGACTATTTAAATCAGTGATGACGCGCAATGGGTAGGCGGTCCGTAGAAGCGGTAACCTGCGAAACAGACTGTTAAACCACCTACCTGCTGGCATCTGCTAAACGTTGATGTTTGCATCTTATATGTCCTGAAATAAAAGTACAGTGGTACCTCAGTTCTCGAACTTAATTGGTTCCGGAAGGCAGTTTGAGAACCGAGCAGCGTCTTCCCGTAGGAAATAATGTAAATGTGATTAATCGGTTCCAGCAGTAACCAATAATTCCCTACAATCCTCATTTATTACACTGATAAGTGCTCCGTATAATCACTACAGTACAGGACAGAACAGCACTATATACTGTACAGGACATTATACATAAGAAATGTTCATCAGAACCAGCAATTATAGTCCAGTAGTCACCAACTCCTCACCCATCCTTTACTGTATAGCGTCCCCCCCATCCAAGCACTGTAATGTATGGGAGATGGTGGTGCACTGCCTGTACTACTACTGCACTGTATATACACTCCAGCAGTCTTATACAGCACTGTACTGTATGTGAGGCCTCACCACTGCTTAACTCGCCAGGTACAACCCACCATCCATGCTCGCAAAAACGTTCGAAAAACATTCAAAAACCGAGCAAAGTTGGAATTCCAAACACGAATTCTGGGTAAATTTTCGTTCGAATACCAAGCAGTTAGAGTTCCAAAGCGTTGGAAAACCGAGGTATTACTGTATTGGATTTCATCAGATGGTGAGTGCCACCTTCCTTCGCTTCTCTATGATGACATTTATGGAAAGACTGTCTCTTTAAAGTGGTTTGGCACCCCATCTTTGTTCCTCCGTACGGTGCCCGACCCCGTGGGTACGAAAGGGTTAGTGCCGACCTTTCTCTTGTTGTATACTAAAGTAATGATTAGCTCACACGATGTGATAGAGTGTTTAGCGGAAACTTTTAACCAAGCTCTACAGACTATTGATTCTAGAGGCCAAGACACCTCAGATAGATAGAGCAAGAGGGAGGTGGGAATATGCAATGGGAACATTTTCTGATGTATATTGCTAACCTTCAGCAGTGTCACCATCTTTCTCCACTTTTCCCCTAGTGGTGGAGTATGTAGTGTCCCACTACATGTTTTGTTTAACTTTACACACCCAAGTAAAAGTGTTTGACCTGGTGTACCATTTAGTGGATATAGCTGCTGTGTCCTACTACAGGGGGTGGTGACATACATATGGGGTGGTGGTATACTTTACACATGTCTACTGCACTGTACACAGTTTGTCTATACTGCACCGTACACAACATGTCAATACTGCACTATACCGTGTGGACATTACAGATGCAGCAGAACTGAGGGTTTCATGTGTTACAATTTCAATTCTGCTACAGGGCAGCAAGCCAAGCCTCAGAGCGACACAACCCCTGCTGGTTCCTGAGGCTTTTATACAATCTGCTAGTTTAGGGGTCTGGTCTGGGGTCTGTATTAGTGTTGGGGTCTGGTCTGGGGTCTGTATTAGTGTTGGGGTCTGTATTAGTTCCAAGGTCTGGTGTCTATTAGTTTCGGGGTCTGGTCTGGGGACTGTATTAATTTCGGGGTCTGGAGTCTATTAGTTTAGGGGTCTGGTCTGGGGTTTGTATTAGTTTCTGGGTCTGGTCTGGGGTCTGTATTAGTTTCGGGGTCTGGGATCTGTATTAGTTTCGGGGTCTGGGGTCTGTATTAGTTTAGGGGTCTGGTCTGGGGTCAGTATAAGATTAGGGGTCTGGTCTGGGGTCTGTATTAGTTTAGGGTTCTGGTCTGGGGTCTGTATTAGTGTCGGGGTCTGTATTAGTTCCAAGGTCTGGTGTCTGTATTAGTTTAGGGGTCCGGTCTGGGGTCTGTATTAGTTTCTGGGATCTGTATTAGTTTCGGGGTCTGGTCTGGAGTCTGTATTAGTTTAGGGGTCTGGTCTAGGGTCTGTATTAGTTTAGAGGGTCTGGTCTGGGGTCTGTATAAGATTAGGGGTCTGGTCTGGGGTCTGTATTAGTTTAGGGTTCTGGTCTGGGGTCTGTATTAGTGTCGGGGTCTGTATTAGTTCCAAGGTCTGGTGTCTGTATTAGTTTAGGGGTCCGGTCTGGGGTCTGTATTAGTTTAGGGGTCCGGTCTGGGGTCTGTATTAGTTTCGGGGTCTGGTTTGGGGTCTGTATTAGTTCCAGGGTCTGGTTTGGGGTCTGTATTAGTTCCAGGGTCTGGTCTAGGGTCTGTATTAGTCCTGGGGTCTGGTTTGGGGTCTGTATTAGTTTCCGGGTAAGGTTTGGGGTCTGTATTGTTTAGGGGTCTGGGGTCTGTATTAGTTTTGGGGTCTGGTTTGGGGTCTGTATTAGTTCCGGGGTCTCGTTTGGGGTCTGTATTAGTTTCGGGGTCTGGTTTGTGGTCTGTATTGTTTAGGGGTCTGGGGTCTGTATTAGTTTCGGGGTCTGGTTTGGGGTCTGTATTAGTTTCGGGGTCTGGTTTGGGGTCTGTATTAGTTCCGGGGTCTGGTTTGGGGTCTGTATTAGTTTCGGGGTCTGGTTGGGGTCTGTATAAGTTTCAGGGTTTAGAGTCTGTATTAGTTACGGGGTCTGGTTTGGGGTCTGTATTAGTTTCGCGGTCTGGGGTCTGTATTAGTTCCGGGGTCTGGTTTGGGGTCTGTATTAGTTCTGGGGTCTGGTCTGGGGTCTGTATTAGTTCTGGGGTCTGGTCTGGGGTCTGTATTAGTTTCGGGGTCTGGTTTGGGGACTGTATTAGTTTCGGGGTCTGGGGTCTGTATTAGTTTCGGGTCTGGGGTCTGTATTAGTTTCGGGGTTTGGGGTCTGTATTGTTTAGGGGTCTGGGGTCTGTATTAGTTTTGGGTCTGGTTGGAGTCTGTATTAGTTCCGGGGTCTGGTCTGGGGTCTGTATTAGTTCCGGGGTCTGGTTTGGGGGTCTGTATTAGTTTCCGGGTCTGGTGTCTGTATTGTTTAGGGGTCTGGGGTCTGTATTAGTTTCGGGTCTGGTTTGGGGTCTGTATTAGTTTCGGGGTTTGGGGTCTGTATTGTTTAGGGGTCTGGGGTCTGTATTAGTTCTGGGGTCTGGTTTGGGGTCTGTATTAGTTTTGGGGTCTGGTTTGGGGTTTGTTTTAGTTTCGGGTCTGGTTTGGGGTCTGTATTAGTTTCGGGTCTGGTTTGGGATCTGTATTAGTTTCGGGGTCTGGGGTCTGTATTAGTTTCGGGTCTGGGGTCTGTATTAGTTTCGGGGTTTGGGGTCTGTATTGTTTAGGGGTCTGGGGTCTGTATTAGTTTCGGGTCTGGTTTGGGGTCTGTATTAGTTTCGGGGTTTGGGGTCTGTATTGTTTAGGGGTCTGGGGTCTGTATTAGTTCTGGGGTCTGGTTTGGGGTCTGTATTAGTTTCCGGGTCTGGTGTCTGTATTGTTTAGGGGTCTGGGGTCTGTATTAGTTTCGGGGTCTGGGGTCTGTATTAGTTCTGGGGTCTGGTTTGGGGTCTGTATTAGTTTCGGGTCTGGTTTGGGATCTGTATTGTTAAGGGGTCTGGGGTCTGTATTAGTTTCGGGTCTGGTTTGGGGTCTGTATTAGTTTCGGGGTTTGGGGTCTGTATTGTTTAGGGGTCTGGGGTCTGTATTAGTTCTGGGGTCTGGTCTGGGGTCTGTATTAGTTTCGGGGTCTGGTTTGGGGACTGTATTAGTTTCGGGGTCTGGGGTCTGTATTAGTTTCGGGTCTGGGGTCTGTATTAGTTTCGGGGTTTGGGGTCTGTATTGTTTAGGGGTCTGGGGTCTGTATTAGTTTTGGGTCTGGTTGGAGTCTGTATTAGTTCCGGGGTCTGGTCTGGGGTCTGTATTAGTCCTGGGGTCTGGTTTGGGGTCTGTATTAGTTTCCGGGTAAGGTTTGGGGTCTGTATTGTTTAGGGGTCTGGGGTCTGTATTAGTTTTGGGGTCTGGTTTGGGGTCTGTATTAGTTCCGGGGTCTCGTTTGGGGTCTGTATTAGTTTTGGGGTCTGGTTTGGGGTCTGTATTAGTTCCGGGGTCTGGTCTGGGGTCTGTATTAGTTTCGGGGTCTGGTTTGTGGTCTGTATTGTTTAGGGGTCTGGGGTCTGTATTAGTTTCGGGGTCTGGTTTGGGGTCTGTATTAGTTCCGGGGTCTGGTTTGGGGTCTGTATTAGTTTCGGGGTCTGGTTGGGGTCTGTATAAGTTTCAGGGTTTAGAGTCTGTATTAGTTACGGGGTCTGGTTTGGGGTCTGTATTAGTTTCGCGGTCTGGGGTCTGTATTAGTTCCGGGGTCTGGTTTGGGGACTGTATTAGTTTCGGGGTCTGGTTTGGGGACTGTATTAGTTTCGGGGTCTGGGGTCTGTATTAGTTTCGGGTCTGGGGTCTGTATTAGTTTCGGGGTTTGGGGTCTGTATTGTTTAGGGGTCTGGTTTGGGGTCTGTATTGTTTAGGGGTCTGGGGTCTGTATTAGTTTTGGGTCTGGTTGGAGTCTGTATTAGTTCCGGGGTCTGGTTTGGGGGTCTGTATTAGTTTCCGGGTCTGGTGTCTGTATTGTTTAGGGGTCTGGGGTCTGTATTAGTTTCGGGGTCTGGTTTGGGGTCTGTATTAGTTTCGGGGTCTGGTTTGGGGTTTGTATTAGTTTCGGGTCTGGTTTGGGGTCTGTATTAGTTTCGGGTCTGGTCTGGGGTCTGTATTAGTTTCGGGTCTGGGGTCTGTATTAGTTTCGGGGTCTGGGGTCTGTATTGTTTAGGGGTCTGTATTAGTTTCGGGTCTGGTTTGGGGTCTGTATTAGTTTCGGGGTTTGGGGTCTGTATTGTTTAGGGGTCTGGGGTCTGTATTAGTTCTGGGGTCTGGTTTGGGGTCTGTATTAGTTTCCGGGTCTGGTGTCTGTATTGTTTAGGGGTCTGGGGTCTGTATTAGTTTCGGGGTCTGGTTTGGGGTCTGTATTAGTTTCGGGGTCTGGTTTGGGGTTTGTTTTAGTTTCGGGTCTGGTTTGGGGTCTGTATTGTTTAGGGGTCTGGGGTCTGTATTAGTTTCGGGTCTGGTTTGGGGACTGTATTAGTTTCGGGGTTTGGGGTCTGTATTAGTTTCGGGTCTGGGGTCTGTATTAGTTTCGGGGTTTGGGGTCTGTATTGTTTAGGGGTCTGGGGTCTGTATTAGTTTTGGGTCTGGTTGGAGTCTGTATTAGTTCCGGGGTCTGGTTTGGGGGTCTGTATTAGTTTCCGGGTCTGGTGTCTGTATTGTTTAGGGGTCTGGGGTCTGTATTAGTTTTGGGGTCTGGTTTGGGGTCTGTATTAGTTTCGGGGTCTGGTTTGGGGTTTGTATTAGTTTCGGGTCTGGTTTGGGGTCTGTATTAGTTTCGGGTCTGGTCTGGGGTCTGTATTAGTTTCGGGTCTGGGGTCTGTATTAGTTTCGGGGTTTGGGGTCTGTATTGTTTAGGGGTCTGGGGTCTGTATTAGTTCTGGGGTCTGGTTTGGGGTCTGTATTAGTTTCCGGGTCTGGTGTCTGTATTGTTTAGGGGTCTGGGGTCTGTATTAGTTTCGGGGTCTGGTTTGGGGTCTGTATTAGTTTCGGGGTCTGGTTTGGGGTTTGTTTTAGTTTCGGGTCTGGTTTGGGGTCTGTATTAGTTTCGGGTCTGGGGTCTGTATTAGTTTCGGGGTTTGGGGTCTGTATTGTTTAGGGGTCTGGGGTCTGTATTAGTTTCGGGTCTGGTTTGGGGTCTGTATTAGTTTCGGGGTTTGAGGTCTGTATTGTTTAGGGGTCTGGGGTCTGTATTAGTTCTGGGGTCTGGTTTGGGGTCTGTATTAGTTTCCGGGTCTGGTGTCTGTATTGTTTAGGGGTCTGGGGTCTGTATTAGTTTCGGGGTCTGGTTTGGGGTTTGTTTTAGTTTCGGGTCTGGTTTGGGGTCTGTATTGTTTAGGGGTCTGGGGTCTGTATTAGTTTCGGGGTCTGGTTTGGGGTCTGTATTAGTTTCGGGGTCTGGTTTGGGGTTTGTTTTAGTTTCGGGTCTGGTTTGGGGTCTGTATTGTTTAGGGGTCTGGGGTCTGTATTAGTTTCGGGTCTGGTTTGGGGTCTGTATTAGTTTCGGGGTTTGGGGTCTGTATTGTTTAGGGGTCTGGGGTCTGTATTAGTTCTGGGGTCTGGTCTGGGGTCTGTATTAGTTTCGGGGTCTGGTTTGGGGACTGTATTAGTTTCGGGGTCTGGGGTCTGTATTAGTTTCGGGTCTGGGGTCTGTATTAGTTTCGGGGTTTGGGGTCTGTATTGTTTAGGGGTCTGGGGTCTGTATTAGTTTCGGGTCTGGGGTCTGTATTAGTTTCGGGGTTTGGGGTCTGTATTGTTTAGGGGTCTGGGGTCTGTATTAGTTTTGGGTCTGGTTGGAGTCTGTATTAGTTCCGGGGTCTGGTCTGGGGTTTGTAATAGTTCCGGGGTCTGGTCTGGGGTCTGTACTAGTTTTGGGGTCTGCATTAGTTTAGGGGTTTGTATTAGTTTTGGGGTCTGGTTTGGGGTCTGTATTAGTTTAGGGGTCTGGGGTCTGTATTAGTTTCGGGGTCTTGGGTCTGTACTAGTTCCGGGGTCTGGTTTGGGGTCTGTACTAGTTATGGGGTCTGGTCTGGGGTCTGTATTAGTTTCGGGGTCTTGGGTCTGTACTAGTTCCGGGGTCTGTACTAGTTATGGGGTCTGGTCTGGGGTCTGTATTAGTTTCGGGGTCTTGGGTCTGTACTAGTTCCAGGGTCTGGTTTGGGGTCTGTACTAGTTATGGGGTCTGGTCTGGGGTCTGTATTAGTTTCGGGGTCCGTATTGGTTAGACTCACCACTATCGACCAGACATCACTAGATGGCCCCAGACCCTATCAGACACATGGGAGGTCTGCAGGTAGAGCCTGCTGGTGTTTGGGTGGGTTATTCACACTGGTGTTATTGCATATTATAGATGGGGGAAACACGGCACCCTTCCCACACCAGGTGACTATGTCCCCAATCTCCACCTGGCCAGGACAAAAATCTGGAAGATTCTGCAGCTACCAGGCCTGGAGCCTGACAGATTGGTGTCCATAGTGACCGGAGAGGAGGCCGCCGCCCACGCTGAGGAGAACAGGCCCGGCTGGTTGTGCTGGTTTACTGGACGCTGTCAGATATGGCAGGAGGACACGCATGGAGGCGGCATGTAACCCGGCCCCTCATGCTTACCCACAATGCCCCAGAGTCCATAGCTCGATCTGCTTTCTGTCACCTCAGCCCTCTCTGCATTATGCTATGGAGTCCATAGGGCAGAGTACGGCCTTCATATATAGGGCCCACAAGTGTGATGTATAGGAGAGGAGGCTATCCTGGATGGGAAGAGGAGGAAACTATAGCCCCCATAGTCTTGTCTGTATAATTCTATACACTAAAGAGGGAGGAGTATATATATATGTATATATTGTATTACTATGAGGAGAGTGATAGATAGATATATATATACACACATATATATATATATATATATATATATATATATCACTCCTCATAGTAATACAATATATATATATCCCACCCTCCTCATACTAATATATATATATCTATCCCCCACCCTCCTCATAGTAATACACTATATATATATATATATATCCCACCCTCCTCATAGTAATACACTATATATATACCCCACCCTCCTCATAGTAATACACTATATATATACACCCCACCCTCCTCATAGTAATACACTATATATATATATATACCCCACCCTCCTCATAGTAATACACTATATATATATATATATATATATATACCCCACCCTCCTCATAGTAATACACTATATACATATATATATACCCCACCCTCCTCATAGTAATACACTATATATATATATACACCCCACCCTCCTCATAGTAATACACTATATATATACCCCACCCTCCTCATAGTAATACACTATATATATATATATCCCACCCTCCTCATAGTAATACACTATATATATATACACCCCACCCTCCTCATAGTAATACAATATATATATATATATATATATACCCCACCCTCCTCATAGTAATACACTATATATATATATATATATATATCCCACCCTCCTCATAGTAATACACTATATATATACCTATCCCCCACCCTTCTCATAGTAATACACTATATATATATATATATATATCTATACCCCACCCTCCCCATAGTAATACACTATATATATATACACCCCACCCTCCCCATAGTAATACACTATATATATATATCCCACCCTCCTCATAGTAATACACTATATATATACACCCCACCCTCCCCATAGTAATACACTATATATATATATATATCTATCCCCCACCCTCCTCATAGTAATACACTATATATATATATATATATACCCCACTCTCCTCATAGTAATACACTATATATATACACCCCACCCTCCCCATAGTAATACACTATATATATATCCCACCCTCCTCATAGTAATACACTATATATATACACCCCACCCTCCCCATAGTAATACACTATATATATATATCTACACCCCACCCTCCTCATAGTAATACACTATATATATATACCTATCCCCCACCCTCCTCATAGTAATACACTATATATATATATATACCCCACCCTCCCCATAGTAATACACTATATATATATCCCACCCTCCTCATAGTAATACACTATATATATACACCCCACCCTCCCCATAGTAATACACTATATATATATATATACACCCCACCCTCCTCATAGTAATACACTATATATATATACCTATCCCCCACCCTCCTCATAGTAATACACTATATATATATATATACCCCACCCTCCCCATAGTAATACACTATATATATACCCCACCCTCCTCATAGTAATACACTATATATATACACCCCACCCTCCCCATAGTAATACACTATATATATATATCTACACCCCACCCTCCTCATAGTAATACACTATATATATATACCTATCCCCCACCCTCCTCATAGTAATACACTATATATATATATATACCCCACCCTCCCCATAGTAATACACTATATATATACCCCACCCTCCTCATAGTAATACACTATATATATATATACCGCACCCTCCTCATAGTAATACACTATATATATACCTATCCCCCACCCTCCTCATAGTAATACACTATATATATATATATCCCACCCTCCTCATAGTAATACACTATATATATATATCCCACCCTCCTCATAGTAATACACTATATATATATATATACACCCCACCCTCCTCATAGTAATACACTATATATATATACCTATCCCCCACCCTCCCCATAGTAATACACTATATATATATCCCACCCTCCTCATAGTAATACACTATATATATACACCCCACCCTCCCCATAGTAATACACTATATATATATCCCACCCTCCTCATAGTAATACACTATATATATACACCCCACCCTCCCCATAGTAATACACTATATATATATATCTACACCCCACCCTCCTCATAGTAATACACTATATATATATACCTATCCCCCACCCTCCTCATAGTAATACACTATATATATATACCCCACCCTCCTCATAGTAATACACTATATATATACACCCCACCCTCCTCATAGTAATACACTATATATATATATATCCCACCCTCCTCATAGTAATACACTATATATATATATATACCCCACCCTCCTCATAGTAATACACTATATATATATATATACCCCACCCTCCTCATAGTAATACACTATATATATATATACACCCCACCCTCCCCATAGTAATACACTATATATATATCCCACCCTCCTCATAGTAATACACTATATATATACCCCACCCTCCCCATAGTAATACACTATATATATACCCCACCCTCCTCATAGTAATACACTATATATATATATATACCCCACCCTCCTCATAGTAATACACTATATATATATACCTATCCCCCACCCTCCTCATAGTAATACACTATATATATATACCCCACCCTCCTCATAGTAATACACTATATATATATCCCCCACCCTCCTCATAGTAATACACTATATATATATATATATATATCCCACCCTCCTCATAGTAATACACTATATATATACCCCACCCTCCTCATAGTAATACACTATATATATATATACCCCACCCTCCTCATAGTAATACACTATATATATATACACCCCACCCTCCTCATAGTAATACACTATATATATATACCCCACCCTCCCCATAGTAATACACTATATATATATACACCCCACCCTCCTCATAGTAATACACTATATATATATATACCCCACCCTCCCCATAGTAATACACTATATATATATCCCACCCTCCTCATAGTAATACACTATATATATATCCCACCCTCCTCATAGTAATACACTATATATATATACCCCACCCTCCTCATAGTAATACACTATATATATATACACCCCACCCTCCTCATAGTAATACACTATATATATACACCCCACCCTCCTCATAGTAATACACTATATATATATATCCCCCACCCTCCTCATAGTAATACACTATATATATATACACCCCACCCTCCTCATAGTAATACACTATATATATATACACCCCACCCTCCTCATAGTAATACACTATATATATATACCCCACCCTCCTCATAGTAATACACTATATATATATATATATATCCCACCCTCCTCATAGTAATACACTGTATATATATATATATCCCACCCTCCTCATAGTAATACACTATATATATACCCCACCCTCCTCATAGTAATACACTATATATATATATATACCACCCTCCTCATAGTAATACACTATATATATATATATACCCCACCCTCCTCATAGTAATACACTATATATATATATATATACACCCCACCCTCCTCATAGTAATACACTATATATATATATACACCCCACCCTCCTCATAGTAATACACTATATATACACCCCACCCTCCTCATAGTAATACACTATATATATATATACACCCCACCCTCCTCATAGTAATACACTATATATATATATCCCACCCTCCTCATAGTAATACACTATATATATATATACCCCACCCTCCCCATAGTAATACACTATATATATATACACCCCACCCTCCTCATAGTAATACACTATATATACACCCCACCCTCCTCATAGTAATACACTATATATATATATATCCCACCCTCCTCATAGTAATACACTATATATATATATCCCACCCTCCTCATAGTAATACACTATATATATATATACCCCACCCTCCCCATAGTAATACACTATATATATATACACCCCACCCTCCTCATAGTAATACACTATATATATATATATCCCACCCTCCTCATAGTAATACACTATATATATACCCCACCCTCCCCATAGTAATACACTATATATATATATATCCCACCCTCCTCATAGTAATACACTATATATATATATATATACCGCACCCTCCTCATAGTAATACACTATATATATATACACCCCACCCTCCCCATAGTAATACACTATATATATATATATACCCCACCCTCCCCATAGTAATACACTATATATATATCCCCCACCCTCCTCATAGTAATACACTATATATATATATATATACCGCACCCTCCTCATAGTAATACACTATATATATATACACCCCACCCTCCCCATAGTAATACACTATATATATATACACCCCACCCTCCCCATAGTAATACACTATATATATATATATATCCCACCCTCCTCATAGTAATACACTATATATATATATATCCCACCCTCCTCATAGTAATACACTATATATATACACCCCACCCTCCTCATAGTAATACACTATATATATATATATACCCCACCCTCCTCATAGTAATACACTATATATATATATATACCCCACCCTCCTCATAGTAATACACTATATATATATATATCCCACCCTCCTCATAGTAATACACTATATATATATATATCCCACCCTCCTCATAGTAATACACTATATATATATATATCCCACCCTCCTCATAGTAATACACTATATATCTATCCCCCACCCTACTCATAGTAATACACTATATATATACCTATCCCCCACCCTTCTCATAGTAATACACTATATATATATATCCCACCCTCCTCATAGTAATACACTATATATATACCTATCCCACCCTCCTCATAGTAATACACTATATATATATATATACCCCACTCTCCTCATAGTAATACACTATATATATATACACCCCACCCTCCTCATAGTAATACACTATATATATATACCACCCTCCTCATAGTAATACACTATATATATATATCCCACCCTCCTCATAGTAATACACTATATATATATACCCCACCCTCCTCATAGTAATACACTATATATATATATCCCCCACTCTCCTCATAGTAATACACTATATATACACCCCACCCTCCTCATAGTAATACACTATATATATATATATACCCCACCCTCCTCATAGTAATACACTATATATATATATCCCACCCTCCTCATAGTAATACACTATATATATATACCCCACCCTCCTCATAGTAATACACTATATATATATACCTATCCCCCACCCTCCTCATAGTAATACACTATATATATATACACCCCACCCTCCTCATAGTAATACACTATATATATATATATATATATCCCACCCTCCTCATAGTAATACACTATATATATATATATCCCACCCTTCTCATAGTAATACACTATATATATACCCCACCCTCCTCATAGTAATACACTATATATATACCTATCCCCCACCCTCCTCATAGTAATACACTATATATATATACACCCCACCCTCCTCATAGTAATACACTATATATATATATATACACCCCACCCTCCTCATAGTAATACACTATATATATATACCCCACCCTCCCCATAGTAATACACTATATATATATATATATACCCCACCCTCCTCATAGTAATACACTATATATATATATACACCACCCTCCTCATAGTAATACACTATATATATACACCCCACCCTCCCCATAGTAATACACTATATATATACCTATCCCCCACCCTCCTCATAGTAATACACTATATATATACACCCCACCCTCCCCATAGTAATACACTATATATATATATATACCCCACCCTCCTCATAGTAATACACTATATATACATATACCCCACCCTCCCCATAGTAATACACTATATATATACCTATCCCCCACCCTCCTCATAGTAATACACTATATATATATATACCCCACCCTCCTCATAGTAATACACTATATATATACACCCCACCCTCCTCATAGTAATACACTATATATATACACCCCACCCTCCTCATAGTAATACACTATATATATATATATACCCCACCCTCCCCATAGTAATACACTATATATATATATCCCCCACCCTCCTCATAGTAATACACTATATATATATATATATATACCCCACCCTCCTCATAGTAATACACTATATATATACCTATCCCACCCTCCTCATAGTAATACACTATATATATCTATCCCCCACCCTCCTCATAGTAATACACTATATATATATATACACCCCACCCTCCTCATAGTAATACACTATATATATCTATCCCCCACCCTCCTCATAGTAATACACTATATATATACATATCCCCCACCCTCCTCATAGTAATACACTATATATATATATATACCTATCCCCCACCCTCCTCATAGTAATACACTATATATATATATATACCCCACCCTCCTCATAGTAATACACTATATATATATACCCCACCCTCCTCATAGTAATACACTATATATATCTATCCCCCACCCTCCTCATAGTAATACACTATATATATACATATCCCCCACCCTCCTCATAGTAATACACTATATATATACACCCCACCCTCCTCATAGTAATACACTATATATATACATATCCCCCACCCTCCTCATAGTAATACACTATATATATATACACCCCACCCTCCTCATAGTAATACACTATATATATATATATATATACACCCCACCCTCCTCATAGTAATACACTATATATATACCTATATCCCACCCTCCTCATAGTAATACACTATATATATACACCCCACCCTCCTCATAGTAATACACTATATATATATACACCCCACCCTCCTCATAGTAATACACTATATATATATATATATACACCCCACCCTCCTCATAGTAATACACTATATATATATATCCCCCACCCTCCTCATAGTAATACACTATATATATATATCCCCCACCCTCCTCATAGTAATACACTATATATATATATCCCCCACCCTCCTCATAGTAATACACTATATATATACACCCCACCCTCCTCATAGTAATACACTATATATATACACCCCACCCTCCTCATAGTAATACACTATATATATATATATACACCCCACTCTCCTCATAGTAATACACTATATATATACACCCCACCCTCCTCATAGTAATACACTATATATATATCCCACCCTCCTCATAGTAATACACTATATATATATATCCCACCCTCCTCATAGTAATACACTATATATATATCCCCCACCCTCCTCATAGTAATACACTATATATATATATCCCCCACCCTCCTCATAGTAATACACTATATATATATATACACCCCACCCTCCTCATAGTAATACACTATATATATATACCTATCCCCCACCCTCCTCATAGTAATACACTATATATATACACCCCACCCTCCTCATAGTAATACACTATATATATATATATACCCCACCCTCCTCATAGTAATACACTATATATATATATATCCCCCACCCTCCTCATAGTAATACACTATATATATATACCTATCCCCCACCCTCCTCATAGTAATACACTATATATATATATACCCCACCCTCCTCATAGTAATACACTATATATATATATATACCCCACCCTCCCCATAGTAATACACTATATATATATATCCCCCACCCTCCTCATAGTAATACACTATATATATATATATATATACCGCACCCTCCTCATAGTAATACACTATATATATACACCCCACCCTCCTCATAGTAATACACTATATATATATATATCCCCCACCCTCCTCATAGTAATACACTATATATATATATCCCACCCTCCTCATAGTAATACACTATATATATATATATATCCCACCCTCCTCATAGTAATACACTATATATATATACCTATCCCCCACCCTCCTCATAGTAATACACTATATATATATATATACCCCACCCTCCCCATAGTAATACACTATATATATATCCCACCCTCCTCATAGTAATACACTATATATATACACCCCACCCTCCTCATAGTAATACACTATATATATATATACACCCCACCCTCCTCATAGTAATACACTATATATATATATATCCCACCCTCCTCATAGTAATACAATATATATATATATCCCACCCTCCCCATAGTAATACACTATATATATATACCTATCCCCCACCCTCCTCATAGTAATACACTATATATATATATATACACCCCACCCTCCTCATAGTAATACACTATATATATATATACCCCACCCTCCTCATAGTAATACACTATATATATATACCTATCCCCCACCCTCCTCATAGTAATACACTATATATATATATACACCACCCTCCTCATAGTAATACACTATATATATATATACACCACCCTCCTCATAGTAATACACTATATATATACACCCCACCCTCCTCATAGTAATACACTATATATATATATATATATACCCCACTCTCCTCATAGTAATACACTATATATATATATATATATACCCCACCCTCCTCATAGTAATACACTATATATATATACCCCACCCTCCCCATAGTAATACACTATATATATACACCCCACCCTCCTCATAGTAATACACTATATATATATATATACCCCACCCTCCCCATAGTAATACACTATATATATACACCCCACCCTCCTCATAGTAATACACTATATATATATATACCCCACCCTCCTCATAGTAATACACTATATATATATATACACCCCACCCTCCTCATAGTAATACACTATATATATACACCCCACCCTCCTCATAGTAATACACTATATATATACACCCCACCCTCCTCATAGTAATACACTATATATATATACACCCCACCCTCCTCATAGTAATACACTATATATATACACCCCACCCTCCTCATAGTAATACACTATATATATACACCCCACCCTCCTCATAGTAATACACTATATATATATACACCCCACCCTTCTCATAGTAATACACTATATATATATATATATACCCCACCCTCCCCATAGTAATACACTATATATATATCCCACCCTCCTCATAGTAATACACTATATATATATACACCCCACCCTCCCCATAGTAATACACTATATATATACACCCCACCCTCCCCATAGTAATACACTATATATATATCCCACCCTCCTCATAGTAATACACTATATATATATATATATACACCCCACCCTCCTCATAGTAATACACTATATATATATATACACCCCACCCTCCTCATAGTAATACACTATATATATATACACCCCACCCTCCTCATAGTAATACACTATATATATATACCCCACCCTCCTCATAGTAATACACTATATATACACCCCACCCTCCTCATAGTAATACACTATATATATACACCCCACCCTCCTCATAGTAATACACTATATATATATATACACCCCACCCTCCTCATAGTAATACACTATATATATATATACACCCCACCCTCCTCATAGTAATACACTATATATATACACCCCACCCTCCTCATAGTAATACACTATATATATACACCCCACCCTCCTCATAGTAATACACTATATATATATATACACCCCACCCTCCCCATAGTAATACACTATATATATATACCCCACCCTCCCCATAGTAATACACTATATATATATATCCCACCCTCCTCATAGTAATACACTATATATATATATACCCCACCCTCCCCATAGTAATACACTATATATATATCCCACCCTCCTCATAGTAATACACTATATATATACCCCACCCTCCTCATAGTAATACACTATATATATACACCCCACCCTCCTCATAGTAATACACTATATATATATATCCCACCCTCCTCATAGTAATACACTATATATATATATATACCCCACTCTCCTCATAGTAATACACTATATATATATATATATAACCCACCCTCCTCATAGTAATACACTATATATATACCTATCCCCCACCCTCCTCATAGTAATACACTATATATATATACACCCCACCCTCCTCATAGTAATACACTATATATATACACCCCACCCTCCTCATAGTAATACACTATATATATATACACCCCACCCTCCTCATAGTAATACACTATATATATATACCCCACCCTCCTCATAGTAATACACTATATATATATATATATACACCCCACCCTCCTCATAGTAATACACTATATATATATATATACCCCACCCTCCTCATAGTAATACACTATATATATACCTATCCCACCCTCCTCATAGTAATACACTATATATATATATATATACCCCACCCTCCTCATAGTAATACACTGTATATATATATACCTATCCCCCACCCTCCTCATAGTAATACACTATATATATATATATATACACCCCACCCTCCTCATAGTAATACACTATATATATATATACACCCCACCCTCCCCATAGTAATACACTATATATATATATACCCCACCCTCCCCATAGTAATACACTATATATATATACCCCACCCTCCTCATAGTAATACACTATATATATATATATATACCCCACCCTCCTCATAGTAATACACTATATATATATCCCACCCTCCTCATAGTAATACACTATATATATACCTATCCCCCACCCTCCTCATAGTAATACACTATATATATATACACCCCACCCTCCTCATAGTAATACACTATATATATATATACACCCCACCCTCCTCATAGTAATACACTATATATATATATATATACACCCCACCCTCCTCATAGTAATACACTATATATATATATATATATATATATACCCCACCCTCCTCATAGTAATACACTATATATATATATACACCCCACCCTCCTCATAGTAATACACTATATATATATATATATATATATATATACCCCACCCTCCTCATAGTAATACACTATATATATATATATACCCCACCCTCCTCATAGTAATACACTATATATATATATACCCCACCCTCCCCATAGTAATACACTATATATATATATATACCCCACCCTCCTCATAGTAATACACTATATATATATATATACCCCACCCTCCTCATAGTAATACACTATATATATATATACCCCACCCTCCTCATAGTAATACACTATATATATATATATACCCCACCCTCCTCATAGTAATACACTATATATATACACCCCACCCTCCTCATAGTAATACACTATATATATATATACCCCACCCTCCTCATAGTAATACACTATATATATACACCCCACCCTCCTCATAGTAATACACTATATATATATATATCCCCCACCCTCCTCATAGTAATACACTATATATATATATATACCCCACCCTCCTCATAGTAATACACTATATATATACACCCCACCCTCCCCATAGTAATACACTATATATATATATCCCACCCTCCTCATAGTAATACACTATATATATATATATATATACACCCCACCCTCCCCATAGTAATACACTATATATATATACACCCCACCCTCCTCATAGTAATACACTATATATATACACCCCACCCTCCTCATAGTAATACACTATATATATATCCCACCCTCCTCATAGTAATACACTATATATATATACACCCCACCCTCCTCATAGTAATACACTATATATATATACCCCACCCTCCTCATAGTAATACACTATATATATACACCCCACCCTCCTCATAGTAATACACTATATATATATACCTATCCCCCACCCTCCTCATAGTAATACACTATATATATACACCCCACCCTCCTCATAGTAATACACTATATATATATATATATACACCCCACCCTCCTCATAGTAATACACTATATATATATATACACCCCACCCTCCTCATAGTAATACACTATATATATATCTATCCCCCACCCTTCTCATAGTAATACACTATATATATATATATCCCACCCTCCTCATAGTAATACACTATATATATATACCCCACCCTCCTCATAGTAATACACTATATATATATATATCCCACCCTCCTCATAGTAATACACTATATATATATATACACCCCACCCTCCCCATAGTAATACACTATATATATATATATACATATATATCCCACCCTCCTCATAGTAATACACTATATATATACCTATCCCCCACCCTCCTCATAGTAATACACTATATATATATATACCCCACCCTCCTCATAGTAATACACTATATATATACACCCCACCCTCCTCATAGTAATACACTATATATATATATCCCCCACCCTCCTCATAGTAATACACTATATATATACCTATCCCCCACCCTCCTCATAGTAATACACTATATATATACATATCCCCCACCCTCCCCATAGTAATACACTATATATATATATATACACCCCACCCTCCTCATAGTAATACACTATATATATATATACCCCACCCTCCTCATAGTAATACACTATATATATATCCCCCACCCTCCTCATAGTAATACACTATATATATATACACCCCACCCTCCTCATAGTAATACACTATATATATATATATATATATATACACCCCACCCTCCTCATAGTAATACACTATATATATATATCTATACCCCACCCTCCTCATAGTAATACACTATATATATACACCCCACCCTCCTCATAGTAATACACTATATATATACACCCCACCCTCCTCATAGTAATACACTATATATATATATACCCCACCCTCCTCATAGTAATACACTATATATATACACCCCACCCTCCTCATAGTAATACACTATATATATACACCCCACCCTCCCCATAGTAATACACTATATATATATATATACCCCACCCTCCTCATAGTAATACACTATATATATATATATATACACCCCACCCTCCTCATAGTAATACACTATATATATATATCTATACCCCACCCTCCTCATAGTAATACACTATATATATATATATATATACACCCCACCCTCCTCATAGTAATACACTATATATATATATATCTATACCCCACCCTCCTCATAGTAATACACTATATATATATACACCCCACCCTCCTCATAGTAATACACTATATATATATATATACCCCCACCCTCCTCATAGTAATACACTATATATATACACCCCACCCTCCTCATAGTAATACACTATATATATACACCCCACCCTCCCCATAGTAATACACTATATATATATATATACCCCACCCTCCTCATAGTAATACACTATATATATATATATATATACACCCCACCCTCCTCATAGTAATACACTATATATATATATCTATACCCCACCCTCCTCATAGTAATACACTATATATATATATATATATACACCCCACCCTCCTCATAGTAATACACTATATATATATATCTATACCCCACCCTCCTCATAGTAATACACTATATATATATATATATATATATATACACCCCACCCTCCTCATAGTAATACACTATATATATACACCCCACCCTCCTCATAGTAATACACTATATATATATATATATATACACCCCACCCTCCTCATAGTAATACACTCTATATATATATATATATATATATATATATATATATACCGCACCCTCCTCATAGTAATACACTATATATATATATATACCCCACCCTCCTCATAGTAATACACTATATATATATACCTATCCCCCACCCTCCCCATAGTAATACACTATATATATATATACACCCCACCCTCCTCATAGTAATACACTATATATATATCCCCCACCCTCCTCATAGTAATACACTATATATACACCCCACCCTCCCCATAGTAATACACTATATATATATACCCCACCCTCCTCATAGTAATACACTATATATATATATATCCCACCCTCCTCATAGTAATACACTATATATATATCCCCCACCCTCCTCATAGTAATACACTATATATATATATCCCACCCTCCTCATAGTAATACACTATATATATATATACACCCCACCCTCCTCATAGTAATACACTATATATATACCCCACCCTCCTCATAGTAATACACTATATATATATACCCCACCCTCCTCATAGTAATACACTATATATATATACACCCCACCCTCCTCATAGTAATACACTATATATATATATATATACCCCACCCTCCTCATAGTAATACACTATATATATATCCCCCACCCTCCTCATAGTAATACACTATATATATATATATATACCCCACCCTCCTCATAGTAATACACTATATATATATATATATCCCCCACCCTCCTCATAGTAATACACTATATATATATATCCCACCCTCCTCATAGTAATACACTATATATATATATATATATATATACCCCACCCTCCTCATAGTAATACACTATATATATATATCCCACCCTCCCCATAGTAATACACTATATATATATATATACCCCACCCTCCTCATAGTAATACACTATATATATATATATATACCCCACCCTCCTCATAGTAATACACTATATATATATATATACCCCACCCTCCTCATAGTAATACACTATATATATACACCCCACCCTCCTCATAGTAATACACTATATATATATCCCCCACCCTCCTCATAGTAATACACTATATATATATACCCCACCCTCCTCATAGTAATACACTATATATATATATATCCCACCCTCCTCATAGTAATACACTATATATATACACCCCACCCTCCTCATAGTAATACACTATATATATATATATATCCCACCCTCCTCATAGTAATACACTATATATATATACCTATCCCCCACCCTTCTCATAGTAATACACTATATATATATACCCCACCCTCCTCATAGTAATACACTATATATATATACCTATCCCCCACCCTCCTCATAGTAATACACTATATATATACACCCCACCCTCCTCATAGTAATACACTATATATATACACCCCACCCTCCTCATAGTAATACACTATATATATATACACCCCACCCTCCTCATAGTAATACACTATATATATACCCCACCCTCCTCATAGTAATACACTATATATATATACCCCACCCTCCTCATAGTAATACACTATATATATATATATACCCCACCCTCCTCATAGTAATACACTATATATATACCTATCCCCCACCCTCCTCATAGTAATACACTATATATATATATATACCCCACCCTCCCCATAGTAATACACTATATATATATATATATCCCACCCTCCTCATAGTAATACACTATATATATATACACCCCACCCTCCTCATAGTAATACACTATATATATATATACACCCCACCCTCCTCATAGTAATACACTATATATATATATATACCCCACCCTCCCCATAGTAATACACTATATATATATATATATCCCACCCTCCTCATAGTAATACACTATATATATATATCCCACCCTCCTCATAGTAATACACTATATATATATACATATCCCCCACCCTCCTCATAGTAATACACTATATATATATCCCACCCTCCTCATAGTAATACACTATATATATATATATATATCCCACCCTCCTCATAGTAATACACTATATATATATACACCCCACCCTCCTCATAGTAATACACTATATATATACACCGCACCCTCCTCATAGTAATACACTATATATATACCTATCCCCCACCCTCCTCATAGTAATACACTATATATATATATACACCACCCTCCTCATAGTAATACACTATATATATATACCTATCCCCCACCCTTCTCATAGTAATACACTATATATATATATCCCACCCTCCTCATAGTAATACACTATATATATATCCCCCACCCTCCTCATAGTAATACACTATATATATATATCCCACCCTCCTCATAGTAATACACTATATATATATATATACCCCACCCTCCCCATAGTAATACACTATATATATATATATATACACCCCACCCTCCTCATAGTAATACACTATATATATACATATCCCCCACCCTCCTCATAGTAATACACTATATATATACATATCCCCCACCCTCCTCATAGTAATACACTATATATATACATATCCCCACCCTCCTCATAGTAATACACTATATATATATACCCCACCCTCCTCATAGTAATACACTATATATATATATATCCCACCCTCCTCATAGTAATACACTATATATATACCCCACCCTCCTCATAGTAATACACTATATATATACCCCACCCTCCTCATAGTAATACACTATATATATACCCCACCCTCCTCATAGTAATACACTATATATATATATCCCACCCTCCTCATAGTAATACACTATATATATACCCCACCCTCCTCATAGTAATACACTATATATATACACCCCACCCTCCTCATAGTAATACACTATATATATATACATATCCCCCACCCTCCTCATAGTAATACACTATATATATATACACCCCACCCTCCCCATAGTAATACACTATATATATATACACCCCACCCTCCTCATAGTAATACACTATATATATATATATATACCCCACCCTCCTCATAGTAATACACTATATATATACCGCACCCTCCTCATAGTAATACACTATATATATATACATATCCCCCACCCTCCTCATAGTAATACACTATATATATATCCCACCCTCCTCATAGTGATACACTATATATATATATATATACCGCACCCTCCTCATAGTAATACACTATATATATACACCCCACCCTCCTCATAGTAATACACTATATATATATATACCCCACCCTCCTCATAGTAATACACTATATATATACCTATCCCCCACCCTCCTCATAGTAATACACTATATATATACATATCCCCCACCCTCCCCATAGTAATACAATATATATATATATACACCCCACCCTCCTCATAGTAATACACTATATATATATATACCCCACCCTCCTCATAGTAATACACTATATATATATATCCCCCACCCTCCTCATAGTAATACACTATATATATATACACCCCACCCTCCTCATAGTAATACACTATATATATATATATATATATATATACACCCCACCCTCCTCATAGTAATACACTATATATATATATCTATACCCCACCCTCCTCATAGTAATACACTATATATATACACCCCACCCTCCTCATAGTAATACACTATATATATACACCCCACCCTCCTCATAGTAATACACTATATATATATATATACCCCACCCTCCTCATAGTAATACACTATATATATACACCCCACCCTCCTCATAGTAATACACTATATATATACACCCCACCCTCCCCATAGTAATACACTATATATATATATATACCCCACCCTCCTCATAGTAATACACTATATATATATATATATACACCCCACCCTCCTCATAGTAATACACTATATATATATATCTATACCCCACCCTCCTCATAGTAATACACTATATATATATATATATATATACACCCCACCCTCCTCATAGTAATACACTATATATATATATATCTATACCCCACCCTCCTCATAGTAATACACTATATATATATACACCCCACCCTCCTCATAGTAATACACTATATATATATATATACCCCACCCTCCTCATAGTAATACACTATATATATACACCCCACCCTCCTCATAGTAATACACTATATATATACACCCCACCCTCCCCATAGTAATACACTATATATATATATATACCCCACCCTCCTCATAGTAATACACTATATATATATATATATATACACCCCACCCTCCTCATAGTAATACACTATATATATATATCTATACCCCACCCTCCTCATAGTAATACACTATATATATATATATATACACCCCACCCTCCTCATAGTAATACACTATATATATATATCTATACCCCACCCTCCTCATAGTAATACACTATATATATATATATATATATATACACCCCACCCTCCTCATAGTAATACACTATATATATACACCCCACCCTCCTCATAGTAATACACTATATATATATATATATATACACCCCACCCTCCTCATAGTAATACACTATATATATATATATATATATATATATATATATATATACCGCACCCTCCTCATAGTAATACACTATATATATATATATACCCCACCCTCCTCATAGTAATACACTATATATATATACCTATCCCCCACCCTCCCCATAGTAATACACTATATATATATATACACCCCACCCTCCTCATAGTAATACACTATATATATATACCCCACCCTCCTCATAGTAATACACTATATATACACCCCACCTCCCCATAGTAATACACTATATATATATACCCCACCCTCCTCATAGTAATACACTATATATATATATATCCCACCCTCCTCATAGTAATACACTATATATATATCCCCCACCCTCCTCATAGTAATACACTATATATATATATCCCACCCTCCTCATAGTAATACACTATATATATATATACACCCCACCCTCCTCATAGTAATACACTATATATATACCCCACCCTCCTCATAGTAATACACTATATATATATACCCCACCCTCCTCATAGTAATACACTATATATATATACACCCCACCCTCCTCATAGTAATACACTATATATATATATATATACCCCACCCTCCTCATAGTAATACACTATATATATATCCCCCCACCCTCCTCATAGTAATACACTATATATATATATATATACCCCACCCTCCTCATAGTAATACACTATATATATATATATATCCCCCACCCTCCTCATAGTAATACACTATATATATATATCCCACCCTCCTCATAGTAATACACTATATATATATATATATATATATACCCCACCCTCCTCATAGTAATACACTATATATATATATCCCACCCTCCCCATAGTAATACACTATATATATATATATACCCCACCCTCCTCATAGTAATACACTATATATATATATATATACCCCACCCTCCTCATAGTAATACACTATATATATATATATACCCCACCCTCCTCATAGTAATACACTATATATATACACCCCACCCTCCTCATAGTAATACACTATATATATATCCCCCCACCCTCCTCATAGTAATACACTATATATATATACCCCACCCTCCTCATAGTAATACACTATATATATATATATCCCACCCTCCTCATAGTAATACACTATATATATACACCCCACCCTCCTCATAGTAATACACTATATATATATATATATCCCACCCTCCTCATAGTAATACACTATATATATATACCTATCCCCCACCCTTCTCATAGTAATACACTATATATATATACCCCACCCTCCTCATAGTAATACACTATATATATATACCTATCCCCCACCCTCCTCATAGTAATACACTATATATATACACCCCACCCTCCTCATAGTAATACACTATATATATACACCCCACCCTCCTCATAGTAATACACTATATATATATACACCCCACCCTCCTCATAGTAATACACTATATATATACCCCACCCTCCTCATAGTAATACACTATATATATATACCCCACCCTCCTCATAGTAATACACTATATATATATATATACCCCACCCTCCTCATAGTAATACACTATATATATACCTATCCCCCACCCTCCTCATAGTAATACACTATATATATATATATACCCCACCCTCCCCATAGTAATACACTATATATATATATATATCCCACCCTCCTCATAGTAATACACTATATATATATACACCCCACCCTCCTCATAGTAATACACTATATATATATATACACCCCACCCTCCTCATAGTAATACACTATATATATATATATACCCCACCCTCCCCATAGTAATACACTATATATATATATATATCCCACCCTCCTCATAGTAATACACTATATATATATATCCCACCCTCCTCATAGTAATACACTATATATATATACATATCCCCCACCCTCCTCATAGTAATACACTATATATATATCCCACCCTCCTCATAGTAATACACTATATATATATATATATATCCCACCCTCCTCATAGTAATACACTATATATATATACACCCCACCCTCCTCATAGTAATACACTATATATATACACCGCACCCTCCTCATAGTAATACACTATATATATACCTATCCCCCACCCTCCTCATAGTAATACACTATATATATATATACACCACCCTCCTCATAGTAATACACTATATATATATACCTATCCCCCACCCTTCTCATAGTAATACACTATATATATATATATCCCACCCTCCTCATAGTAATACACTATATATATATCCCCCACCCTCCTCATAGTAATACACTATATATATATATCCCACCCTCCTCATAGTAATACACTATATATATATATATACCCCACCCTCCCCATAGTAATACACTATATATATATATATACACCCCACCCTCCTCATAGTAATACACTATATATATACATATCCCCCACCCTCCTCATAGTAATACACTATATATATACATATCCCCCACCCTCCTCATAGTAATACACTATATATATACATATCCCCCACCCTCCTCATAGTAATACACTATATATATATACCCCACCCTCCTCATAGTAATACACTATATATATATATATCCCACCCTCCTCATAGTAATACACTATATATATACCCCACCCTCCTCATAGTAATACACTATATATATACCCCACCCTCCTCATAGTAATACACTATATATATACCCCACCCTCCTCATAGTAATACACTATATATATATATCCCACCCTCCTCATAGTAATACACTATATATATACCCCACCCTCCTCATAGTAATACACTATATATATACACCCCACCCTCCTCATAGTAATACACTATATATATATACATATCCCCCACCCTCCTCATAGTAATACACTATATATATATACACCCCACCCTCCCCATAGTAATACACTATATATATATACACCCCACCCTCCTCATAGTAATACACTATATATATATATATATACCCCACCCTCCTCATAGTAATACACTATATATATACCGCACCCTCCTCATAGTAATACACTATATATATATACATATCCCCCACCCTCCTCATAGTAATACACTATATATATATCCCACCCTCCTCATAGTGATACACTATATATATATATATATACCGCACCCTCCTCATAGTAATACACTATATATATATATACCCCACCCTCCTCATAGTAATACACTATATATATACCTATCCCCCACCCTCCTCATAGTAATACACTATATATATATATACACCCCACCCTCCTCATAGTAATACACTATATATATATCCCACCCTCCTCATAGTAATACACTATATATATACACCCCACCCTCCCCATAGTAATACACTATATATATATATACCCCACCCTCCCCATAGTAATACACTATATATATATACACCCCACCCTCCTCATAGTAATACACTATATATATACACCCCACCCTCCTCATAGTAATACACTATATATATATATATCCCACCCTCCTCATAGTAATACACTATATATATACACCCCACCCTCCTCATAGTAATACACTATATATATATATACACCCCACCCTCCCCATAGTAATACACTATATATATATACACCCCACCCTCCTCATAGTAATACACTATATATATACACCCCACCCTCCTCATAGTAATACACTATATATATATATATCCCACCCTCCTCATAGTAATACACTATATATATACACCCCACCCTCCTCATAGTAATACACTATATATATATATATCCCACCCTCCTCATAGTAATACACTATATATATATACCCCACCCTACTCATAGTAATACACTATATATATATATATCCCACCCTCCTCATAGTAATACACTATATATATATATATACCCCACCCTCCTCATAGTAATACACTATATATATATATATACACCCCACCCTCCTCATAGTAATACACTATATATATATATATATATATATACACCCCACCCTCCTCATAGTAATACACTATATATATATACACCCCACCCTCCTCATAGTAATACACTATATATATATACCCCACCCTCCTCATAGTAATACACTATATATATACACCCCACCCTCCTCATAGTAATACACTATATATATATATATATATATATATATATATATACCCCACCCTCCTCATAGTAATACACTATATATATATATATATACACCCCACCCTCCTCATAGTAATACACTATATATATATATATACACCCCACCCTCCTCATAGTAATACACTATATATATATCTATATATACCCCACCCTCCTCATAGTAATACACTATATATATATATATATATATATATATATATATATATACCCCACCCTCCTCATAGTAATACACTATATATATATATATATATATACACCCCACCCTCCTCATAGTAATACACTATATATATATATATCCCACCCTCCTCATAGTAATACACTATATATATACCCCACCCTTCTCATAGTAATACACTATATATATATACCTATCCCCCACCCTCCTCATAGTAATACACTATATATATATATATCCCCCACCCTCCTCATAGTAATACACTATATATATACCCCACCCTCCTCATAGTAATACACTATATATATACACCCCACCCTCCTCATAGTAATACACTATATATATACACCCCACCCTCCTCATAGTAATACACTATATATATATATCCCCCACCCTCCTCATAGTAATACACTATATATATATATCCCCCACCCTCCTCATAGTAATACACTATATATATACACCCCACCCTCCTCATAGTAATACACTATATATATATATATACCTATCCCCCACCCTCCTCATAGTAATACACTATATATATATATATATATATATATATACCCCACCCTCCTCATAGTAATACACTATATATATACACCCCACCCTCCTCATAGTAATACACTATATATATATATACACCCCACCCTCCTCATAGTAATACACTATATATATATATATATACCCCACCCTCCTCATAGTAATACACTATATATATATATATACCCCACCCTCCTCATAGTAATACACTATATATATACACCCCACCCTCCTCATAGTAATACACTATATATATACACCCCACCCTCCTCATAGTAATACACTATATATATACACCCCACCCTCCTCATAGTAATACACTATATATATATATACCCCACCCTCCTCATAGTAATACACTATATATATATATACACCACCCTCCTCATAGTAATACACTATATATATACCCCACCCTCCTCATAGTAATACACTATATATATACCTATCCCCCACCCTCCTCATAGTAATACACTATATATATATATATACCCCACCCTCCTCATAGTAATACACTATATATATATATATACCGCACCCTCCTCATAGTAATACACTATATATATATATATATACACCCCACCCTCCTCATAGTAATACACTATATATATATATATACCCCACCCTCCTCATAGTAATACACTATATATATATATATACACCCCACCCTCCTCATAGTAATACACTATATATATATATATCCCACCCTCCTCATAGTAATACACTATATATATATATACCCCACCCTCCCCATAGTAATACACTATATATATATATATACCCCACCCTCCTCATAGTAATATACTATATATATACCTATCCCCCACCCTCCTCATAGTAATACACTATATATATATATACCCCACCCTCCTCATAGTAATACACTATATACCTATCCCCCACCCTCCTCATAGTAATACACTATATATATATATATCCCACCCTTCTCATAGTAATACACTATATATATATACCTATCCCCCACCCTCCTCATAGTAATACACTATATATATACACCCCACCCTCCTCATAGTAATACACTATATATATATACCCCACCCTCCCCATAGTAATACACTATATATATATATCCCACCCTCCCCATAGTAATACACTATATATATATATATCCCACCCTCCTCATAGTAATACACTATATATATATACCCCACCCTCCTCATAGTAATACACTATATATATACACCCCACCCTCCTCATAGTAATACACTATATATATACACCCCACCCTCCTCATAGTAATACACTATATATATATATATACACCCCACCCTCCTCATAGTAATACACTATATATATACACCCCACCCTCCTCATAGTAATACACTATATATATACACCCCACCCTCCTCATAGTAATACACTATATATATATACACCCCACCCTCCTCATAGTAATACACTATATATATATATACCCCACCCTCCTCATAGTAATACACTATATATATATACCCCACCCTCCTCATAGTAATACACTATATATATACACCCCACCCTCCTCATAGTAATACACTATATATATATCCCCCACCCTTCTCATAGTAATACACTATATATATATATACCCCACCCTCCCCATAGTAATACACTATATATATACATATCCCCCACCCTCCTCATAGTAATACACTATATATATATATATATACCCCACCCTCCTCATAGTAATACACTATATATATATATATACCCCACCCTCCTCATAGTAATACACTATATATATATATATATCCCCCACCCTCCTCATAGTAATACACTATATATATATATACCCCACCCTCCTCATAGTAATACACTATATATACCTATCCCCCACCCTCCTCATAGTAATACACTATATATATATCTATCCCACCCTTCTCATAGTAATACACTATATATATACCTATCCCCCACCCTCCTCATAGTAATACACTATATATATATACCCCACCCTCCTCATAGTAATACACTATATATATATACACCCCACCCTCCTCATAGTAATACACTATATATATATATATACCCCACCCTCCTCATAGTAATACACTATATATATATATATACCCCACCCTCCTCATAGTAATACACTATATATATATACCCCACCCTCCCCATAGTAATACACTATATATATATATACCCCACCCTCCTCATAGTAATACACTATATATATATATATACCCCACCCTCCTCATAGTAATACACTATATATATATATATACACCCCACCCTCCTCATAGTAATACACTATATATATATATATCCCACCCTCCTCATAGTAATACACTATATATATATATATACCCCACCCTCCTCATAGTAATACACTATATATATACACCCCACCCTCCTCATAGTAATACACTATATATATATACACCCCACCCTCCTCATAGTAATACACTATATATATATACCCCACCCTCCTCATAGTAATACACTATATATATATATATATACACCCCACCCTCCTCATAGTAATACACTATATATATACACCCCACCCTCCTCATAGTAATACACTATATATATATATATATATATATACACCCCACCCTCCTCATAGTAATACACTATATATATACCTATCCCACCCTCCTCATAGTAATACACTATATATATATACCACCCTCCTCATAGTAATACACTATATATATACACCCCACCCTCCCCATAGTAATACACTATATATATATACACCCCACCCTCCTCATAGTAATACACTATATATATATATATCCCACCCTCCTCATAGTAATACACTATATATATATCTATCCCACCCTCCTCATAGTAATACACTATATATATACACCCCACCCTCCTCATAGTAATACACTATATATATATATATACCCCACCCTCCTCATAGTAATACACTATATATATATATATATATATACACCCCACCCTCCTCATAGTAATACACTATATATATATACCCCACCCTCCTCATAGTAATACACTATATATATATATATACACCACCCTCCTCATAGTAATACACTATATATATATACCCCACCCTCCTCATAGTAATACACTATATATATACACCCCACCCTCCTCATAGTAATACACTATATATATATATCCCCCACCCTCCTCATAGTAATACACTATATATATATCCCCCACCCTCCTCATAGTAATACACTATATATATATACCCCACCCTCCTCATAGTAATACACTATATATATATACCTATCCCCCACCCTCCTCATAGTAATACACTATATATATATATACACCCCACCCTCCTCATAGTAATACACTATATATATATATATATACACCCCACCCTCCCCATAGTAATACACTATATATATATATATATATACACCCCACCCTCCTCATAGTAATACACTATATATATATACCTATCCCCCACCCTCCTCATAGTAATACACTACATATATATATATATCCCACCCTCCTCATAGTAATACACTATATATATATATATCCCACCCTCCTCATAGTAATACACTATATATATATATATACCCCACCCTCCTCATAGTAATACACTATATATATATACACCCCACCCTCCTCATAGTAATACACTATATATATACCTATCCCCCACCCTCCTCATAGTAATACACTATATATATATCCCACCCTCCTCATAGTAATACACTATATATATATACACCCCACCCTCCTCATAGTAATACACTATATATATATATACACCCCACCCTCCTCATAGTAATACACTATATATATATATATATACACCCCACCCTCCTCATAGTAATACACTATATATATATCTATATATACCCCACCCTCCTCATAGTAATACACTATATATATATATATATATATATATATACCCCACCCTCCTCATAGTAATACACTATATATATATATATATATATATATATATACCCCACCCTCCTCATAGTAATACACTATATATATATATATATACACCCCACCCTCCTCATAGTAATACACTATATATATATATACACCCCACCCTCCTCATAGTAATACACTATATATATATATATACACCCCACCCTCCTCATAGTAATACACTATATATATATACCCCACCCTCCCCATAGTAATACACTATATATATATACACCCCACCCTCCTCATAGTAATACACTATATATATATATATACACCCCACCCTCCTCATAGTAATACACTATATATATATATATCCCCCACCCTCCTCATAGTAATACACTATATATATATATATACACCCCACCCTCCTCATAGTAATACACTATATATATATCTATACCCCACCCTCCTCATAGTAATACACTATATATATATATATCCCCCACCCTCCTCATAGTAATACACTATATATATATATATACCCCACCCTCCTCATAGTAATACACTATATATATATATACACCCCACCCTCCTCATAGTAATACACTATATATATATATATACCCCACCCTCCTCATAGTAATACACTATATATATATATATACACCCCACCCTCCTCATAGTAATACACTATATATATATCTATACCCCACCCTCCTCATAGTAATACACTATATATATATATATCCCCCACCCTCCTCATAGTAATACACTATATATATATATATATATATATATATCCCACCCTCCTCATAGTAATACACTATATATATATATATATATATATATATATATATATACATATATACACCCCACCCTCCTCATAGTAATACACTATATATATATACACCCCACCCTCCTCATAGTAATACACTATATATATATATACCCCACCCTCCTCATAGTAATACACTATATATATACACCCCACCCTCCTCATAGTAATACACTATATATATATATATCCCACCCTCCTCATAGTAATACACTATATATATACACCCCACCCTCCTCATAGTAATACACTATATATATATACCTATCCCACCCTCCTCATAGTAATACACTATATATATATATATATATATATACCCCACTCTCCTCATAGTAATACACTATATATATATACCCCACCCTCCTCATAGTAATACACTATATATATATATATATATACCCCACCCTCCTCATAGTAATACACTATATATATATATATATACCCCACCCTCCTCATAGTAATACACTATATATATATATACACCCCACCCTCCTCATAGTAATACACTATATATATATATATATCCCACCCTCCTCATAGTAATACACTATATATATATATACACCCCACCCTCCCCATAGTAATACACTATATATATATATATATACATATATATCCCACCCTCCTCATAGTAATACACTATATATATACACCCCACCCTCCTCATAGTAATACACTATATATATATCTATACCCCACCCTCCTCATAGTAATACACTATATATATACACCCCACCCTCCTCATAGTAATACACTATATATATATATACACCCCACCCTCCTCATAGTAATACACTATATATATATATCCCCCACCCTCCTCATAGTAATACACTATATATATATATATCCCACCCTCCTCATAGTAATACACTATATATATACATATCCCCCACCCTCCTCATAGTAATACACTATATATATACACCCCACCCTCCTCATAGTAATACACTATATATATATATCCCACCCTCCTCATAGTAATACACTATATATATATACACCCCACCCTCCTCATAGTAATACACTATATATATATATACCCCACCCTCCTCATAGTAATACACTATATATATACCTATCCCCCACCCTCCTCATAGTAATACACTATATATATATATACCCCACCCTCCCCATAGTAATACACTATATATATATATACCCCACCCTCCTCATAGTAATACACTATATATATACACCCCACCCTCCTCATAGTAATACACTATGTATATACCTATCCCCCACCGTTCTCATAGTAATACACTATATATATATACCCCACCCTCCTCATAGTAATACACTATATATATATATACCCCACTCTCCTCATAGTAATACACTATATATATATATATACCCCACCCTCTTCATAGTAATACACTATATATATATACACCCCACCCTCCTCATAGTAATACACTATATATATATACCCCACCCTCCTCATAGTAATACACTATATATATATACACCCCACCCTCCTCATAGTAATACAATATATATATACACCCCACCCTCCTCATAGTAATACACTATATATATATATATACACCCCACCCTCCCCATAGTAATACAATATATATATACACCCCACCCTCCTCATAGTAATACACTATATATATATATATCCCCCACCCTCCTCATAGTAATACACTATATATATATATATACACCCCACCCTCCTCATAGTAATACACTATATATATACCTATCCCACCCTCCTCATAGTAATACACTATATATATATCCCACCCTCCTCATAGTAATACACTATATATATACACCCCACCCTCCTCATAGTAATACACTATATATATACCTATCCCCCACCCTCCTCATAGTAATACACTATATATATATCCCACCCTCCTCATAGTAATACACTATATATATACCTATACCCCACCCTCCTCATAGTAATACACTATATATATATATCCCACCCTCCTCATAGTAATACACTATATATATATATATATACCCCACCCTCCTCATAGTAATACACTATATATATACACCCCACCCTCCTCATAGTAATACACTATATATATATATACCCCACCCTCCTCATAGTAATACACTATATATATATACACCCCACCCTCCTCATAGTAATACACTATATATATATATATCCCACCCTCCTCATAGTAATACACTATATATATATCTATCCCACCCTCCTCATAGTAATACACTATATATATATACACCCCACCCTCCTCATAGTAATACACTATATATATATATCCCCCACCCTCCTCATAGTAATACACTATATATATACACCCCACCCTCCTCATAGTAATACACTATATATATACCTATCCCCCACCCTCCTCATAGTAATACACTATATATATATACCCCACCTTCCTCATAGTAATACACTATATATATATACCCCACCCTCCTCATAGTAATACACTATATATATATATACACCCCACCCTCCTCATAGTAATACACTATATATATATATACACCCCACCCTCCTCATAGTAATACACTATATATATACCTATCCCCCACCCTCCTCATAGTAATACACTATATATATACCCCACCCTCCTCATAGTAATACACTATATATATATCCCACCCTCCTCATAGTAATACACTATATATATATCCCACCCTCCTCATAGTAATACACTATATATATATATATCCCACCCTCCTCATAGTAATACACTATATATATATATATATACCCCACCCTCCTCATAGTAATACACTATATATATATCCCACCCTCCTCATAGTAATACACTATATATATATCCCCCACCCTCCTCATAGTAATACACTATATATATATCCCCCACCCTCCTCATAGTAATACACTATATATATATATATATATATATATATATACCCCACCCTCCTCATAGTAATACACTATATATATACCTATCCCCCACCCTTCTCATAGTAATACACTATATATATACCTATCCCCCACCCTCCTCATAGTAATACACTATATATATATCCCCCACCCTCCTCATAGTAATACACTATATATATATCCCCCACCCTCCTCATAGTAATACACTATATATATATCCCCCACCCTCCTCATAGTAATACACTATATATATATCCCCCACCCTCCTCATAGTAATACACTATATATATATCCCCCACCCTCCTCATAGTAATACACTATATATATATATATACCCCACCCTCCTCATAGTAATACAATATATATATATCCCACCCTCCTCATAGTAATACACTATATATATATATCCCCCACCCTCCTCATAGTAATACACTATATATATATCCCCCACCCTCCCCATAGTAATACACTATATATATATCCCCCACCCTCCTCATAGTAATACACTATATATATATCCCCCACCCTCCTCATAGTAATACACTATATATATATATATATACCCCACCCTCCTCATAGTAATACACTATATATATATATATACCCCACCCTCCTCATAGTAATACAATATATATATATCCCACCCTCCTCATAGTAATACACTATATATATATATCCCCCACCCTCCTCATAGTAATACACTATATATATATACCCCACCCTCCTCATAGTAATACACTATATATATATATATACCCCACCCTCCTCATAGTAATACACTATATATATATACACCCCACCCTCCTCATAGTAATACACTATATATATATATATACCCCACCCTCCTCATAGTAATACACTATATATATATACCTATCCCCCACCCTCCTCATAGTTATACACTATATATATATATACCCCACCCTCCTCATAGTAATACACTATATATATATATCCCACCCTCCTCATAGTAATACACTATATATATATACCTATTCCCCACCCTCCTCATAGTAATACACTATATATATACACCCCACCCTCCTCATAGTAATACACTATATATATATATACCCCACCCTCCTCATAGTAATACACTATATATATATATCCCAACCTCCTCATAGTAATACACTATATATATATATATATACCACCCTCCTCATAGTAATACACTATATATATATACCCCACCCTCCCCATAGTAATACACTATATATATATATATATACACCCCACCCTCCTCATAGTAATACACTATATATATATATACCCCACTCTCCTCATAGTAATACACTATATATATATATATATACCCCACCCTCCCCATAGTAATACACTATATATATATCCCCCACTCTCCTCATAGTAATACACTATATATATATATATCCCACCCTCCTCATAGTAATACACTATATATATATATACCCCACCCTCCTCATAGTAATACACTATATATATACACCCCACCCTCCTCATAGTAATACACTATATATATATATATACACCCCACTCTCCTCATAGTAATACACTATATATATACACCCCACCCTCCTCATAGTAATACACTATATATATATATATACCCCACCCTCCTCATAGTAATACACTATATATATATATATACCCCACCCTCCCCATAGTAATACACTATATATATATCCCCCACTCTCCTCATAGTAATACACTATATATATATATATCCCACCCTCCTCATAGTAATACACTATATATATATATACCCCACTCTCCTCATAGTAATACACTATATATATATACCCCACCCTCCTCATAGTAATACACTATATATATACACCCCACCCTCCTCATAGTAATACACTATATATATATATATCCCCCACCCTCCTCATAGTAATACACTATATATATATACCCCACCCTCCTCATAGTAATACACTATATATATATACCTATCCCCCACCCTTCTCATAGTAATACACTATATATATATATATAACCCACCCTCCCCATAGTAATACACTATATATATATCCCACCCTCCTCATAGTAATACACTATATATATACACCCCACCCTCCTCATAGTAATACACTATATATATATCCCACCCTCCTCATAGTAATACACTATATATATATATACCCCACTCTCCTCATAGTAATACACTATATATATATATATACCCCACCCTCTTCATAGTAATACACTATATATATATACACCCCACCCTCCTCATAGTAATACACTATATATATATACCCCACCCTCCTCATAGTAATACACTATATATATATATATATCCCCCACCCTCCTCATAGTAATACACTATATATATATACACCCCACCCTCCTCATAGTAATACAATATATATATACACCCCACCCTCCTCATAGTAATACACTATATATATATATATACACCCCACCCTCCCCATAGTAATACAATATATATATACACCCCACCCTCCTCATAGTAATACACTATATATATATATATATATACCCCACCCTCCTCATAGTAATACACTATATATATATATATCCCACCCTCCTCATAGTAATACACTATATATATACACCCCACCCTCCTCATAGTAATACACTATATATATACCTATCCCCCACCCTCCTCATAGTAATACACTATATATATACACCCCACCCTCCTCATAGTAATACACTATATATATACACCCCACCCTCCTCATAGTAATACACTATATATATATACACCCCACCCTCCTCATAGTAATACACTATATATATATATACACCCCACCCTCCTCATAGTAATACACTATATATATATATACACCCCACCCTCCTCATAGTAATACACTATATATATACACCCCACCCTCCTCATAGTAATACACTATATATATACACCCCACCCTCCTCATAGTAATACACTATATATATACCTATCCCCCACCCTCCTCATAGTAATACACTATATATATACCCCACCCTCCTCATAGTAATACACTATATATATATACACCCCACCCTCCTCATAGTAATACACTATATATATACCCCACCCTCCTCATAGTAATACACTATATATATATCCCACCCTCCTCATAGTAATACACTATATATATACCTATACCCCACCCTCCTCATAGTAATACACTATATATATATATATCCCACCCTCCTCATAGTAATACACTATATATATATCCCACCCTCCTCATAGTAATACACTATATATATATCCCCCACCCTCCTCATAGTAATACACTATATATATATACCCCACCCTCCTCATAGTAATACACTATATATATATACCCCACCCTCCTCATAGTAATACACTATATATATATATATACCCCACCCTCCTCATAGTAATACACTATATATATATCCCACCCTCCTCATAGTAATACACTATATATATATCCCCCACCCTCCTCATAGTAATACACTATATATATATCCCCCACCCTCCTCATAGTAATACACTATATATATATATCCCACCCTCCTCATAGTAATACACTATATATATACCTATCCCCCACCCTCCTCATAGTAATACACTATATATATATCCCCCACCCTCCTCATAGTAATACACTATATATATATCCCCCACCCTCCTCATAGTAATACACTATATATATATATATACCCCACCCTCCTCATAGTAATACAATATATATATATCCCACCCTCCTCATAGTAATACACTATATATATATATCCCCCACCCTCCTCATAGTAATACACTATATATATATACCCCACCCTCCTCATAGTAATACACTATATATATATATATACCCCACCCTCCTCATAGTAATACACTATATATATATACACCCCACCCTCCTCATAGTAATACACTATATATATATATATACCCCACCCTCCTCATAGTAATACACTATATATATACACCCCACCCTCCTCATAGTAATACACTATATATATATACCTATCCCCCACCCTCCTCATAGTTATACACTATATATATATATACCCCACCCTCCTCATAGTAATACACTATATATATATATCCCACCCTCCTCATAGTAATACACTATATATATATACCTATTCCCCACCCTCCTCATAGTAATACACTATATATATACACCCCACCCTCCTCATAGTAATACACTATATATATATATACCCCACCCTCCTCATAGTAATACACTATATATATATATCCCACCCTCCTCATAGTAATACACTATATATATATACCTATTCCCCACCCTCCTCATAGTAATACACTATATATATATACCCCACCCTCCCCATAGTAATACACTATATATATATATATATACACCCCACCCTCCTCATAGTAATACACTATATATATATATACCCCACTCTCCTCATAGTAATACACTATATATATATATATATATATACCCCACCCTCCCCATAGTAATACACTATATATATATCCCCCACTCTCCTCATAGTAATACACTATATATATATATATCCCACCCTCCTCATAGTAATACACTATATATATATATACCCCACCCTCCCCATAGTAATACACTATATATATATCCCCCACTCTCCTCATAGTAATACACTATATATATATATATCCCACCCTCCTCATAGTAATACACTATATATATATATACCCCACTCTCCTCATAGTAATACACTATATATATACCCCACCCTCCTCATAGTAATACACTATATATATATATACCCCACTCTCCTCATAGTAATACACTATATATATACACCCCACCCTCCTCATAGTAATACACTATATATATATATATACCCCACTCTCCTCATAGTAATACACTATATATACACCCCACCCTTCTCATAGTAATACACTATATATATATATATATCCCACCCTCCTCATAGTAATACACTATATATACACCCCACCCTCCCCATAGTAATACACTATATATATATCCCCCACCCTCCTCATAGTAATACACTATATATATATACCCCACCCTCCTCATAGTAATACACTATATATATACACCCCACCCTCCTCATAGTAATACACTATATATATATATACACCCCACCCTCCTCATAGTAATACACTATATATATATACACCCCACCCTCCTCATAGTAATACACTATATATATATATATCCCACCCTCCTCATAGTAATACACTATATATATATACCCCACCCTCCTCATAGTAATACACTATATATATACCCCACCCTCCTCATAGTAATACACTATATATATATACACCCCACCCTCCTCATAGTAATACACTATATATATATACCCCACCCTCCTCATAGTAATACACTATATATATATACACCCCACCCTCCTCATAGTAATACACTATATATATATACCCCACCCTCCTCATAGTAATACACTATATATATATACACCCCACCCTCCTCATAGTAATACACTATATATATATACACCCCACCCTCCTCATAGTAATACACTATATATATATATATACCCCACCCTCCTCATAGTAATACACTATATATATATATATCCCACCCTCCTCATAGTAATACACTATATATATATATATATCTATCCCCCACCCTCCTCATAGTAATACACTATATATATACACCCCACCCTCCTCATAGTAATACACTATATATATATATACCTATCCCCCACCCTCCTCATAGTAATACACTATATATATATATATATATATATATATATACCCCACCCTCCTCATAGTAATACACTATATATATATATATATACACCCCACCCTCCTCATAGTAATACACTATATATATATATACACCCCACCCTCCTCATAGTAATACACTATATATATATATACCTATCCCCCACCCTCCTCATAGTAATACACTATATATATATATACCGCACCCTCCCCATAGTAATACACTATATATATATATATATATCCCACCCTCCTCATAGTAATACACTATATATATATATATATACACCCCACCCTCCTCATAGTAATACACTATATATATATATACACCCCACCCTCCTCATAGTAATACACTATATATATATACCTATCCCCCACCCTCCTCATAGTAATACACTATATATATATATATCCCACCCTCCTCATAGTAATACACTATATATATATATATATATACACCCCACCCTCCTCATAGTAATACACTATATATATATATACACCCCACCCTCCTCATAGTAATACACTATATATATATATACCTATCCCCCACCCTCCTCATAGTAATACACTATATATATATATATCCCACCCTCCTCATAGTAATACACTATATATATATATACCCCACCCTCCTCATAGTAATACACTATATATATATATACACCCCACCCTCCTCATAGTAATACACTATATATATATATATCCCACCCTCCTCATAGTAATACACTATATATATATATATATATACACCCCACCCTCCTCATAGTAATACACTATATATATATATATATCCCACCCTCCTCATAGTAATACACTATATATATACCTATACCCCACCCTTCTCATAGTAATACACTATATATATATACCCCACCCTCCTCATAGTAATACACTATATATATATATCCCCCACCCTCCTCATAGTAATACACTATATATATATATACCCCACCCTCCTCATAGTAATACACTATATATATACACCCCACCCTCCTCATAGTAATACACTATATATATATATACACCCCACCCTCCTCATAGTAATACACTATATATATATACATACACCCCACCCTCCTCATAGTAATACACTATATATATATATATATATATATATATATATATACATACCCCACCCTCCTCATAGTAATACACTATATATATATATATATACACCCCACCCTCCTCATAGTAATACACTATATATATATATACACCCCACCCTCCTCATAGTAATACACTATATATATATATATACCCCACCCTCCTCATAGTAATACACTATATATATATATATACACCCCACCCTCCTCATAGTAATACACTATATATATATCCCCCACCCTCCTCATAGTAATACACTATATATATATATCCCCCACCCTCCTCATAGTAATACACTATATATATATATACCCCACCCTCCTCATAGTAATACACTATATATATATACCCCACCCTCCCCATAGTAATACACTATATATATATCCCACCCTCCTCATAGTAATACACTATATATATATATACCCCACCCTCCTCATAGTAATACACTATATATATATATACCCCACCCTCCTCATAGTAATACACTATATATATATACCCCACCCTCCTCATAGTAATACACTATATATATACACCCCACCCTCCTCATAGTAATACACTATATATATACCTATACCCCACCCTCCTCATAGTAATACACTATATATATATATACCCCACCCTCCTCATAGTAATACACTATATATATATCTATACCCCACCCTCCTCATAGTAATACACTATATATATATATATCCCACCCTCCTCATAGTAATACACTATATATATATCCCCCACCCTCCTCATAGTAATACACTATATATATATACCCCACCCTCCTCATAGTAATACACTATATATATACCTATCCCCCACCCTCCTCATAGTAATACACTATATATATATATACCCCACCCTCCTCATAGTAATACACTATATATATACATATCCCCCACCCTCCTCATAGTAATACACTATATATATATATACCCCACCCTCCCCATAGTAATACACTATATATATATATACCCCACCCTCCTCATAGTAATACACTATATATATATACACCCCACCCTCCTCATAGTAATACACTATATATATATATACACCCCACCCTCCTCATAGTAATACACTATATATATATATACCCCACCCTCCTCATAGTAATACACTATATATATATACCCCACCCTCCTCATAGTAATACACTATATATATACACCCCACCCTCCTCATAGTAATACACTATATATATATATACCCCACCCTCCTCATAGTAATACACTATATATATATCCCCCACCCTTCTCATAGTAATACACTATATATATATATACCCCACCCTCCCCATAGTAATACACTATATATATACATATCCCCCACCCTCCTCATAGTAATACACTATATATATATATATACCCCACCCTCCTCATAGTAATACACTATATATATATATATACCCCACCCTCCTCATAGTAATACACTATATATATACACCCCACCCTCCTCATAGTAATACACTATATATATATATATCCCCCACCCTCCTCATAGTAATACACTATATATATATATATATACCGCACCCTCCTCATAGTAATACACTATATATATATATATCCCACCCTCCTCATAGTAATACACTATATATATATACCCCACCCTCCTCATAGTAATACACTATATATATATATATCCCACCCTCCTCATAGTAATACACTATATATATATATATCCCACCCTCCTCATAGTAATACACTATATATATACCTATCCCACCCTCCTCATAGTAATACACTATATATATATATACCCCACCCTCCTCATAGTAATACACTATATATATATATCCCACCCTCCTCATAGTAATACACTATATATATATACCCCACCCTCCTCATAGTAATACACTATATATATATATCCCACCCTCCTCATAGTAATACACTATATATATATACCTATCCCACCCTCCTCATAGTAATACACTATATATATATATATATATATATATACCCCACTCTCCTCATAGTAATACACTATATATATATATATATATATATATATATATATATATATATACCCCACCCTCCTCATAGTAATACACTATATATATATATACACCCCACCCTCCTCATAGTAATATACTATATATATATATATACACCCCACCCTCCTCATAGTAATACACTATATATATACACCCCACCCTCCTCATAGTAATACACTATATATATATACACCCCACCCTCCTCATAGTAATACACTATATATATACACCCCACCCTCCTCATAGTAATACACTATATATATATATATACCCCACCCTCCTCATAGTAATACAATATATATATATCTATACCCCACCCTCCTCATAGTAATACACTATATATATACACTCCACCCTCCTCATAGTAATACACTATATATATATATACACCCCACCCTCCTCATAGTAATACACTATATATATACACCCCACCCTCCTCATAGTAATACACTATGTATATACCTATCCCCCACCCTCCTCATAGTAATACACTATATATATACCTATCCCCCACCCTCCTCATAGTAATACACTATATATATATATACCCCACCCTCCCCATAGTAATACACTATATATATATATACCCCACCCTCCTCATAGTAATACACTATATATATACACCCCACCCTCCTCATAGTAATACACTATATATATATCTATACCCCACCCTCCTCATAGTAATACACTATATATATACACTCCACCCTCCTCATAGTAATACACTATATATATATATACACCCCACCCTCCTCATAGTAATACACTATATATATATACACCCCACCCTCCTCATAGTAATACACTATGTATATACCTATCCCCCACCCTCCTCATAGTAATACACTATATATATACCTATCCCCCACCCTCCTCATAGTAATACACTATATATATATATACCCCACCCTCCCCATAGTAATACACTATATATATATATACCCCACCCTCCTCATAGTAATACACTATATATATACACCCCACCCTCCTCATAGTAATACACTATGTATATACCTATCCCCCACCGTTCTCATAGTAATACACTATATATATATACCCCACCCTCCTCATAGTAATACACTATATATATATATATACCCCACCCTCTTCATAGTAATACACTATATATATATATACACCCCACCCTCCTCATAGTAATACACTATATATATATACCCCACCCTCCTCATAGTAATACACTATATATATATATATATCCCCCACCCTCCTCATAGTAATACACTATATATATATACACCCCACCCTCCCCATAGTAATACAATATATATATACACCCCACCCTCCTCATAGTAATACACTATATATATACCTATCCCCCACCCTCCTCATAGTAATACACTATATATATATCCCCCACCCTCCTCATAGTAATACACTATATATATATCCCCCACCCTCCTCATAGTAATACACTATATATATATATCCCACCCTCCTCATAGTAATACACTATATATATACCTATCCCCCACCCTTCTCATAGTAATACACTATATATATATATATCCCACCCTCCTCATAGTAATACAATATATATATATATCCCACCCTCCTCATAGTAATACACTATATATATACACCCCACCCTCCTCATAGTAATACACTATATATATATCCCCCACCCTCCTCATAGTAATACACTATATATATATATATATATACCCCACCCTCCTCATAGTAATACAATATATATATATCCCACCCTCCTCATAGTAATACACTATATATATATATCCCCCACCCTCCTCATAGTAATACACTATATATATATACCCCACCCTCCTCATAGTAATACACTATATATATATATATACCCCACCCTCCTCATAGTAATACAATATATATATATCCCACCCTCCTCATAGTAATACACTATATATATATACACCCCACCCTCCTCATAGTAATACACTATATATATACACCCCACCCTCCTCATAGTAATACACTATATATATATATACACCCCACCCTCCTCATAGTAATACACTATATATATATATACCCCACTCTCCTCATAGTAATACACTATATATATACCCCACCCTCCTCATAGTAATACACTATATATATATATACCCCACTCTCCTCATAGTAATACACTATATATATACCCCACCCTTCTCATAGTAATACACTATATATATATATATCCCACCCTCCTCATAGTAATACACTATATATACACCCCACCCTCCCCATAGTAATACACTATATATATATCCCCCACCCTCCTCATAGTAATACACTATATATATATATACACCCCACCCTCCTCATAGTAATACACTATATATATATATCCCACCCTCCTCATAGTAATACACTATATATATATACACCCCACCCTCCTCATAGTAATACACTATATATATATACACCCCACCCTCCTCATAGTAATACACTATATATATATCCCCCACCCTCCTCATAGTAATACACTATATATATATCCCCCACCCTCCTCATAGTAATACACTATATATATATCCCACCCTCCTCATAGTAATACACTATATATATATACACCCCACCCTCCTCATAGTAATACACTATATATATATACACCCCACCCTCCTCATAGTAATACACTATATATATATACACCCCACCCTCCTCATAGTAATACACTATATATATATCCCCCACCCTCCTCATAGTAATACACTATATATATATACATATATATATACCCCACTCTCCTCATAGTAATACACTATATATATATATATACCCCACCCTCCTCATAGTAATACACTATATATATACATATCCCCCACCCTCCTCATAGTAATACACTATATATATATATATATCCCACCCTCCTCATAGTAATACACTATATATATACCCCACCCTCCCCATAGTAATACACTATATATATACCCCACCCTCCTCATAGTAATACACTATATATATATACACCCCACCCTCCTCATAGTAATACACTATATATATACATATCCCCCACCCTCCTCATAGTAATACACTATATATATATACACCCCACCCTCCTCATAGTAATACACTATATATATATACCCCACCCTCCTCATAGTAATACACTATATATATATATATCCCACCCTCCTCATAGTAATACACTATATATATATCTATCCCCCACCCTCCCCATAGTAATACACTATATATATATATCCCCCACCCTCCTCATAGTAATACACTATATATATATACCCCACCCTCCTCATAGTAATACACTATATATATACACCCCACCCTCCTCATAGTAATACACTATATATATATCTATCCCCCACCCTCCTCATAGTAATACACTATATATATATATATCCCACCCTCCTCATAGTAATACACTATATATATACCTATCCCCCAACCTCCTCATAGTAATACACTATATATATATACCCCACCCTCCTCATAGTAATACACTATATATATATATATATACCCCACCCTCCTCATAGTAATACACTATATATATACACCCCACCCTCCTCATAGTAATACACTATATATATATCCCCCACCCTCCTCATAGTAATACACTATATATATATATACATATATATATACCCCACTCTCCTCATAGTAATACACTATATATATATATATACCCCACCCTCCTCATAGTAATACACTATATATATACATATCCCCCACCCTCCTCATAGTAATACACTATATATATATATATCCCACCCTCCTCATAGTAATACACTATATATATACACCCCACCCTCCTCATAGTAATACACTATATATATACATATCCCACCCTCCTCATAGTAATACACTATATATATATATATCCCACCCTCCTCATAGTAATACACTATATATATACACCCCACCCTCCTCATAGTAATACACTATATATATATATATATACACCCCACCCTCCTCATAGTAATACACTATATATATATACACCCCACCCTCCTCATAGTAATACACTATATATATATACCCCACCCTCCTCATAGTAATACACTATATATATATATATCCCACCCTCCTCATAGTAATACACTATATATATATCCCCCACCCTCCTCATAGTAATACACTATATATATACACCCCACCCTCCTCATAGTAATACACTATATATATATCTATCCCCCACCCTCCTCATAGTAATACACTATATATATACACCCCACCCTCCTCATAGTAATACACTATATATATATATATACCCCACCCTCCTCATAGTAATACACTATATATATATATACCCCACCCTCCTCATAGTAATACACTATATATATACATATCCCCCACCCTCCTCATAGTAATACACTATATATATATATCTATATCCCACCCTCCTCATAGTAATACACTATATATATACACCCCACCCTCCTCATAGTAATACACTATATATATACATATCCCCCACTCTCCTCATAGTAATACACTATATATATACACCCCACCCTCCTCATAGTAATACACTATATATATATATATATCCCACCCTCCTCATAGTAATACACTATATATATACCTATACCCCACCCTTCTCATAGTAATACACTATATATATACATATCCCCCACCCTCCTCATAGTAATACACTATATATATATATCTATATCCCACCCTCCTCATAGTAATACACTATATATATATACCCCACCCTCCTCATAGTAATACACTATATATATACCTATACCCCACCCTCCTCATAGTAATACACTATATATATACATATCCCCCACCCTCCTCATAGTAATACACTATATATATATATACCCCACCCTCCTCATAGTAATACACTATATATATACATATCCCCCACCCTCCTCATAGTAATACACTATATATATATATATCCCACCCTCCTCATAGTAATACACTATATATATATATCCCCCACCCTTCTCATAGTAATACACTATATATATATCCCCCACCCTCCTCATAGTAATACACTATATATATACATATCCCCCACCCTCCTCATAGTAATACACTATATATATATATATCCCACCCTCCTCATAGTAATACACTATATATATATATCCCCCACCCTCCTCATAGTAATACACTATATATATATATACCTATCCCCCACCCTCCCCATAGTAATACACTATATATATACACCCCACCCTCCCCATAGTAATACACTATATATATATATATATACCCCACCCTCCTCATAGTAATACACTATATATATATATCCCACCCTCCTCATAGTAATACACTATATATATACACCCCACCCTCCTCATAGTAATACACTATATATATATACCCCACCCTCCTCATAGTAATACACTATATATATATATCCCACCCTCCTCATAGTAATACACTATATATATATATACCTATCCCCCACCCTCCTCATAGTAATACACTATATATATATACCGCACCCTCCTCATAGTAATACACTATATATATATACCCCACCCTTCTCATAGTAATACACTATATATATATACCCCACCCTCCTCATAGTAATACACTATATATATATATACACCCCACCCTCCTCATAGTAATACACTATATATATATATACACCCCACCCTCCTCATAGTAATACACTATATATATACCTATCCCCCACCCTCCTCATAGTAATACACTATATATATACACCCCACCCTCCTCATAGTAATACACTATATATATATATATCCCACCCTCCTCATAGTAATACACTATATATATATCTATACCCCACCCTCCTCATAGTAATACACTATATATATATACACCCCACCCTCCTCATAGTAATACACTATATATATATACCCCACCCTCCTCATAGTAATACACTATATATATATATATACACCCCACCCTCCTCATAGTAATACACTATATATATATATATCCCACCCTCCTCATAGTAATACACTATATATATATACCCCACCCTCCTCATAGTAATACACTATATATATATACCCCACCCTCCTCATAGTAATACACTATATATATATATACCCCACCCTCCTCATAGTAATACACTATATATATACACCCCACCCTCCTCATAGTAATACACTATATATATACCTATCCCACCCTCCTCATAGTAATACACTATATATATATATACCCCACCCTCCTCATAGTAATACACTATATATATATACACCCCACCCTCCTCATAGTAATACACTATATATATATCCCCCACCCTCCTCATAGTAATACACTATATATATACACCCCACCCTCCTCATAGTAATACACTATATATATATATATATATACCCCACCCTCCTCATAGTAATACACTATATATATATACACCCCACCCTCCCCATAGTAATACACTATATATATACCCCACCCTCCCCATAGTAATACACTATATATATACCCCACCCTCCCCATAGTAATACACTATATATATATACCGCACCCTCCTCATAGTAATACACTATATATATATCCCCCACCCTCCTCATAGTAATACACTATATATATACACCCCACCCTCCTCATAGTAATACACTATATATATATACACCCCACCCTCCTCATAGTAATACACTATATATATATATACCCCACCCTCCTCATAGTAATACACTATATATATACACCCCACCCTCCTCATAGTAATACAATATATATACACCCCACCCTCCTCATAGTAATACACTATATATATATATATACCCCACCCTCCTCATAGTAATACACTATATATATATATACACCCCACCCTCCTCATAGTAATACACTATATATATATACACCCCACCCTCCTCATAGTAATACACTATATATATACATATCCCCCACCCTCCTCATAGTAATACACTATATATATATCCCACCCTCCTCATAGTAATACACTATATATATACCTATCCCCCACGCTCCTCATAGTAATACACTATATATATATATATATACCCCACCCTCCTCATAGTAATACACTATATATATACCTATCCCCCACCCTCCTCATAGTAATACACTATATATATACACCCCACCCTCCTCATAGTAATACACTATATATATATATCCCACCCTCCTCATAGTAATACACTATATATATACCCCACCCTCCTCATAGTAATACACTATATATATACACCCCACCCTCCTCATAGTAATACACTATATATATATATATACCCCACCCTCCTCATAGTAATACACTATATATATACCCCACCCTCCTCATAGTAATACACTATATATATACACCCCACCCTCCTCATAGTAATACACTATATATATATATATATATACCCCACCCTCCTCATAGTAATACACTATATATATATACACCCCACCCTCCTCATAGTAATACACTATATATATATATCCCCCACCCTCCTCATAGTAATACACTATATATATATACACCCCACCCTCCTCATAGTAATACACTATATATATATATATATATATATACACCCCACCCTCCTCATAGTAATACACTATATATATATATCTATACCCCACCCTCCTCATAGTAATACACTATATATATATATCCCACCCTCCTTATAGTAATACACTATATATATATACACCCCACCCTCCCCATAGTAATACACTATATATATATCCCCCACCCTCCTCATAGTAATACACTATATATATATATATACCCCACCCTCCTCATAGTAATACACTATATATATATCCCACCCTCCTCATAGTAATACACTATATATATATATATACCTATCCCCCACCCTCCTCATAGTAATACACTATATATATACACCCCACCCTCCTCATAGTAATACACTATATATATATATACCCCACCCTCCTCATAGTAATACACTATATATATATATATATACCCCACCCTCCTCATAGTAATACACTATATATATACACCCCACCCTCCTCATAGTAATACACTATATATATACACCCCACCCTCCTCATAGTAATACACTATATATATATATATACCCCACCCTCCTCATAGTAATACACTATATATATACACCCCACCCTCCTCATAGTAATACACTATATATATATCCCACCCTCCTCATAGTAATACAATATATATACACCCCACCCTCCTCATAGTAATACACTATATATATATACCCCACACTCCTCATAGTAATACACTATATATATATCCCACCCTCCTCATAGTAATACACTATATATATATATATACCTATCCCCCACCCTCCTCATAGTAATACACTATATATATACACCCCACCCTCCTCATAGTAATACACTATATATATATACCCCACCCTCCTCATAGTAATACACTATATATATATATCCCACCCTCCTCATAGTAATACACTATATATATATATATATATACCCCACCCTCCTCATAGTAATACACTATATATATACACCCCACCCTCCTCATAGTAATACACTATATATATATATATCCCACCCTCCTCATAGTAATACACTATATATATATACCCCACCCTCCTCATAGTAATACACTATATATATATATCCCACCCTCCTCATAGTAATACACTATATATATATATATCCCACCCTCCTCATAGTAATACACTATATATATATATATCCCACCCTCCTCATAGTAATACACTATATATATAGTATAATATACCCCCACCCCTCCTCATAGTAATACACTATATATATACACCCCCACCCTCCTCATAGTAATACACTATATATATATACACCCCACCCTCCTCATAGTAATACACTATATATATACCCCACCCTCCTCATAGTAATACACTATATATATATCCCCCACCCTCCCCATAGTAATACACTATATATATATCTATCCCCCACCCTCCTCATAGTAATACACTATATATATATATATACCCCACCCTCCTCATAGTAATACACTATATATATATCCCCCACCCTCCCCATAGTAATACACTATATATATATGCTACCCCCACCCTCCTCATATAATACACTATATATATATCTATCCCCACCCTCCTCATAGTAATACACTATATATATATCCCCCACCCTCCTCATAGTAATACACTATATATATCTATACCCCACCCTCCTCATAGTAATACACTATATATATATACACCCCACCCTCCTCATAGTAATACACTATATATATATACACCCCCACCCTCCTCATAGTAATACACTATATATATATATCCACCCTCCTCATAGTAATACACTATATATATATATATATACCCCACCCTCCTCATAGTAATACACTATATATATATATACCCCCACCCTCCTCATAGTAATACACTATATATATACACCCCACCCTCCTCATAGTAATACACTATATATATACCTATCCCACCCTCCTCATAGTAATACACTATATATATACCTATCCCCCACCCTCCTCATAGTAATACACTATATATATATATACCCCACCCTCCTCATAGTAATACACTATATATATATATATATATATATATATATACCCCACCCTCCTCATAGTAATACACTATATATATATATACATATCCCCCACCCTCCTCATAGTAATACACTATATATATATATACCCCACCCTCCCCATAGTAATACACTATATATATATATCCCACCCTCCTCATAGTAATACACTATATATATATATCCCACCCTCCTCATAGTAATACACTATATATATACCTATCCCACCCTCCTCATAGTAATACACTATATATATATATATACCCCACTCTCCTCATAGTAATACACTATATATATACACCCCACCCTCCTCATAGTAATACACTATATATATACCTATCCCCCACCCTCCTCATAGTAATACACTATATATATATATACCCCACCCTCCTCATAGTAATACACTATATATATACCTATCCCCCACCCTCCTCATAGTAATACACTATATATATATATACCCCACCCTCCCCATAGTAATACACTATATATATATCCCACCCTCCTCATAGTAATACACTATATATATATATCCCACCCTCCTCATAGTAATACACTATATATATATATATACCCCACCCTCCTCATAGTAATACACTATATATATATATATACCCCACCCTCCTCATAGTAATACACTATATATATATACACCCCACCCTCCTCATAGTAATACACTATATATATATCCCACCCTCCTCATAGTAATACACTATATATATATATACCCCACTCTCCTCATAGTAATACACTATATATATATATATACACCCCACCCTCCTCATAGTAATACACTATATATATACACCCCACCCTCCTCATAGTAATACAATATATATATATACCCCACCCTCCTCATAGTAATACACTATATATATATCCCACCCTCCTCATAGTAATACACTATATATATACACCCCACCCTCCTCATAGTAATACACTATATATATATATACCTATCCCCCACCCTCCTCATAGTAATACACTATATATATATATATACCCCACCCTCCTCATAGTAATACACTATATATATATATATATATATACACCCCACCCTCCTCATAGTAATACACTATATATATACCTATCCCCCACGCTCCTCATAGTAATACACTATATATATATATATATATATATATATATATATATATATATATATACACCCCACCCTCCTCATAGTAATACACTATATATATACATATCCCCCACCCTTCTCATAGTAATACACTATATATATACACCCCACCCTCCTCATAGTAATACACTATATATATATATATCCCACCCTCCTCATAGTAATACACTATATATATACACCCCACCCTCCTCATAGTAATACAATATATATATACCCCACCCTCCTCATAGTGATACACTATATATATATATATATATATATATCCCCCACTCTCCTCATAGTAATACACTATATATATATACCCCACCCTCCTCATAGTAATACACTATATATATATATATATACACCCCACCCTCCTCATAGTAATACACTATATATATACATATCCCACCCTCCTCATAGTAATACACTATATATATACATATCCCCCACCCTCCTCATAGTAATACACTATATATATATCCCCCACCCTCCTCATAGTAATACACTATATATATACACCCCACCCTCCTCATAGTAATACACTATATATATATATATACCCCACCCTCCTCATAGTAATACACTATATATATATACCCCACCCTCCTCATAGTAATACACTATATATATATACACCCCACCCTCCTCATAGTAATACACTATATATATATATACACCCCACCCTCCTCATAGTAATACACTATATATATATATACCCCACCCTTCTCATAGTAATACACTATATATATACACCCCACCCTCCTCATAGTAATACACTATATATATATATATATATATACACCCCACCCTCCTCATAGTAATACACTATATATATATACCCCACCCTCCTCATAGTAATACACTATATATATACCTATCCCCCACCCTCCTCATAGTAATACACTATATATATATATACCCCACCCTCCTCATAGTAATACACTATATATATATATCCCCCACCCTCCTCATAGTAATACACTATATATATATCCCACCCTCCCCATAGTAATACACTATATATATATCCCACCCTCCTCATAGTAATACACTATATATATACATATCCCCCACCCTTCTCATAGTAATACACTATATATATACACCCCACCCTCCTCATAGTAATACACTATATATATATATATATATATATATATATATATATATATATATATATATAGTGTATTACTATAAGGAGGGTGGGATATATATATATATAGTGTATTACTATGAGGAGAGTGGGGGATATGTATATATATAGTGTATTACTATGAGGAGGGTGGGGGATATATATATATATATATATATATATATATATATAGTGTATCACTATGAGGAGGGTGGGGTATATATATATTGTATTACTATGAGGAGGGTGGGATATATATATAGTGTATTACTATGAGGAGGGTGGGATATATATATATATAGTGTATTACTATGAGGAGGGTGGGGGATAGGTATATATATAGTGTATTACTATGAGGAGGGTGGGGTGTATATATATAGTGTATTACTATGAGAAGGGTGGGGTGTATATATATAGTGTATTACTATGAGGAGGGTGGGGGATATATATATATAGTGTATTACTATGAGGAGGGTGGGATATATATATATAGTGTATTACTATGAGGAGGGTGGGGTATATATATATATATAGTGTATTACTATGGGGAGGGTGGGATATATATATATATAGTGTATTACTATGAGGAGGGTGGGGTGTATATATATAGTGTATTACTATGAGGAGGGTGGGGTGTATATATATATAGTGTATTACTATGAGGAGGGTGGGGTATATATATATATATAGTGTATTACTATGAGGAGGGTGGGGTATATATATATATATAGTGTATTACTATGAGGAGGGTGGGGTATATATATATAGTGTATTACTATGAGGAGGGTGGGGGATATATATATATAGTGTATTACTATGAGGAGGGTGGGGTATATATATATAGTGTATTACTATGAGGAGGGTGGGGTGTATATATATAGTGTATTACTATGAGGAGGGTGGGGTGTATATATATATAGTGTATTACTATGAGGAGGGTGGGGTGTATATATATAGTGTATTACTATGAGGAGGGTGGGGTATATATATATATATAGTGTATTACTATGAGGAGGGTGGGGTATATATATATATATAGTGTATTACTATGAGGAGGGTGGGGTATATATATATATAGTGTATTACTATGAGGAGGGTGGGGGATATATATATATAGTGTATCACTATGAGGAGGGTGGGGTATATATATATATAGTGTATTACTATGAGGAGGGTGGGGGATATATATATATAGTGTATCACTATGAGGAGGGTGGGGTATATATATATATATATATATATATATATCATAAAAATCAAAGTCTGTCCGTCCTTCTGTCTGTCTGTCTGTCCTCTATAGACTTCCAAACGCCTGAACCGTTTGACCCCAAATTTGGCCCACAGATACATTGGGTGCCCGGGAAGGTTATTGCGAAGGTCCCGTCCCCGCCAGATGTACAAGAGGGGAGGGGGAGGGGAAAGAGCGGCGCCCCATAGAGATGAATGGGAAAATCTCCTCACTGCACACAGGTGATATAATTAGCTGCAGCAGACACGGCAGTTGGAGCCTTAGCAACCAATAGGATTACTGCTTTCATTTTCACAGGGAGCAATGGTTGCTAGGGAAGCTGCCTCACAACATCCACAGTAATAACTGGTAGATCCCCTACTCCATCTATACAGTACATGTATACAGGACCCCCTACTCCATCTATACAGTACATATATATACAGGACCCCCTACTCCATCTATACAGTACATGTATATACAGGACCCCCTACTCCATCTATACAGTACATGTATATACAGGACCCCCTACTGCATCTATACAGTACATGTATACAGGACCCCCTACTCCATCTATACAGTACATATATATACAGGACCCCCTACTCCATCTATACAGTACATGTATATACAGGACCCCCTACTCCATCTATACAGTACATGTATATACAGGACCCCCTACTCCATCTATACAGTACATGTATATACAGGACCCCCTACTCCATCTATACAGTACATGTATATACAGGACATTACAGGTATACAGGACCCCCTACTCCATCTATACAGTACATGTATATACAGGACCCCCTACTCCATCTATACAGTACATGTATATACAGGGCCCCCTACTTCATCTATACAGGACATGTATATACAGGACCCCCTACTCCATCTATACAGTACATGTATATACAGGAGCCCCTACTCCAACTATACAGTACATGTATACAGGACCCCCTACTCCATCTATACAGTACATGTATATACAGGGCCCCCTACTCCATCTATACAGTACATATATATACAGGGCCCCCTACTCCATCTATACAGTACATGTATACATGACCCCCTACTCCATCCATACAGTACATGTATACAGGACCCCCTACTCCATCTATACAGTACATGTATATACAGGGCCCCCTACTCCATCTATACAGTACATGTATATACAGGGCCCCCTACTCCATCTATACAGTACATGTATATACAGGACCCCCTACTCCATCTATACAGTACATGTATATACAGGACCCCCTAATCCATCTATACAGTACATGTATATACAGGACCCCCCTACTCCATCTATACAGTACATGTATATACAGGACCCCCTACTCCATCTATACAGTACATGTATACAGGACCCCCTACTCCATCTATACAGTACATGTATATACAGGGCCCCCTACTCCATCTATACAGTACATATATATACAGGGCCCCCTACTCCATCTATACAGTACATGTATACAGGACCCCCTACTCCATCCATACAGTACATGTATACAGGGCCCCTACTCCATCTATACAGTACATGTATACAGGACCCCCTACTCCATCTATACAGTACATGTATACAGGGCCCCCTACTCCATCTATACAGTACATGTATACAGGACCCCCTACTCCATCTATACAGTACATGTATATACAGGACCCCCTACTCCATCTATACAGTACATGTATATACAGGACCCCCTACTCCATCTATACAGTACATGTATATACAGGACCCCCCTACTCCATCTATACAGTACATATATATACAGGACCCCCTACTCCATCTATACAGTACATGTATACAGGACCCCCTACTCCATCTATACAGTACATGTATACAGGACCCCCTACTCCATCTATACAGTACATGTATACAGGACCCCCTACTCCATCTATACAGTACATGTATATACAGGACCCCCTACTCCATCTATACAGTACATGTATATACAGGACCCCCTACTCCATCTATACAGTACATGTATATACAGGACCCCCTACTCCATCTATACAGTACATGTATATACAGGACCCCCTACTCCATCTATACAGTACATGTATATACAGGACCCCCTACTCCATCTATACAGTACATGTATATACAGGACCCCCTACTCCATCCATACAGGACATGTATATACAGGACCCCCTACTCCATCCATACAGGACATGTATACAGGACCCCCTACTCCATCTATACAGTACATGTATATACAGGACCCCCTACTCCATCTATACAGTACATGTATACAGGACCCCCTACTCCATCTATACAGGACATGTATATACAGGACCCCCTACTCCATCTATACAGTACATGTATATACAGGACCCCCTACTCCATCTATACAGTACATGTATATACAGGACCCCCTACTCCATCCATACAGGACATGTATATACAGGACCCCCTACTCCATCCATACAGGACATGTATACAGGACCCCCTACTCCATCTATACAGTACAGGTATACAGGAGCCCCTACTCCAACTATACAGTACATGTATACAGGACTCCCTACTCCATCTATACAGTACATGTATATACAGGGCCCCCTACTCCATCTATACAGTACATGTATATACAGGACCCCCTACTCCATCTATACAGTACATGTATATACAGGGCCCCCTACTCCATCTATACAGTACATGTATACAGGACCCCCTACTCCATCTATACAGTACATGTATACAGGACCCCCTACTCCATCTATACAGTATATGTATACAGGACCCCCTACTCCATCCATACAGTACATGTATACAGGACCCCCTACTCCATCTATACAGTACAGGTATATACAGGGTCCCCTACTCCATCTATACAGTACATGTATATACAGGACCCCCTACTCCATCTATACAGTACATGTATATACAGGACCCCCTACTCCATCTATACAGTACATGTATACAGGGCCCCCTACTCCATCTATACAGTACATGTATATACAGGGCCCCTACTCCATCTATACAGTACATGTATATACAGGACCCCCTACTCCATCTATACAGTACATGTATACAGGACCCCCTACTCCATCCATACAGTACATGTATATACAGGACCCCCTACTCCATCTATACAGTACATGTATATACAGGACCCCCTACTCCATCTATACAGTACATGTATACAGGACCCCCTACTCCATCTATACAGTACATGTATATACAGGACCCCCTACTCCATCTATACAGTACATGTATACAGGACCCCCTACTCCATCTATACAGTACATGTATACAGGACCCCCTACTCCATCTATACAGTACATGTATATACAGGGCCCCCTACTCCATCTATACAGTACATATATATACAGGACCCCCTACTCCATCTATACAGTACATGTATACAGGACCCCCTACTCCATCTATACAGTACATGTATACAGGACCCCCTACTCCATCTATACAGTACATGTATATACAGGACCCCCTACTCCATCTATACAGTACATGTATATACAGGACCCCCTACTCCATCTATACAGTACATGTATATACAGGACCCCCTACTCCATCTATACAGTACATGTATATACAGGACCCCCTACTCCATCTATACAGTACATGTATATACAGGACCCCCCTACTCCATCTATACAGTACATGTATATACAGGGCCCCCTACTCCATCTATACAGTACATGTATATACAGGGCCCCCTACTCCATCCATACAGGACATGTATATACAGGACCCCCCTACTCCATCTATACAGTACATGTATATACAGGACCCCCTACTCCATCTATACAGTACATGTATACAGGACCCCCTACTCCATCTATACAGTACATGTATACAGGACCCCCTACTCCATCTATACAGTACATGTATACAGGACCCCCTACTCCATCTATACAGTACATGTATATACAGGACCCCCTACTCCATCTATACAGTACATGTATATACAGGACCTCCTACTCCATCTATACAGTACATGTATACAGGACCCCCTACTCCATCTATACAGTACATGTATATACAGGGCCCCCTACTCCATCTATACAGTACATGTATATACAGGACCCCCTACTCCATCTATACAGTACATGTATATACAGGACCCCCTACTCCATCTATACAGTACATGTATATACAGGGCCCCCTACTCCATCTATACAGTACATGTATATACAGGACCCCCTACTCCATCCATACAGGACATGTATATACAGGACCCCCTACTCCATCCATACAGGACATGTATACAGGACCCCCTACTCCATCTATACAGTACATGTATATACAGGACCCCCTACTCCATCTATACAGTACATGTATATACAGGACCCCCTACTCCATCCATAAAGTACATGTATATACAGGGCACAACAGGTATACCAAACTGTGACTGGGTAACACTGCTACACCAGACCTGACCAATACCGCCATACTGTGCTGGATAACACTGTCATACCAGACCTGACCAATACCGCCATACTGTGACTGGATAACACTGCCATACCAGACCTGACCAATACCAACACACTGTGACTGGATAACACTGTCATATAAGACCTGACCAATACCGCCATACTGTGACTGGATAACACTGCCAGACCTGACCAATACCGCCATACTGTGACTGGATATCACTGCCATACCAGACCTGACCAATACCACCATACTACGACTGGGTAACACCGCCACACCAGACCTGACCAATACCGCTATACTGTGCTGGATAACACTGCCCTACCAGACCTGACCAATACCGCCATACTGTGACTGGATAACACTGTCATACCAGACCTGACCAATACCGCCATACTGTGCTGGATAACACTGTCATACCAGACCTGACCAATACCGCCATACTGTGACTGGATAACACTGTCATACCAGACCTGACCAATACCGCCATACTGTGCTGGATAACACTGTCATACCAGACCTGACCAATACCGCCATACTGTGCTGGATAACACTGTCATACCAGACCGTGGGGCTCTCTTTGTTGACACCCCATCACCACCCTGTTGTTTGTTACTCATGGTGATATCCTATTATTATTCTGGTCTTATTTTCACTGTCTTGGCACATGATTTTGTATACATTAGGTGATACTGCTTTTGGCCTTTCTTATTCATTAGGTTACACCTGTTTTTAGTGCATTTATATATTGCTCTTGTGGATTACTGATACTATGTTATAGAATACCAACGTATTGCACGTGCACTTTATCCATACAGGGTGTGTGTTATACTTAAATTGGGTTGCCATTGTGGGTGGTACTACACCGGGTACCCCCTTGTGGGATTGACATTTTAATTGTTTTTAGTTTGTGGGATCATTAATATTTAACATTGTACCTGTCATAATAAAGTACTTTTATTTATTTATTAGATTTTTTGGTGTGCTATGGTTTTTGTTATTGGCATAGCTGTTTCTTTAATATAGTTGTGCTGGATAACACTGTCATACCAGACCTGACCAATACCGCCAATACCGCCATACTGTGCTGGATAACACTGCCATACCAGACCTGACCAATACCGCCATACTGTGCTGGATAACACTGTCATACCAGACCTGACCAATACCGCCATACTGTGACTGGATAACACTGCCATACCAGACCTGACCAATACCGGCATACTGTGCTGGATAACACTGTCATACCAGACCTGACCAATACCGCCATACAGTGACTGGATAACACTGCCATACCAGACCTGACCAATACCGGCAAACTGTGACTGGGTAACACCGCCACACCAGTCCTGACCAATATCACCATACTGTGACTGGATAACACCATCATATCAGACCTGACCAATACCGCCATAGTGTGACTGGATAACACCCCCATACCAGACCTGACCAATACCACCATACTGTGACTGGATAACACCATCATATCAGACCTGACCAATACCGCCATAGTGTGACTGGATAACACCCCCATACCAGACATGACCAATACCACCATACTGTGACTGGATAACACCATCATATCATACCTGACCAATACCGCCATACTGTGACTGGATAACACCACTATACCAGACCTAACCAATACCACCATACCGTGACTGGATAACACCGCCACACCAGATCTGACCAATACCGCCATACTGTGACTGGATAACACCCCCATACCAGACATGGCCAATACCGACACACTGTGACTGAGTAACACTGCCATACGGGTAAATACAACCCTGCAGGTATACAGGACACTACAGGTATACAGGACCCCAAAACTATACACTACAAGTGCACGGGACCTCCACAAAACTATATACTACAGGTATACAGGACCCCCAAACTATATACTACAGGTATACAGGACCTCCACCAACTATATACTTCAGGTATACAGGACCTCCACCAACTATATACTACAGGTATACAGGACCCCAAACTATACACTACAGGTATACAGGACCCCAAAACTATACACTACAGGTATACAGGAACTCCACCAACTATATATTACAGGTATATAGGACCCCAAACTATACACTACAGGTATACAGGACCTCAAAACCATACACTACAGGTATACAGGACCTACATCAACTCTATAATACAGGTATACAGCACCTTCACCAACTCTATACTACAAGTATACAGGACCCCAAATATACTACAGGTATACAGGAACTCCACCAGCTATATACTACAGGTATATAGGACCCCAAACTATACACTACAGGTATACAGGACCTCCACCAACTCTATACTATAGTTATACAGGACCCTCAAACTATTTACTACAGGTATATAGGACCCCCAAACTATATACTACAGGTATACAAGACCTCCACCAATTATACACTACAGGTATCCAGGACCCTCAAACTATAAACTACAGGTATACAAGACCTCCACCAACTATACATTACAGGTATACAGCACCAACTATATACTACAGGTATACAGGACCCCCAAACTATACAGTACAGGTATACAGGACCTTCACCAACTGTACACTGCAGGTATACAGGACCTCCCTCAACTATACACTATAGGTATACAGCCCCCCCAACTATGCACTACAGATATGCGAGACCCCTAAAAACTATACATTGTGGGTATACAGAACCCCTCCAACTATGCACTACAGGTATACACTAATTCCACTGATTAACTCAGATGAAACAATACCTTTAGCTTGGCCTCCTGGGCACCTTAAAACAAATCTAATTAACATACTGACACTTTATACCCGGGCAGCGCCGGGTACATTTTCTAGTATATATATATATATATATATATATATATATATATATATATATATATAGTGTATTACTATGAGGAGGGTGGGGTAAAGATATATATATATATATATATATATAGTGTATTACTATGAGGAGGGTGGGATATATATATATAGTGTATTACTATGAGAAAGGTGGGGGATAGGTATATATATAGTGTATTACTATGAGAAAGGTGGGGGATAGGTATATATATAGTGTATTACTATGAGAAGGGTGGGGGATAGATATATATAGTGTATTACTATGAGGAGGGTGGGGTATATATATATAGTGTATTACTATGAGGAGGGTGCGGTATATATATATATATATATATATATATATATATATAGTGTATTACTATGGGGAGGGTGGGTTATATATATATATATATATAGTGTATTACTATGAGGAGGGTGGGGGATAGATATATATAGTGTATTACTATGAGGAGGGTGGGGTACAATAAGAACAATGAGAGGCAGCAGAACCTGTGATATTATAAGTTACTGTACAGTATAGCAGCATGTGGTGTATAATGTATAGTAACTGTATAACCCTGATAACACAGCAGCAGCTGGATATGTGATATATAAGTTACTGTACAGTATAGCAGTATGTGGTGTATAATGTATAGTAATTGTATAACCCTGATAACACTGCAGCTGGATATGTGATATATAAGTTACTGTACAGTATAGCAGCATGTGGTATATATGTATAGTAACTGTATAACCCTGATAACACAGCAGCAGCTGGATATGTGATATATAAGTTACTGTACAGTATAGCAGCATGTGGTGTATAATGTATAGTAACTGTATAACCCTGATAACACTGCAGCTGGATATGTGATATATAAGTTACTGTACAGTATAGCAGCATGTGGTATATAATGTATAGTAACTGTATAACCCTGATAACACAGCAGCAGCTGGATATGTGATATATAAGTTACTGTACAGTATAGCAGCATGTGGTATATAATGTATAGTAACTGTATAACCCTGATAACACTGCAGCTGGATATGTGATATATAAGTTACTGTACAGTATAGCAGCATGTGGTGTATAATGTATAGTAACTGTATAACCCTGATAACACAGCAGCAGCTGGATATGTGATATATAAGTTACTGTACAGTATAGCAGCATGTGGTGTATAATGTATAGTAACTGTATAACCTGATAACACTGCAGCTGGATATGTGATATATAAGTTACTGTACAGTATAGCAGCATGTGGTATATATGTATAGTAACTGTATAACCCTGATAACACAGCAGCAGCTGGATATGTGATATATAAGTTACTGTACAGTATAGCAGCATGTGGTGTATAATGTATAGTAACTGTATAACCCTGATAACACTGCAGCTGGATATGTGATATATAAGTTACTGTACAGTATAGCAGCATGTGGTATATAATGTATAGTAACTGTATAACCCTGATAACACAGCAGCAGCTGGATATGTGATATATAAGTTACTGTACAGTATAGCAGCATGTGGTATATAATGTATAGTAACTGTATAACCCTGATAACACTGCAGCTGGATATGTGATATATAAGTTACTGTACAGTATAGCAGCATGTGGTATATAATGTATAGTAACTGTATAACCCTGATAACACAGCAGCAGCTGGATATGTGATACAGTATATAAGTTATTGTACAGTATAGCAATAAGCATGTGGTGTATAATGTATAGTAACTGTATAACCCTGATAACACAGCAGCAGCTGGATATGTGATACAGTATATAAGTTACTGTACAGTATAGCAGCATGTGGTATATAATGTATAGTAACTGTATAACCCTGATAACACTGCAGCTGGATATGTGATATATAAGTTACTGTACAGTATAGCAGCATGTGGTGTATAATGTATAGTAACTGTATAACCCTGATAACACAGCAGCAGCTGGATATGTGATATATAAGTTACTGTACAGTATAGCAGCATGTGGTATATAATATATAGTAACTGTATAACCCTGATAACACAGCAGCTGGATATGTGATATTATAAGTTACTGTACAGTATAGCAGCATGTGGTATATAATGTATAGTAACTGTATAACCCTGATAACACAGCAGCTGGATATGTGATATAAAAGTTACTGTACAGTATAGCAGCATGTGGTATATAATGTATAGTAACTGTATAACCCTGATAACACAGCAGCAGCTGGATATGTGATATATAATTACTGTACAGTATAGCAGCATGTGGTGTATAATGTATAGTAACTGTATAACCCTGATAACACAGCAGCGGGAAATGTGATATATAAGTTACTGTACAGTATAGCAATCAGCATGTGGTATATAATGTATAGTAACTGTATAACCCTAATAACACAGCAGCACCTGGAAATGTGATATATAAGTTACTGTACAGTATAGTAGCATGTGGTATATAATGTATAGTAACTGTATAACCCTGATAACACAGCAGCTGGATATGTGATATATAAGTTACTGTACAGTATAGCAGCATGTGGTGTATAATGTATAGTAACTATATAACCCTGATAACACAGCAGCTGGATATGTGATATATAAGTTACTGTACAGTATAGCAGCATGTGGTGTATAATGTATAGTAACTGTATAACCCTGATAACACAGCAGCTGGATATGTGATATATAAGTTACTGTACAGTATAGCAGCATGTGGTGTATAATGTATAGTAACTGTATAACCCTGATAACACAGCAGCGGGATATGTGATATTATAAGTTACTGTACAGTATAGCAGCATGTGGTATATAATGTATAGTAACTGTATAACCCTGATAATACAGCAGCTGGATATGTGATATAAAAGTTACTGTACAGTATAGCAGCATGTGGTGTATAATGTATAGTAACTGTATAACCCTGATAACACTGCAGCTGGATATGTGATATATAAGTTACTGTACAGTATAGCAATCAGCATGTGTTATATAATGTATAGTAACTGTATAACCCTGATAAGACAGCAGCGGGATATGTGATATATAAGTTACTGTACAGTATAGCAGCATGTGGTGTATAATGTATAGTAACTATATAACCCTGATAAGACAGCAGCTGGATATGTGATATATAAGTTACTGTACAGTATAGCAGCATGTGGTATATAATGTATAGTAACTGTATAACCCTGATAACACAGCAGCTGGATATGTGATATATAAGTTACTGTACAGTATAGCAGCATGTGGTATATAATGTATAGTAACTGTATAACCCTGATAACACAGCAGCAGCTGGATATGTGATATGTTACTGTACAGTATAGCAATCAGCATGTGGTATAAAATGTATAGTAACTGTATAACCCTGATAACACAGGAGCTGGATATGTGATGTATGTTACTGTACAGTATAGCAGCATGTGGTGTATAATGTTTAGTAACTGTATAACCCTGATAACACAGCAGCAGCTGGATATGTGATATATAAGTTACTGTACAGTATAGCAGCATGTGGTATATAATGTATAGTAACTGTATAACCCTGATAACACAGCAGCAGCTGGATATGTGATATATAAGTTACTGTACAGTATAGCAGCATGTGGTGTATAATGTATAGTAACTGTATAACCCTGATAACACAGCAGCTGGATATGTGATATATGTTACTGTACAGTATAGCAGCATGTGGTGTATAATGTATAGTAACTGTATAACCCTGATAACACAGGAGCTGGATATGTGATGTATGTTACTGTACAGTATAGCAGCATGTGGTGTATAATGTATAGTAACTGTATAACCCTGATAACACAGCAGCAGCTGGATATGTGATATATAAGTTACTGTACAGTATAGCAGCATGTGGTGTATAATGTATAGTAACTGTATAACCCTGATAACACAGCAGCTGGATGTGTGATATATAAGTTACTGTACAGTTTAGCAATCAGCATGTGGTGTATAATGTATAGTAACTGTATAACCCTGATAACACAGCAGCTAGATATGTGATATATAAGTTACTGTACAGTATAGCAGCATGTGGTGTATAATGTATAGTAACTGTATAACCCTGATAACACAGGAGCTGGATATGTGATATATAAGTTACTGTACAGTATAGCAGCATGTGGTATATAATGTATAGTAACTGTATAACCCTGATAACACAGCAGCAGCTGAATATGTGATATATAAGTTACTGTACAGTATAGCAGCATGTGGTGTATAATGTATAGTAACTGTATAACCCTGATAACACAGCAGCGGGATATGTGATATATAAGTTACTGTACAGTATAGCAGTATGTGGTGTATAATGTATAGTAACTGTATAACCCTGATAACACAGCAGCTGGATATGTGATATATAAGTTACTGTACAGTATAGCAGCATGTGGTGTATAATGTATAGTAACTGTATAACCCTGATAACACAGCAGCAGCTGGATATGTGATATATAATTACTGTACAGTATAGCAGCATGTGGTGTATAATGTATAGTAACTGTATAACCCTGATAACACAGCAGCGGGAAATGTGATATATAAGTTACTGTACAGTATAGCAATCAGCATGTGGTATATAATGTATAGTAACTGTATAACCCTAATAACACAGCAGCACCTGGAAATGTGATATATAAGTTACTGTACAGTATAGTAGCATGTGGTATATAATGTATAGTAACTGTATAACCCTGATAACACAGCAGCTGGATATGTGATATATAAGTTACTGTACAGTATAGCAGCATGTGGTGTATAATGTATAGTAACTATATAACCCTGATAACACAGCAGCTGGATATGTGATATATAAGTTACTGTACAGTATAGCAGCATGTGGTGTATAATGTATAGTAACTGTATAACCCTGATAACACAGCAGCTGGATATGTGATATATAAGTTACTGTACAGTATAGCAGCATGTGGTGTATAATGTATAGTAACTGTATAACCCTGATAACACAGCAGCGGGATATGTGATATTATAAGTTACTGTACAGTATAGCAGCATGTGGTATATAATGTATAGTAACTGTATAACCCTGATAATACAGCAGCTGGATATGTGATATAAAAGTTACTGTACAGTATAGCAGCATGTGTTATATAATGTATAGTAACTGTATAACCCTGATAAGACAGCAGCGGGATATGTGATATATAAGTTACTGTACAGTATAGCAGCATGTGGTGTATAATGTATAGTAACTATATAACCCTGATAAGACAGCAGCTGGATATGTGATATATAAGTTACTGTACAGTATAGCAGCATGTGGTATATAATGTATAGTAACTGTATAACCCTGATAACACAGCAGCTGGATATGTGATATATAAGTTACTGTACAGTATAGCAGCATGTGGTATATAATGTATAGTAACTGTATAACCCTGATAACACAGCAGCAGCTGGATATGTGATATGTTACTGTACAGTATAGCAATCAGCATGTGGTATAAAATGTATAGTAACTGTATAACCCTGATAACACAGGAGCTGGATATGTGATGTATGTTACTGTACAGTATAGCAGCATGTGGTGTATAATGTTTAGTAACTGTATAACCCTGATAACACAGCAGCAGCTGGATATGTGATATATAAGTTACTGTACAGTATAGCAGCATGTGGTATATAATGTATAGTAACTGTATAACCCTGATAACACAGCAGCAGCTGGATATGTGATATATAAGTTACTGTACAGTATAGCAGCATGTGGTGTATAATGTATAGTAACTGTATAACCCTGATAACACAGCAGCTGGATATGTGATATATGTTACTGTACAGTATAGCAGCATGTGGTGTATAATGTATAGTAACTGTATAACCCTGATAACACAGGAGCTGGATATGTGATGTATGTTACTGTACAGTATAGCAGCATGTGGTGTATAATGTATAGTAACTGTATAACCCTGATAACACAGCAGCAGCTGGATATGTGATATATAAGTTACTGTACAGTATAGCAGCATGTGGTGTATAATGTATAGTAACTGTATAACCCTGATAACACAGCAGCTGGATGTGTGATATATAAGTTACTGTACAGTTTAGCAATCAGCATGTGGTGTATAATGTATAGTAACTGTATAACCCTGATAACACAGCAGCTAGATATGTGATATATAAGTTACTGTACAGTATAGCAGCATGTGGTGTATAATGTATAGTAACTGTATAACCCTGATAACACAGGAGCTGGATATGTGATATATAAGTTACTGTACAGTATAGCAGCATGTGGTATATAATGTATAGTAACTGTATAACCCTGATAACACAGCAGCAGCTGAATATGTGATATATAAGTTACTGTACAGTATAGCAGCATGTGGTGTATAATGTATAGTAACTGTATAACCCTGATAACACAGCAGCGGGATATGTGATATATAAGTTACTGTACAGTATAGCAGTATGTGGTGTATAATGTATAGTAACTGTATAACCCTGATAACACAGCAGCTGGATATGTGATATATAAGTTACTGTACAGTATAGCAGCATGTGGTGTATAATGTATAGTAACTGTATAACCCTGATAACACAGCAGCTGGATATGTGATATATAAGTTACTGTACAGTTTAGCAATCAGCATGTGGTGTATAAAGTAAGGCCGGACGAGGGGGTTGAAAACCACTAAGGGGAGGCCTTCATGACAGGGCCTTGCTGCAGAGGGGGAGGTTGCCAGGGTGATGAAGGGAGGGTTAATGCCCAGGGGGGGAGGAGGTCTGGGAGGTCAAAAGGGGGAATGATTGGTGGGGGTATGCAGAGGGGTGGGATCATTACAGGGGGTATATAAGGCAGGTGCAGGGCGGGGAGGGTACCTTTTGGCCTTAGCCGTTGAAGGAATCTGTGCTGCCTGTGATGGATCCTCTGGCTGGCGGGTTTGAGCAGCTTCGGCGGGCCACGGAGGAGAGGGGCCCGCAGTGGCTTCAGGATCAGCTTCAGGCCCTGCTACCGGGTTCGTCTGAGGCCCCTGCTCCAGCTTCATCTGTGGCGCTCCGGACGCAGAGTTCTCGGCCTCCGGCGCGCCTTAGCCCGGATGTTACCCCCAGAGTCCGGCGCGGGGTAGGGAGCCCCATCAGGGACGCTCCGGTCTCTGCGTCGGCCGGCCAGGGCCAGGAGTAATCCCGTGCATGGGCGGGACTCGCACCGGGGGAGGAGTCGCCTCCTCCCTTGACGTCGGCTGACTTCGAGGAGACCGGACCAGGGACGGTGGGCCTGCTTGGTGAGGAGTCGCGTAGGCCTTCTCGGTGCCGAGCGGACCCCAGGAAAAAAGCCTATTCGGAGGTTGCAGTCCGCATCCGGTCAGCGGAGTGACGTCACCGGGTGGCGTTCTGCTGGCCCCGCCCCCTCGGCCCGAAGTGTTCCGGCAGCTGTATCCTCGGCGGCGCCTCCGTCCGAGGAGGGTGCTAGAGCGGCGTTGCAAGGGACAGGGTCTCATCCTGGCCAGGATGACCTGTCTGAAGAGGAGGTCGGCGCTGGGTCGTTGCCCCTGATGGGGCCTGCGAGGGATGCCGGACTGGTCGCTGCTGGGCCCACAGCACCCAGGCAGCAAGGTGAGCTGGGATCCTATTTGCCTGTGGGGGTAGGGCCTGGGGGGGTCGTAGGAGGGGGTTTTGGGCAGAGTGGGCTGGCTGAACTGATGCAGGGTATGCGCGCCTTTTTCTGTAGCTTGGGGCAGGGGGGGGGTTATGGGGGTTCCCTCGCCCGCACTTGCATGGACAGGGGGTGGTGGTGCTGCAAGCGGTGCGCCGGCTGTGGCAGGGACAGGTGGTCGGGGGGATGATAGCGCGCCTTCAGGGGCGGGGGTGTCGGTTGAAACTCAGACAGAGCCAGAGTCGGTCCGGAGGGAGGATGTCACCAGGTTAGATGATGCTGCCAGGGGGGAGGTCTATGTGTGTTTTGAGGGCCCCCTTGGTTCCCATGTTAAACAGGAGGTGCGGGATAAAATTTACAAGGGGGAATATGTGGAGATTCTCTCCTTATTGCCTCTTGAGAAATTTAATCCAGATCGAGTCAAACCGGGTGATGATAAGGACAAGGAGGAGGAGAGCCGGCGGTATCGGCTGATACCACATACTTTCCAGAATTGGTTGCAGGCCTTCACTATTTTGCCAGGCATTGTGGGGGAGAAGGCTCCAGAGGAATGCTTGGGTATGTTTTGCTATCTGGATGCCGTGCACGAAGCGTACCGGACTTATGGGGTCAGGCCTGGTTGCGCTATGACGAGCAATTTCGTCAGCGCAAGGCGGTAAGGCCTAGCATCCGGTGGGACCACAAAGACATAGGTTTGTGGCTGCGGGTGACGGCGCCTGTGAAGAGTGCGGTGGTTAGTTCGCCCTTTCAGGGGACCGCCGGGGGCTTGGGACAGTCCGGGTACTCGGCGGCGGTTCAGAAGGGACTGTGCTTCCTTTTCAATGAAGGAAGTTGCAAGTTTGGAGCAAAATGTAAATTCAAGCACGAATGCTCCACATGTGGGGGATCCCACGGAGCATCTCGTTGCTTCAGGGGGCAGAAGGCTAGGGGAGGTGGGGGCCATTCGGCTGGAAAAGGGGGCGACACCGGTTTGGCTGGGCGCGATGTTGCCCTTCCTAAATAAATATCCGGATCGGGGTAGGGCGGCATTGCTGGAGGACGGCTTTAAAGAGGGTTTTCGGATACCGTCGGTTACGGTTAGCTTGCCGCGGCGGGGGGGGGGGGGGGTTGAAGTCTGCTTTGTTGCATCCATCGGCGGTGTCGGAAGAATTGGGCAAGGAGGTGGTGTTGGGCAGGATGTCGGGCCCCTTTCCGGCTCCTCCGATGGTGGGACTATTGGTTTCCCCTTTGGGGGTGGTGCCGGAGAAGGAGACGAACAAATTTCGGCTCATTCACCACCTGTCTTTTACCAAGGGGTTATCAGTGAACGACGGGATAGATCCGGAGCTGTGTTCCGTGGTGTATACGTCGTTCGACGCAGCGCTGCGGTGGGTTCGGGAGTTTGGGCGGGGGGCGTCGCTGTCAAAGACGGACGTGGAATCTGCGTTTCGTCTATTGCCGGTGCATCCCGACAGCTTGCACTTGCTGGGCTGTGTCTGGGATGGGGGGTATTTTGTTGATCGATGTTTGCCCATGGGATGTTCCATCTCATGTGCTTACTTTGAAGCCTTCGGGTCATTTTTGGAGTGGGCGGTGCAGGATTTTTCGGGGTTGGAGTCCATTATTCACTGTCTGGACGATTTTTTGTGCATTGGACCCGGCAATTCCAATGTCTGCGCGGTTTTGCTGCACTCGGTTCACGTTCTTGAGGAGCGGTTCGGAGTTCCGCTCGCAAGGGACAAGACCAAGGGGCCCACTACCTGTTTGAGTTTCTTGGGGATCGAGATTGATACGGTGGCGATGGAGTGTCGCTTGCCCCAGGACAAACTGGTGGGGTTACGCGAGGACGTGTCGCGGCTGCGGGGGCTCTGGAAGGTTCGGCTGCGGGATTTGCAATCCTCACTGGGAAAGCTTAATTTTGCGTGCCGTATCATGCAGATGGGCCGAATATTTTGCCGGCGGCTGGCTCAGGCGAAGGCGGGTTTAACATCTCCGAGGCATTTTGTGCGGCTGAGAGCGGAACTGAGTGATGACTTGGCCGTCTGGGCGTCGTTTCTCAACGGCTATAACGGTCGCTCCTTGTGGCAGGCGCCAGCGCGACCGGCAGAGGATTTTGAGTTGTTTACTGATGCGGCTGGGGGGAACGGTTTTGGGGTGTACTGTCAAGGGGACTGGTGTGTGGGTTCGTGGCCGGATGAGTGGAAGGAGCGGGGGCGGGGGCGCAATTTGGCTTTGCTCTAACTGTTTCCCATTGTGGTCGCTTTGGCCATTTGGAGGAACAGCTTCAAGGACTGCCGGATTCGATTCCACTGCGACAATTTGGGGGTAGTTCAGGCAATCTCTTCGCTGTCGGCATCGTCTCCACCGGTGGTACTTTTGTTGCAGAGAATGGTATTGATTTGCTTGTCACTGAACATTTGCATTACTGCGGTGCACTTGCCAGGCGTGTGTAATGAGATTGCTGACTCCCTCTCTCGTTCGCAGTGGGATCGTTTCCGGCGGCTCGCTCCTGGCGCGATGTTGGAGGCGGAGATTTTCCCAGAGGAACTGTGGCAGCTGCCTTTCGGGCAGCATCGGGTTTGATCTCTGCTTCCTTGGCAGAGGGGACACGAGTGGCGTATTCCAGGGCTTGGGCGCAATGGCGGGACTGGCAGCGGGAGGTAGGGAAGGTGGGGGGTGAGGAAGTGTGTTTTTTGTTGTTGGTGGGACATTGTTGTGAGGAGGGGTGGTCTGTGCCCATGATGAATCGGTTGGTCGCTGGGGTGGCTTTTGGTTGTAGTCTCAGGGGGCTTCAGGACGTTACTAAATCATTCCTCATTCGGAAGTCGTTGGTGGGGTTCTGGAAGGGCTGGAGGCCTTGTGATATGAGGTGTCCTGTCTCGTTCCAGTTGCTGCAGTTGATGTATGGTCGCTTGGGGGCGGTTTGTTTGGATGGTTTTGAGGCGTGCCTATTTCGGCTGTCATTCTCGCTAGCCTTTTTTCAGGGCGTTGAGGGTGGGTGAGCTTGTTAGCCCTTGGGTCACCAGGCCTGGGGGAATTCGTTCTGAGGATGTGGAGTTAGTGGAGGGTGGTGTTTCATTTTTGCTGCGGCGGTCAAAAACTGATCAGGTGGGCAGGGGTGCCCGGGTCATGTTGTATGCCATTCCGGGGGTGGAGGTTTGCCCGGTCCGGTGCGTGGGGGAGTATCGTACTCGGGGTCCTGGCGGCTCGTGGCCATTCCTGCGTCATGAGGATGGCAGTTTTCTGTCTCGTTACCAATTTTTGGCCATTTTTCGTAGGTGTTTGGAGTTTTGTGGGGTGTCGACAAATGAGTATGGGGGCCACTCTTTTCGTATTGGGGCGGCGACTGAGGCAGCGAGGGCAGGTTTGGGGGACGATGTGGTCAGGAGGATTGGGCGTTGGAAGTCGGCCCGGTTTAGGTCGTATGTTAGGCCTCAGTGGTTGTAGGTTGACCCCTGTGGGGGAGGGGGGGTGTTTGCTTGGGGTTGGGTAGTATAGTGTGTTTTGTTATGCTGTTCAACTTTTGGTTTGTGTCTTGCAGGTGATGAGAGTGCCTTGGTGTGGATTTTGGGCCACTCCTACGTCTGGTGGGAAGCAGTCCGGGCGGCGGTTCGGTCAGAGGGACGTCAGCTGGGGTTTGCGCGAGAGGAGGCTAGGATTCGGTGGCTGGGGCGTAAAGGCATGATGTGGGGCCGCATGTTGTCTGAATTCCATAAATTTACCAGGTGGGACCGGGAGCCAGATATATTAGTGTTGCACCTGGGCGGCAATGATATCGGTTCTAGGCCATTCCCGGAGTTGATAAGGGACGTGAAGTTCGACCTTCTTCGGCTCTGGGCCTCCTTTCCCAGGTTGGTGACCGTGTGGTCAGACATTGTCCCTCGCCAGCATTAGAATGGGGCCCGTTCTGTGGAACGGTTGAACAAAGCCTGAATTAAAGTAAATCGGTGTGCAATGGAGCAGTTGTAGTCTGCCATCCGGACTTGGAGTTGGGTACGGGTGGTTTTTGGAGGGGGGCATAGACATGGCGCTTCGAGTGTGGAGGGACGGCAATATCTAAGGGTGTCAGATATCGCCGTTGGTGGAGGGTCCTCGAAGTCGGGTGGCTTTCTCGGCTTATGGAAAGTTTGGGAGGGAACTAGTTGTTCCGGACTCCCTATCTGTTATGGTTGTCAAGGTTGCAGAGTTGGAAGAGTAAGCACATACCCTGTTAGTTTTGCTTGCGAGCCGGCGTTACTTCAGCTGCAAGTGACGGGTTTGTGTATGGTGAATAATTTCAGGACTGCCAGTGGGAATATTTTGGGGCTTCGAGGACCGCCCACTGGGGGGCTAATCGGAGTTAGTACAGTAGTTAAATGTTAATTTATCTTGTGGTTGTTCAATAAATAGCTGCTGTGGCCATATTTTCCGAAGTTCTTGGTGTCTGTCGTTATTGGGGAAAGAGGTGGGGGACCGGTGGTTGGGGGGGGGGGGGGGGGGGGGAAGGGGGGGGGGGAAGTGTTTTGCTTGTGGAGCAGTGAACGAAGACTTATTGGAGAATCGGTTGAGGACCACTGGCTTTAAGAGGGAAACATGGAAGGCGTTCGGAATCCGCATAGTAGGGGGAAGGCGGAGTTTGTAGGTGACTGGGTTGATGCGTTTTAGCACCGAGAAAGGACTGAGGAATCGAGGACGCAACTTGTAGCTGGGAATCTTGAGTCGGACATATTTGGCCGAGAGCCAGACTTTGTCACCTGGGAGAAAATTTGTGGCAGGTCTTCTTCTCTTATCCGCCTGGTCCTTCATGCGGTCAGATGCCTTGAGCAAAGATTGTCGAGTCTGTTCCCAGATCGACTGCAGGTCAGACAACAATTCCTCCACGGCTGGGACCTCAGAGGATGGAGAGAGAGGCAGAGGAGGACGAGGGTGTTGACCATAGACCACATAGAAGGGTGACTTGCCTGTGGAACTCGAGTCCAGATGGTTGTAGGAGAACTCTGCCCATGGAAGCAGACTGGACCAGTTGTCCTGGCGAGCAGAGATGAAGTGTTGTAGATAATTGCCAAGGACTTGATTGACCCTTTCTACTTGCCTGTTGGTCTGTGGATGATAGGCTGACGAGAAGTCCAGCTTCACTTGGAGTTGAGAACAGAGAGCACGCCAGAATCTGGAGACGAATTGTGAGCCTCTGTCTGACACAATATGAAGAGGAAGACCATGTAGTCGGAAGATATGCTGAAAGAACAACTGGGCCAGGCGAGGAGCGGATGGTAGTCCAGGAAGAGCCACGAAGTGGGACATTTTGGAGAAGCGGTCTGTAACAACCCAAATGACAGTGTTACCCGCAGATGGAGGCAAATCTGTGAATAAGTCCATGCCTATATGGCACCAGGGACGGTTTGGAACTGGAAAGGGCTGAAGTAGGCCGGCAGGTCTTAGACGGGAGGACTTGTTCCTGGCACAGATGGTACAGGAAGCCACAAAGTCCTTGACATCTTGGAGTAGGCTGGGCCACCAATAGTGGCGGGAGATCAGTTGCCCGGTCTTTTGAACTCCCGGATGCCCGGCCACCACAAAGGAATGATCCCACTTCAAAATTCGTCTTAGAAGTGCAGGGCGCACATAGGTCTTTCCGGGAGGCAATCTCTGAAGAGTACATGTGGCGACTGGCACTAGGCGATCGGGAGGTATAATGTGGCGAGGGGATTCCTCTTGCCCCCTAACATCAGATGCTCGGGACAGTGCATCGGCTTTCACGTTCTTCTCAGCCGGGCGGAAATGAATTACGAAGTTGAATCGTGAGAAGAAGAGCGACCACCTGGCTTGCTGGGGATTGAGGCGTTGGGCCGATTGGAGGTAGAGAAGGTTCTTGTGGTCCGTGTAGATGTTGACCGGATGCCTAGCCCCCTCTAGGAGATGACGCCACTCCTCCAGTGCCAATTTTATCGCCAAGAGTTCTCGGTCACCAATAGTATAGTTCCTCTCGGCAGGGGAGAAAGTCCTTGAGAAGAACCCACAGGTTCTGATCTTGCCTGATGCGTCCCTCTGCGAGAGGACGGCTCCAGCGCCCACTGAAGATGCGTCGACCTCAAGTGAAAACGGCTTGGTGGCATCCGGGCGGACTAGAGCAGGAGCAGAGGCAAAGGCAGACTTTAGGCTAGTGAAGGCTTGCTCGGCCTCAGGTGGCCAATGCCTGGGATCCGCCTTCTTCTTAGTGAGAGCCACGATGGGTGCGACCAGGGTAGAGAAATGTGGGATGAACTGCCAATAGTAGTTGGCAAATCCTAGGAGGCATTGGATAGCTCTGAGTCCCACAGGACGTGGCCACTGGAGAACAGCTGAAAGTTTGGCTGGATAAATTTGTAGACCCCGGTCTGAAACAATATACCCGAGAAACGGAAGGCTGCGCTGATGGAAAACGCACTTCTCCAGCGTGGCGTACAAATGATTGGCCCAGAGTCTACGTAGGACCTGACGTACTTGTGTCACGTAAGTCTGCTGGTCAGGGGAGAAGACCAGAATGTCGTCAAGATAGACGATGAAGCAGACATAGAGGAGGTCACGGAATATGTCGTAAGGCGGGATGGACTTGCTGCGGCAGGCGACCCCCAGGTCGCTACCCCTGGCTTGGTTGCTAGTGACGGCAGGCAAGGCGTGGCAGGAGCAGTAGGCAGGAGATTGCAGGCAGAGGTCTGTAGGCGTAATCGCAGGTGGCAGACAGTACTCAGGAAACAACGGGTAAAGCAGCGGACAGGGACTAGGGACCGGGACAGCGGACAGGAATTAGGAACAAGGACTGAGGTCAGGAACAACAGGGAGCTGGGCCAAACGCTATGGAAAGCATGTAGAGGCTCCAACACGAGGGACAGGGCATGCTGGGATTTATAGGAGGTGATTAGTGCAACTACCAATTAGGAACCGGCTGGCCCTTCAAATCTGAGACAGCCGGCGCGCGCGCGCGCCCTAGGAGGCGGGGTCGCGCGCAACAGCCGGCACAGACTGAGACAGGAGCGGGGCGAGGCAAGGCGCCCCCCGGGGCCGAACAGGTAGCAGCGCCGGGTCCCTGCACATGGACCCCGGCGGCTGCATGGGGCGGAGAGAGGTCGCGGCGGCGGCCCGGAGCATGGGACGCCGCCGTGACAAGGATTAACCATTACCTTTACGTGCTGATGTGGATCCGCCCCTGCCCCAACCCAACAGCCCCCCCTCCCCGCACCCAGGGGGCCAACCCGGGCGCCACCCCATTCACTCCACATCCATCCCAAAAATATAAGTAAGAATAACTCTACGGGCGCCCCACAGTTACCACACAGGTTTACAATTCAATACACTTCGACTATTCTCTTTTTATTACCAGGAATCCACCTTTTAATTATACCATATTTATCTCCCTTGAAGACTTCCTCCAACCCCCCTCCACCCCCACCCCTGCTGGGGAAAAAAAACAACCAAACCTCCTCTACACAGATACCTTAATTTAACTTGTCACTCCAATATTTTTCCCAACAAGCAACATGTTCATTTAATTTCTTATCCTTCTTCCTCCTAATAAAGTTGTTATACCAGAGCTCGTTCCTTAATATTATAGAGCTTAGTTCTCTCCATTCCTTAATGGTAGGAGCATTGGGTGACATCCACTTCCGCAATATAACCACTCTTGCTGCTAGAAATAATTGATATATCACCTTTTTAGTGCTTCCAACCAAGTTTTCATCCTCAAATACTCCCAAAATTGCACATACATATTCTTCTTTTAGTATCATATTAAACAAACTAAAAAAAACTATCTATCCAAAAATTATTCACCCTCTCACATGCCCACCAATGGTGTTCTAATGTGATCTCTTCAGCCCCTCATTTACAACATACAACCTCTTCCTCCTTTCTCCACTTATTAATATCTTTTACTGAATAATATAATCTGTTGTTACAAAAAAACATTATATATTATAAAATCATTATATACTTTTTATCCGTGATATATTTTCGTGCATTCGTGTATACTTTAGTCCAAAAAACTTGTTCCCTATCTCCAATTATATTTTCCCATTTCTTTTGTGACGTTAACTTAACATTATTATTACACTTTTCACCCAAAAGTCTATACATCTTAGAAGTTTTCCCTTTATTTTACCCACTGACCCCATCAATTGTGAAATATTTTCTTCTTTTTTTATATTCAAGTTCACACTTACACCCGTGGCCTTTATCACCAGCAAAAATCTTAATTGACATATTGGTAACTCTAAACTACTACTTAAATCCCCGTATAATGTATAGTAACTGTATAACCCTGATAACACAGCAGCAGCTGGATATGTGATATATAAGTTACTGTACAGTATAGCAGTCAGCATGTGGTGTATAATGTATAGTAACTGTATAACCCTGATAACACAGCAGCAGCTGGATATGTGATATATATGTTACTGTACAGTATAGCAGCATGTGGTGTATAATGTATAGTAACTGTATAACCCTGATAACAAAGCAGCTGGATATGTGATATATAAGTTACTGTACAGTATAGCAGCATGTGGTATATAATATATAGTAACTGTATAACCCTGATAACACAGCAGCAGCTGGATATGTGATATATAAGTTACTGTACAGTATAGCAATCAGCATGTGGTGTATAATGTATAGTAACTGTATAACCCTGATAACACAGCAGCTGGATATATGATATATAAGTTACTGTACAGTATAGCAGCATGTGGTGTATAATGTATAGTAACTGTATAACCCTGATAACACAGGAGCTGGATATGTGATATATAAGTTACTGTACAGTATAACAGCATGTGGTATATAATGTATAGTAACTGTATAACCCTGATAACACAGCAGCAGCTGGATATGTGATATATATGTTACTGTACAGTATAGCAGCATGTGGTGTATAATGTATAGTAACTGTATAACCCTGATAACAAAGCAGCTGGATATGTGATATATAAGTTACTGTACAGTATAGCAGCATGTGGTGTATAATGTATAGTAACTGTATAACCCTGATAACACAGCAGCAGCTGGATATGTGATATATAAGTTACTGTACAGTATAGCAGCATGTGGTGTATAATGTATAGTAACTGTATAACCCTGATAACACAGCAGCTGGATATGTGATATATAACTTACTGTACAGTATAGCAGCATGTGGTATATACTGTATAGTAACTGTATAACCCTGATAACACAGCAGCAGCTGGATATGTGATATATAAGTTACTGTACAGTATAGCAGCATGTGGTGTATAATGTATAGTAACTGTATAACCCTGATAACACTGCAGCAGCTGGATATGTGATATATAATTACTGTACAGTATAGCAGCATGTGGTGTATAATGTATAGTAACTGTATAACCCTGATAACACAGCAGCAGCTGGATATGTGATATATAAGTTACTGTACAGTATAGCAGCATGTGGTATATAATGTATAGTAACTGTATAACCCTGATAACACTGCAGCAGCTGGATATGTGATATATAAGTTACTGTACAGTATAGCAGCATGTGGTGTATAATGTATAGTAACTGTATAACCCTGATAACACAGCAGCTGGATATGTGATATATAAGTTACTGTACAGTATAGCAGCATGTGGTGTATAATGTATAGTAACTGTATAACCCTGATAACACTGCAGCTGGATATGTGATATATAAGTTACTGTACAGTATAGCAGCATGTGGTGTATAATGTATAGTAACTGTATAACCCTGATAACACAGCAGCAGCTGGATATGTGATATATAAGTTACTGTACAGTATAGCAGCATGTGGTGTATAATGTATAGTAACTGTATAACCCTGATAACACAGCAGCTGGATATGTGATATATGTTACTGTACAGTATAGCAGCATGTGGTGTATAATGTATAGTAACTGTATAACCCTGATAACACTGCAGCAGCTGGATATGTGATATATAAGTTACTGTACAGTATAGCAGCATGTGGTGTATAATGTATAGTAACTGTATAACCCTGATAACACTGCAGCAGCTGGATATGTGATATATAAGTTACTGTACAGTATAGCAGCATGTGGTATATAATGTATAGTAATTGTATAACCCTGATAACACTGCAGCAGCTGGATATGTGATATATAAGTTACTGTACAGTATAGCAGCATGTGGTGTATAATGTATAGTAATTGTATAACCCTGATAACACTGCAGCTGGATATGTGATATATAAGTTACTGTACAGTATAGCAGCATGTGGTATATAATGTATAGTAATTGTATAACCCTGATAACACTGCAGCAGCTGGATATGTGATATATAAGTTACTGTACAGTATAGCAGCATGTGGTGTATAATGTATAGTAACTGTATAACCCTGATAACACAGCAGCAGCTGGATATGTGATATATAAGTTACTGTACAGTATAGCAGCATGTGGTGTATAATGTATAGTAACTGTATAACCCTGATAACACAGCAGCTGGATATGTGATATATAAGTTACTGTACAGTATAGCAGCATGTGGTATATAATGTAGAGTAACTGTATAACCCTGATAACAAAGCAGCTGGATATGTGATATATAAGTTACTGTACAGTATAGCAGCATGTGGTGTATAATGTAGAGTAACTGTATAACCCTGATAACACAGCAGCTGGATATGTGATATATAAGTTACTGTACAGTATAGCAGTATGTGGTGTATAATGTATAGTAACTGTATAACCCTGATAACACAGCAGCAGCTGGATATGTGATATATAAGTTACTGTACAGTATAGCAGCATGTGGTGTATAATGTATAGTAACTGTATAACCCTGATAACACAGCAGCAGCTGGATATGTGATATATAAGTTACTGTACAGTATAGCAGCATGTGGTGTATAATGTATAGTAACTGCATAACCCTGATAACACAGCAGCTGGATATGTGATATATAAGTAACTGTACAGTATAGCAGCATGTGGTGTGTAATGTATAGTAACTGTATAACCCTGATAACACTGCAGCTGGATATGTGATATATAAGTTACTGTACAGTATAGCAATCAGCATGTGGTGTATAATGTATAGTAACTGTATAACCCTGATAACACAGCAGCTGGATATGTGATATATAAGTTACTGTACAGTATAGCAGCATGTGGTGTATAATGTATAGTAACTGTATAACCCTGATAACACTGCAGCAGCTGGATATGTGATATATAAGTTACTGTACAGTATAGCAGCATGTGGTGTATAATGTATAGTAACTGTATAACCCTGATAACACTGCAGCAGCTGGATATGTGATATATAAGTAACTGTACAGTATAGCAGTATGTGGTGTATAATGTATAGTAACTGTATAGCCCTGATAACACAGCAGCAGCTGGATATGTGATATATAAGTTACTGTACAGTATAGCAGCATGTGGTGTATAATGTATAGTAACTGTATAACCCTGATAACACAGCAGCAGCTGGATATGTGATATATAAGTTACTGTACAGTATAGCAGCATGTGGTATATAATTATAGTAACTGTATAACACTGATAACACAGCAGCTGGATATGTGATATATAAGTTACTGTACAGTATAGCAGCATGTGGTATATAATGTATAGTAACTGTATAACCCTGATAACACAGCAGCTGGATATGTGATATATAATTACTGTACAGTATAGCAGCATGTGGTATATAATGTATAGTAACTGTATAACCCAGCCCAGCAGTGCTGCTATTAGTGTTCCTGCTAGGATAAGCCTGGTCTTGCTGTGACTTGTAGTCCTCCCCCCCCATACATAGTGTATAAGCCCAGCAGTGCTGCTATTAGTGTTCCTGCTAGGATAAGCCTGGTCTTGCTGTGACTTGTAGTCCTCCCCATACATAGTGTGTAAGCCCAGCAGTGCTGCTATTAGTGTTCCTGCTAGGATAAGCCTGGTCTTGCTGTGACTTATAGTCCTCCCCCCTCCCCCCATACATAGTGTATAAGCCCAGCAGTGCTGCTATTAGTGTTCCTGGTAGGATGAGCCTGGTCTTGCTGTGACTTGTAGTCCCCCTCCCCCATACATAGTGTATAAGCCCAGCAGTGCTGCTATTAGTGTTCCTGCTAGGATAAGCCTGGTCTTGCTGTGACTTGTAGTCCCCCCTCCCCATACATAGTGTATAAGCCCAGCAGTGCTGCTATTAGTGTTCCTGCTAGGATAAGCCTGGTCTTGCTGTGACTTGTAGTCCTCCTCCCCCATACATAGTGTATAAGCCCAGCAGTGCTGCTATTAGTGTTCCTGCTAGGATAAGCCTGGTCTTGCTGTGACTTGTAGTCCTCCTCCCCCATACATAGTGTATAAGCCCAGCAGTGCTGCTATTAGTGTTCCTGCTAGGATAAGCCTGGTCTTGCTGTGACTTGTAGTCCTCCTCCTCCCCCCATACATAGTGTATAAGCCCAGCAGTGCTGCTATTAGTGTTCCTGCTAGGATAAGCCTGGTCTTGCTGTGACTTGTAGTCCCCCTCCCCCCCATACATAGTGTATAAGCCCAGCAGACAGTGCTGCTATTAGTGTTCCTGCTAGGATAAGCCTGGTCTTGCTGTGACTTGTAGTCCTCCTCCCCCCATACATAGTGTATAAGCCCAGAAGTGCTGCTATTAGTGTTCCTGCTGGGATAAGCCTGGTCTTGCTGTGACTTGTAGTCCTCCTCCCCCCATACATAGTGTATAAGCCCAGCAGTGCTGCTATTAGTGTTCCTGCTAGGATAAGCCTGGTCTTGCTGTGACTTGTAGTCCCCCTCCCCCCCATACATAGTGTATAAGCCCAGCAGACAGTGCTGCTATTAGTGTTCCTGCTAGGATAAGCCTGGTCTTGCTGTGACTTGTAGTCCCCCTCCCCCCATACATAGTGTATAAGCCCAGCAGTGCTGCTATTAGTGTTCCTGCTGGGATAAGCCTGGTCTTGCTGTGACTTGTAGTCCTCCCCATACATAGTGTGTAAGCCCAGCAGTGCTGCTATTAGTGTTCCTGCTAGGATAAGCCTGGTCTTGCTGTGACTTGTAGTCCCCCCTCCCCATACATAGTGTATAAGCCCAGCAGTGCTGCTATTAGTGTTCCTGCTGGGATAAGCCTGGTCTTGCTGTGACTTGTAGTCCTCCCCCCCCCCATACATAGTGTATAAGCCCAGCAGTGCTGCTATTAGTGTTCCTGCTAGGATAAGCCTGGTCTTGCTGTGACTTGTAGTCCTCCCCCCCATACATAGTGTATAAGCCCAGCAGTGCTGCTATTAGTGTTCCTGCTAGGATAAGCCTGGTCTTGCTGTGACTTGTAGTCCCCCTCCCCCATACAGAGTGTGTAAGCCCAGCAGTGCTGCTATTAGTGTTCCTGCTAGGATAAGCCTGGTCTTGCTGTGACTTGTAGTCCCCCTCCCCCATACATAGTGTGTAAGCCCAGCAGTGCTGCTATTAGTGTTCCTGCTGGGATAAGCCTGGTCTTGCTGTGACTTGTAGTCCTCCTCCCCCCATACATAGTGTATAAGCCCAGCAGTGCTGCTATTAGTGTTCCTGCTAGGATAAGCCTGGTCTTGCTGTGACTTGTAGTCCTCCTCCCCCCATACATAGTGTATAAGCCCAGCAGTGCTGCTATTAGTGTTCCTGCTAGGATAAGCCTGGTCTTGCTGTGACTTGTAGTCCCCCTCCCCCCTACATAGTGTGTAAGCCCAGCAGTGCTGCTATTAGTGTTCCTGCTAGGATAAGCCTGGTCTTGCTGTGACTTGTAGTCCCCCTCCCCCATACATAGTGTGTAAGCCCAGCAGTGCTGCTATTAGTGTTCCTGCTGGGATAAGCCTGGTCTTGCTGTGACTTGTAGTCCTCCTCCCCCCATACATAGTGTATAAGCCCAGCAGTGCTGCTATTAGTGTTCCTGCTAGGATAAGCCTGGTCTTGCTGTGACTTGTAGTCCTCCTCCCCCCATACATAGTGTATAAGCCCAGCAGTGCTGCTATTAGTGTTCCTGCTAGGATAAGCCTGGTCTTGCTGTGACTTGTAGTCCCCCTCCCCCATACATAGTGTGTAAGCCCAGCAGTGCTGCTATTAGTGTTCCTGCTAGGATAAGCCTGGTCTTGCTGTGACTTGTAGTCCCCCTCCCCCATACATAGTGTGTAAGCCCAGCAGTGCTGCTATTAGTGTTCCTGCTGGGATAAGCCTGGTCTTGCTGTGACTTGTAGTCCTCCTCCCCCCATACATAGTGTATAAGCCCAGCAGTGCTGCTATTAGTGTTCCTGCTAGGATAAGCCTGGTCTTGCTGTGACTTGTAGTCCCCCCTCCCCAGGGGCTGGCTGTCAAATTTTAGCCCGGGGGGCAAGCACACAGCACTGGCCCATAAGTAGCAGGCTGGCGGCCCATCCTTTAAGGACCACTCTGGCCCTTACCTATAACATCTTCGTCATTTGTGACCAAATATCCTACTGTGCCCTGTGAAGGGATCAGAAGTCACTTTCCTGTATAAGTCTATGGGGCGGCTCAGCGATGACACGGAACGTACCCATAGACAGATGCTGGGAAAGCTGGGTGACCTCTATCATACTGAGTATAAGATGCTGGAGAGCTGGGTGACCTCCATCATACTGACTATAAGATGCTGGAGAGCTGGGTGACCTCCATCCTACTGAGTATATGATGCTGGGAAAGCTGGGTGACCTCCATCATACTGACTATAAGATACTGGGAAAGCTGGGTGACCTCCATCATACTGACTATAAGATGCTGGGAAAGCTGGGTGAACTCCATCATACTGACTATAAGATGCTGGGAAAGCTGGGTGGCCTCCATCATACTGAGTATAAGATGCTGGGAAAGCTGGGTAAACTCCATCACACTGACTATAAGATACTGGGAAAGCTGGGTGACCTCCATCCTACTGACTATAAGATGCTGGGAAAGCTGGGTGACCTCCATCACACTGACTATAAGATGCTGGGAAAGCTGGGTAAACTCCATCATACTGAGTATAAGATGGTGGAAAAGCTGGGTGACCTCCATTATACTGAGTATAAGATGGTGGAAAAGCTGGGTGACCTCCATCATACTGAGTATAAGATGGTGGAAAAGCTGGGTGACCTCCATTATACTGAGTATAAGATGGTGGAAAAGCTGGGTGACCTCCATTATACTGAGTATAAGATGGTGGAAAAGCTGGGTGACCTCCATTATACTGACTACAAATACAAGATGCTGGGAAAGCTGGGGTTTCTGTATTTTTTTTTACAATAGTTTATATCACTGCTGTGGTCCTGTGGGTATAGGCATTCTTCTTTTTAGAACACCCCCCTCGTGTGTGCACCCCCCATTAGTAAAAATAATAATAAACAAAACAACAAACACACATACTTATATGTATCCTCTATGTACTCCTGTATATATGCCTCCCCCTGTATATATGTATCCTCTATGTACTCCTGTATATATGTATCCTCTATGTACTCCTGTATATGTCTCCTCCTGTATATATGTCCCCTCTATGTACTGCTGTGTATGTCTACTCCTGTATATATGTATCCTCTATGTACTGCTGTGTATGTCTACTCCTGTATATATGTATCCTCTATGTACTGCTGTGTATGTCTCCTCCTGTATATATGTATCCTCTATGTACTGCTGTGTATGTCCCCTCCTGTATATATGTATCCTCTATGTACTGCTGTGTATGTCTCCTCCTGTATATATGTATCCTCTATATACTCCTTTGTATGTCTACTCCTGTATATATGTATCCTCTATGTACTGCTGTGTATGTCTACTCCTGTATATATGTATCCTCTATGTACTGCTGTGTATGTCTCCTCCTGTATATATGTATCCTCTATGTACTGCTGTGTAGGTCTCCTACTATGTGTGCGTGTATATATATATATATATATATATTCACGAGGGAATATGCAATGCAGGAAAATTTGGATCAGTGTAAATATATATATATATATATATATATATATATATATATATATATATACACACAGGAGGAGACCTACACAGCAGTACATAGAGGATGCATATATACAGGAGTACATAGAGGAGACATATATACAGCAGTACATAGAGGAGACATATATACAGCAGTACATAGAGGAGACATATATACAGCAGTACATAGAGGAGACATATATACAGCAGTACATAGAGGAGACATATATACAGCAGTACATAGAGGAGACATATATACAGCAGTACATAGAGGAGACATATATACAGCAGTACAGAGGAGACATATATACAGCAGTACATAGAGGATGCATATATACAGGAGTACATAGAGGATGCATATATACAGGAGTACATAGAGGAGACATATATACAGCAGTACATAGAGGAGACATATATACAGCAGTACAGAGGAGACATATATACAGCAGTACAGAGGAGACATATATACAGCAGTACAGAGGAGACATATATACAGCAGTACATAGAGGATGCATTTATACAGGAGTACATAGAGGATGCATATATACAGGAGTACATAGAGGAGACATATATACAGCAGTACATAGAGGATGCATATATACAGCAGTACATAGAGGAGACATATATACAGCAGTACATAGAGGAAACATATATGCAGCAGTACATAGAGGAGACATATATACAGCAGTACATAGAGGAGACATATATACAGGAGTACATAGAGGAGACATATATACAGCAGTACAGAGGAGACATATATACAGCAGTACAGAGGAGACATATATACAGCAGTACATGGAGGATGCATATATACAGGAGTACATAGAGGAGACATATATACAGCAGTACATAGAGGAGACATATATACAGCAGTACATAGAGGATGCATATATACAGGAGTACATAGAGGATGCATATATACAGGAGTACATAGAGGAGACATATATACAGCAGTACAGAGGAGACATATATACAGCAGTACATAGAGGATGCATATATACAGGAGTACATAGAGGAGACATATATACAGCAGTACATAGAGGAGACATATATACAGCAGTACAGAGGAGACATATATACAGGAGTACATAGAGGATGCATATATACAGGAGTACATAGAGGATGCATATATACAGCAGTACATAGAGGAGACATATATACAGCAGTACAGAGGAGACATATATACAGCAGTACATAGAGGAGACATATATACAGGAGTACATAGAGGAGACATATATACAGCAGTACATAGAGGATGCATATATACAGGAGTACATAGAGGAGACATATATACAGCAGTACAGAGGAGACATATATACAGCAGTACAGAGGAGACATATATACAGCAGTACAGAGGAGACATATATACAGGAGTACATAGAGGAGACATATATACAGCAGTACATAGAGGAGACATATATACAGCAGTACAGAGGAGACATATATACAGCAGTACATAGAGGATGCATATATACAGGAGTACATAGAGGAGACATATAACAGCAGTACAGAGGAGACATATATACAGCAGTACATAGAGGGGACATATATACAGCAGTACATAGAGGGGACATATATACAGGAGGAGACATACAGCAGTACATAGAGGAGACATATATACAGCAGTACATAGAGGAGACATATATACAGCAGTACAGAGGAGACATATATACAGCAGTACATAGAGGAGACATATATACAGCAGTACAGAGGATACATATATACAGCAGTACATAGAGGATGCATATATACAGGAGTACATAGAGGAGATATATATACAGCAGTACATAGAGGAGACATATATACAGCAGTACAGAGGAGACATATATACAGCAGTACAGAGGAGACATATATACAGCAGTACATGGAGGATGCATATATACAGGAGTACATAGAGGAGACATATATACAGCAGTACATAGAGGAGACATATATACAGCAGTACATAGAGGATGCATATATACAGGAGTACATAGAGGATGCATATATACAGGAGTACATAGAGGAGACATATATACAGCAGTACAGAGGAGACATATATACAGCAGTACATAGAGGATGCATATATACAGGAGTACATAGAGGATGCATATATACAGGAGTACATAGAGGAGACATATATACAGCAGTACATAGAGGAGACATATATACAGCAGTACAGAGGAGACATATATACAGGAGTACATAGAGGATGCATATATACAGGAGTACATAGAGGATGCATATATACAGCAGTACATAGAGGAGACATATATACAGCAGTACAGAGGAGACATATATACAGCAGTACATAGAGGAGACATATATACAGGAGTACATAGAGGAGACATATATACAGCAGTACATAGAGGATGCATATATACAGGAGTACATAGAGGAGACATATATACAGCAGTACAGAGGAGACATATATACAGCAGTACAGAGGAGACATATATACAGCAGTACAGAGGAGACATATATACAGGAGTACATAGAGGAGACATATATACAGCAGTACATAGAGGAGACATATATACAGCAGTACAGAGGAGACATATATACAGCAGTACATAGAGGATGCATATATACAGGAGTACATAGAGGAGACATATAACAGCAGTACAGAGGAGACATATATACAGCAGTACATAGAGGGGACATATATACAGCAGTACATAGAGGAGACATATAACAGCAGTACAGAGGAGACATATATACAGCAGTACATAGAGGGGACATATATACAGCAGTACATAGAGGGGACATATATACAGGAGGAGACATACAGCAGTACATAGAGGAGACATATATACAGCAGTACATAGAGGAGACATATATACAGCAGTACAGAGGAGACATATATACAGCAGTACATAGAGGAGACATATATACAGCAGTACAGAGGATACATATATACAGCAGTACATAGAGGATGCATATATACAGGAGTACATAGAGGAGATATATATACAGCAGTACATAGAGGAGACATATATACAGCAGTACAGAGGAGACATATATACAGCAGTACAGAGGAGACATATATACAGCAGTACATAGAGGATGCATATATACAGGAGTACATAGAGGATATATGATGTATCCTCTATGTACTCCTGTATATATGTATCATCTATATACTTCTGTATATATGTCTCCTCTATGTACTACTGTATATACTGTATGTATTATCTATATACTTCTGTATATATGTCTTCTCTATGTACTCCTGTATATATGCATACCCCCCAACTTTTGCTGCGGGGAAAGAGGGACATAGCCACGCCCATAACTGCGCTCTATGACCCCAAAGCCACATCATCTATTACCATTATATAAGTAACAAATATTATCACCACATAGTTACTTATACCACCATACCACTGGTGCCTCCATCTAGGTAGGGTGTAGTAGTAGTACAGGTATAGATGAGGGGTGTAGTAGTAGTACAGGTATAGATGAGGGGTGTAGTAGTGGAGGTATAGTGAATAAGGGGTGTAGTAGTACAGGTACAGATGAGGGGTGTAGTAGTAGTAGTACAGGTACAGATGAGGGGTGTAGTAGTAGTAGTACAGGTATAGATGAGTGGGGTAGTAGTACAGGTATAGATGAGGGGTGTAGTAGTAGTAGTACAGGTATAGATGAGGGGTGTAGTAGTAGTACAGGTATAGATGAGGGGTGTAGTAGTAGTAGTACAGGTATAGATGAGGGGTGTAGTAGTAGTACAGGTAAAGATGAGGGGTGTAGTAGTACAGGTATAAATGAGGGGTGTAGTAGTAGTACAGGTAAAGATGAGGGGTGTAGTAGTAGTAGTACAGGTATAGATGAGGGGTGTAGTAGTAGTAGTACAGGTATAGATGAGGGTGTAGTAGTAGTACAGGTATAGATGAGGGGTGTAGTAGTAGTACAGGTATAGATGAGGGGTGTAGTAGTAGTACAGTTATAGATGAGGGGTGTAGTAGTAGTAGTAGAGGTATAGATGAGGGGTGTAGTAGTACAGGTATAAATGAGGGGTGTAGTAGTAGTACAGGTATAGATGAGGGGTGTAGTAGTAGTACAGGTATAGATGAGGGGTGTAGTAGTAGTACAGGTAAAGATGAGGGGTGTAGTAGTACAGGTATAAATGAGGGGTGTAGTAGTAGTACAGGTAAAGATGAGGGGTGTAGTAGTAGTAGTACAGGTATAGATGAGGGGTATAGTAGTACAGGTATAGATGAGGGGTGTAGTAGTAGTACAGGTATAGATGAGGGGTGTAGTAGTAGTACAGGTATAGATGAGGGGTGTAGTAGTAGTAGTAGTAGTAGTACAGGTATAGATGAGGGGTGTAGTAGTAGTACAGGTAAAGATGAGGGGTGTAGTAGTAGTACAGGTAAAGATGAGGGGTGTAGTAGTAATAGTACTGGTATAGATGAGGGGTGTAGTAGTAGTACAGGTAAAGATGAGGGGTGTAGTAGTAGTACAGGTAAAGATGAGGGGTGTAGTAGTAGTAGTACAGGTATAGATGAGGGGTGTAGTAGTAGTACAGGTATAGATGAGGGGTGTAGTAGTACAGGTATAGATGAGGGGTGTAGTAGTACAGGTATAAATGAGGGGTGTAGTAGTAGTACAGGAATAGATGAGGGGTGTAGTAGTAGTACAGGTAAAGATGAGGGGTGTAGTAGTAGTACAGGTATAGATGAGGGGTGTAGTAGTAGTAGTAGTAGTAGTACAGGTATAGATGAGGGGTGTAGTAGTAGTACAGGTAAAGATGAGGGGTGTAGTAGTAGTACAGGTATAGATGAGGGGTGTAGTAGTAGTAGTAGTAGTAGTACAGGTACAGATGAGGGGTGTAGTAGTAGTACAGGTATAGATGAGGGGTGTAGAAGTAGTAGTACAGGTATAAATGAGGGGTGTAGTAGTAGTAGTAGTACAGGTATAGATGAGGGGTGTAGTAGTAGTACAGGTAAAGATGAGGGGTGTAGTAGTAGTACAGATGAGGGGTGTAGTAGTAGTAGTACAGGTATAAATGAGGGGTGTAGTAGTAGTACAGGTAAAGATGAGGGGTGTAGTAGTAGTACAGGTAAAGATGAGGGGTGTAGTAGTAGTACAGGTATAGATGAGGGGTGTAGTAGTAGTACAGGTATAGATGAGGGGTGTAGTAGTAGTAGTAGTAGTAGTACAGGTATAGATGAGGGGTGTAGTAGTAGTACAGGTATAGATGAGGGGTGTAGTAGTAGTACAGGTAAAGATGAGGGGTGTAGTAGTACAGGTATAAATGAGGGGTGTAGTAGTAGTACAGATGAGGGGGATTAGTAGTACAGGTACAGATGTGGGCTGTAGTAGTACAGGTAAAGATGAGGGGTGTAGTAGTAATATGGGTATAGCTGAGGGGTCACTGGGGCAAACTGGGGGAGCTGGGGGTGTATGGGGCAAACTGGGGGAGCTGGGGGTGACTGGGAGAGCTGGGGGTGTATGTGGCAAACTGGGGGAGCTGGGGGTGACTGGGAGAGCTGGGGGTGTATGAGGCAAACTGGGGGTGACTGAAGGGGGACTGGGGCAGACTGGGGATGACGGAGGGGAAATGGGAAAGACTGGGGGTGACTGAGGGGGACTGGGGCAGACTGGGGGTGACTGAGGGGGACTGGGGCAGACTGGGGGTTAATGAGGGGGACTGGGGCAGACTGGGGGTGACTGAGGGGGACTGGGGCAGACTGGGGGTGACTGAGGGGGACTGGGGCAGACTGGGGGGGACTGAGGGGGACTGGGGCAGACTGGGAATGACTGAGGGGCACTGAGGCAGACTGGGGGTGACTCTAGGGGGACTGGGGCAGCTGGAGGTGATTGGGGCAGGAGTGCACATAGCCCTCCTCCTCTTCCTCTCACCCTGGCACACAAGTTCCCCTCCCGGCCACACGTGCAGGTCCCCGGTCTTTGAAGGAGGCCACAGGGACTGTAGTGGTGATATCACCTGCTCCAGAGACCGGGGACCTGCATGTGTGGCGGGGAGGGGAGCAGGACATGATATGTATAGCTCAGGCAGGTCAGTCGCAGCTCTATTAGGCAGACTGCCCGACCGCCCTGCACCTCACCTCCGGCCCAACACTCCACGCACCGCCATAAGCCCGCCATGCACCTCACCTCTGGCCCGACACTCCACGCACCGCCATAAGCCCGCCCTGCACCTCACCTCCGGCCCAACACTCCACGCACCGCCATAAGCCCGCCATGCACCTCACCTCCAGCCCGACACTCCACGCACCGCCATAAGCCCGCCATGCACCTCACCTCTGGCCCGACACTCCACGCACCGCCATAAGCCCGCCCTGCACCTCACCTCCGGCCCAACACTCCACGCACCGCCATAAGCCCGCCATGCACCTCACCTCTGGCCCGACACTCCACGCACCGCCATAAGCCCGCCCTGCACCTCACCTCCGGCCCAACACTCCACGCACCGCCATAAGCCCGCCATGCACCTCACCTCCAGCCCGACACTCCACGCACCGCCATAAGCCCGCCCTGCACCTCACCTCCGGCCCAACACTCCACGCACCGCCATAAGCCCGCCCTGCACCTCACCTCCGGCCCAACACTCCACGCACCGCCATAAGCCCGCTTGACCTGCACCTCTTGCCCGGCCGCCAACCCGACAATCCATGCTGCTCCGCCTGTAATGATTTTTTGTGAAAATTTAATTTAAGATTTTCACAAAAAATCTAATCGATTCCAACCTTCTGGGCGAATTAATTTGATTACTCACCCAGCCCTAACTCCTCTGTATGTCTCCTCCTGTATATATGTATCCTCCATGTACCCCTGTATATACAGTATGTCTCCTCCTGTATATATGTATCCTCCATGTACCCCTGTATATACAGTATGTCTCCTCCTGTATATATGTATCCTCTATATACTCCTCTGTATGTCTCCTCCTGTATATATGTATCCTCTATATACTCCTCTGTATGTATCCTCCTGTATATATGTATCCTCTATATACTCCTCTGTATGTATCCTCCTGTATATATGTATCCTCTATATACTCCTCTGTATGTCTCCTCCTGTATATATGTCTCCTCTTGTATATATGTATCCTCCATGTACCCCTGTATATATGTCTCCTCCTGTATATATGTATCCTCTATATACTCCTCTGTATGTCTCCTCCTGTATATATGTATCCTCCATGTACCCCTGTATATATGTCTCCTCCTGTATATATGTATCCTCTATATACTCCTCTGTATGTCTCCTCCTGTATATATGTATCCTCTATATACTCCTCTGTATGTATCCTCCTGTATATATGTGTCCTCTATATACTCCTCTGTATGTATCCTCCTGTATATATGTGTCCTCTATACACTCCTCTGTATGTCTCCTCTTGTATATATGTATCCTCCTGTATATATGTATCCTCTATGTACCCCTGTATATATGTCTCCTCCTGTATATATGTATCCTCTATGTACCCCTGTATATATGTCTCCTCCTGTATATATGTATCCTCTATGTACCCCTGTATATATGTCTCCTCCTGTATATATGTATCCTCCATGTACCCCTGTATATACAGTATGTCTCCTCCTGTATATATGTATCCTCTATATACTCCTCTGTATGTATCCTCCTGTATATATGTATCCTCTATATACTCCTCTGTATGTATCCTCCTGTATATATGTATCCTCTATATACTCCTCTGTATGTATCCTCCTGTATATATGTATCCTCTATATACTCCTCTGTATGTCTCCTCCTGTATATATGTCTCCTCTTGTATATATGTATCCTCCATGTACCCCTGTATATATGTCTCCTCCTGTATATATGTATCCTCTATATACTCCTCTGTATGTCTCCTCCTGTATATATGTATCCTCCATGTACCCCTGTATATACAGTATGTCTCCTCCTGTATATATGTATCCTCTATATACTCCTCTGTATGTATCCTCCTGTATATATGTGTCCTCTATACACTCCTCTGTATGTCTCCTCTTGTATATATGTATCCTCCTGTATATATGTATCCTCTATGTACCCCTGTATATATGTCTCCTCCTGTATATATGTATCCTCTATGTACCCCTGTATATATGTCTCCTCCTGTATATATGTATCCTCTATGTACCCCTGTATATATGTCTCCTCCTGTATATATGTATCATCTATATACTCCTCTGTATGTCTCCTCCTCTATATATGTATCCTCTATGTACCCCTGTATATATGTCTCCTCCTGTATATATGTATCATCTATATACTCCTCTGTATGTCTCCTCTTGTATATATGTATCCTCCATGTACCCCTGTATATATGTCTCCTCCTGTATATATGTATCCTCTATATACTCCTCTGTATGTCTCCTCCTGTATATATGTATCCTCTATATACTCCTCTGTATGTCTCCTCCTGTATATATGTATCCTCTATATACTCCTCTGTATGTCTCCTCCTGTATATATGTATCCTCTATATACTCCTCTGTATGTCTCCTCCTGTATATATGTATCCTCTATATACTCCTCTGTATGTCTCCTCTTGTATATATGTATCCTCCATGTACCCCTGTATATATGTCTCCTCCTGTATATATGTATCCTCTATATACTCCTCTGTATGTCTCCTCCTGTATATATGTATCCTCTATATACCCCTCTGTATGTCTCCTCCTGTATATATGTATCCTCTATATACTCCTCTGTATGTATCCTCCTGTATATATGTATCCTCTATGTACCCCTGTATATATGTCTCCTCCTGTATATATGTATCCTCTATGTACCCCTGTATATATGTCTCCTCCTGTATATATGTATCCTCTATATACTCCTCTGTATGTCTCTTCCTGTATATATGTATCCTCTATATACTCCTCTGTATGTCTCCTCCTGTATATATGTATCCTCTATATACTCCTCTGTATGTCTCCTCTTGTATATATGTATCCTCCTGTGTAGGTCTCCTGTATATATGTCTCCTCCTGTATATATGTATCCTCCATGTACCCCTGTATATATGTCTCCTCCTGTATATATGTATCCTCCATGTACCCCTGTATATATGTCTCCTCCTGTATATATGTATCCTCTATATACTCCTCTGTATGTCTCCTCCTGTATATATGTATCCTCTATATACTCCTCTGTATGTCTTCTCCTGTATATATGTATCCTCCATGTACCCCTGTATATATGTCTCCTCCTGTATATATGTCTCCTCCTGTGTGGGTCTCCTGTATATATGTATCCTCCTGTGTAGGTCTCCTGTATATATGTATCCTCCTGTATATATGTATCCTCCTGTATATATGTATCCTCCTGTGTAGGTCTCCTGTATATATGTATCCTCCTGTATATATGTATCCTCCTGTATATATGTATCCTCTATATACTCCTCTGTATGTCTCCTCCTGTATATATGTATCCTCTATATACTCCTCTGTATGTCTTCTCCTGTATATATGTATCCTCCATGTACCCCTGTATATATGTCTCCTCCTGTATATATGTCTCCTCCTGTGTGGGTCTCCTGTATATATGTATCCTCCTGTGTAGGTCTCCTGTATATATGTATCCTCCTGTATATATGTATCCTCCTGTATATATGTCTCCTCCTGTGTAGGTCTCCTGTATATATGTCTCCTCCTGTATATATGTATCCTCTATGTACCCCTGTATATATGTCTCCTCCTGTATATATGTATCCTCTATATACCCCTGTATATATGTCTCCTCCTGTGTAGGTCTCCTGTATATATGTCTCCACCTGTATATATGTATCCTCTATATACCCCTGCATGTATGTGTCCTCCTGTATATATGTATCCTCAGTATACTCCTCTGTATGTCTCCTCCTGTATATATGTATCCTCCTGTGTAGGTCTCCTGTATATATGTATCCTCCTGTATATATGTATCCTCCTGTATATATGTATCCTCCTGTATATATGTATCCTCCTGTGTAGGTCTCCTGTATATATGTATCCTCCTGTGTAGGTCTCCTGTATATATGTCTCCTCCTGTATATATGTATCCTCCTGTGTAGGTCTCCTGTATATATGTATTCTCCTGTGTAGGTCTCCTGTATATATGTATCCTCCTGTATATATGTCTACTCCTGTGTATATGTATCCTCTATGTACCCCTGTATATATGTCTCCTCCTGTATATATGTATCCTCTATGTACTGCTGTGTATGTCTACTCCTGTATATATGTATCCTCTATATACTCCTCTGTATGTCTCCTCCTGTATATATGTATCCTCTATATACTCCTCTGTATGTCTCCTCCTGTATATATGTATCCTCCTGTATATATGTATCCTCCTGTGTAGGTCTCCTGTATATATGTATCCTCCTGTATATATGTATCCTCCTGTATATATGTATCCTCCTGTGTAGGTCTCCTGTATATATGTATCCTCCTGTATATATGTATCCTCCTGTGTAGGTCTCCTGTATATATGTATCCTCCTGTATATATGTATCCTCCTGTATATATGTATCCTCCTGTGTAGGTCTCCTGTATATATGTATCCTCCTGTATATATGTCTCCTCCTGTATATATGTATCCTCCTGTGTATATGTATCCTCCTGTATATATGTATCCTCCTGTATATATGTCTCCTCCTGTGTAGGTCTCCTGTATATATGTATCCTCCTGTATATATGTCTCCTCCTGTATATATGTCTCCTCCTGTATATATGTATCCTCTATATACTCCTCTGTATGTCTCCTCCTGTATATATGTATCCTCTGTATGTCTCCTCCTGTATATATGTATCCTCTATATACTCCTCTGTATGTCTCCTCCTGTATATATGTATCCTCCTGTGTAGGTCTCCTGTATATATGTATCCTCCTGTGTAGGTCTCCTGTATATATGTATCCTCCTGTGTAGGTCTCCTGTATATATGTATCCTCCTGTATATATGTATCCTCCTGTGTAGGTCTCCTGTATATATGTATCCTCCTGTATATATGTATCCTCCTGTATATATGTATCCTCCTGTATATATGTATCCTCCTGTGTAGGTCTCCTGTATATATGTCTCCTCCTGTATATATGTATCCTCCTGTGTGGGTCTCCTGTATATATGTATCCTCCTGTGTAGGTCTCCTGTATATATGTATCCTCCTGTATATATGTATCCTCCTGTATATATGTATCCTCCTGTGTAGGTCTCCTGTATATATGTATCCTCCTGTATATATGTCTCCTCCTGTATATATGTATCCTCCTGTGTATATGTATCCTCCTGTATATATGTATCCTCCTGTATATATGTCTCCTCCTGTGTAGGTCTCCTGTATATATGTATCCTCCTGTATATATGTCTCCTCCTGTATATATGTCTCCTCCTGTATATATGTCTCCTCCTGTATATATGTATCCTCTATATACTCCTCTGTATGTCTCCTCCTGTATATATGTATCCTCTATATACTCCTCTGTATGTCTCCTCCTGTATATATGTATCCTCCTGTGTAGGTCTCCTGTATATATGTATCCTCCTGTGTGGGTCTCCTGTATATATGTATCCTCCTGTGTAGGTCTCCTGTATATATGTATCCTCCTGTATATATGTATCCTCCTGTGTAGGTCTCCTGTATATATGTATCCTCCTGTATATATGTATCCTCCTGTATATATGTATCCTCCTGTATATATGTATCCTCCTGTGTAGGTCTCCTGTATATATGTATCCTCCTGTATATATGTATCCTCCTGTGTAGGTCTCCTGTATATATGTATCCTCCTGTATATATGTATCCTCCTGTGTGGGTCTCCTGTATATATGTATCCTCCTGTATATATGTATCCTCCTGTGTAGGTCTCCTGTATATATGTATCCTCCTGTATATATGTCTCCTCCTGTATATATGTCTCCTCCTGTATATATGTATCCTCTATATACTCCTCTGTATGTCTCCTCCTGTATATATGTATCCTCTATATACTCCTCTGTATGTCTCCTCCTGTATATATGTATCCTCCTGTGTAGGTCTCCTGTATATATGTATCCTCCTGTATATATGTATCCTCCTGTGTGGGTCTCCTGTATATATGTATCCTCCTGTATATATGTATCCTCCTGTGTAGGTCTCCTGTATATATGTATCCTCCTGTATATATGTATCCTCCTGTATATATGTATCCTCCTGTGTAGGTCTCCTGTATATATGTATCCTCCTGTATATATGTATCCTCCTGTATATATGTATCCTCCTGTGTAGGTCTCCTGTATATATGTATCCTCCTGTATATATGTCTACTCCTGTATATATGTATCCTCTATGTACCCCTGTATATATGTCTCCTCCAGTATATATGTATCCTCGATGTACTGCTGTGTATGTCTACTCCTGTATATATGTATCCTCTATATACTCCTCTGTATGTCTCCTCCTGTATATATGTATCCTCTATATACTCCTCTGTATGTCTCCTCCTGTATATATGTATCCTCTATATACTCCTCTGTATGTCTCCTCCTGTATATATGTATCCTCCTGTGTAGGTCTCCTGTTATATATGTATCCTCCTGTATATATGTACCTCCTGTATATATGTATCCTCCTGTTGTAGGTCTCCTGTATATATGTATCCTCTGTATATATGTATCCTCCGTATATAGTATCCTCCTGTGTAGGTCTCCTGTATATATGTATCCCTCCTGTATATATGTATCCTCCTGTATATATGTATCCTCCTGTGTAGGTCTCCGTATATATGTCTCCTCCTGTATATATGTATCCTCTGTATATATGTATCCTCTATGTGTAGGTCTCCTGTATTTATGTCTCCTCCTGTATATATGTATCCTCCTGTGTAGGTCTCCTGTATATATGTATCCTCCTGTGTAGGTCTCCTGTATATATGTTATCCTCCTGTGTAGTCTGTTCTCCTGTATATATGTATCCTCCTGTATATAGTATCCTCCTGTGGCTATGGTCTCATCGTATATATGTATCCTCCTGATGTAGGTCTCCTGTATATATTGTCATCACCTCTATGTCAGGAATAGGGAACCTTCGGCTCCTTCAGCTGTTGCAAAACTACAACTCCCATCATCTATGGTAAGCCTATGGCTGCCCAGGTATGATGGTAGTAGTAGTTGTGTAACAGCTGGAGAGCCTTGGTCCCCTCCCCCTGCCCTATGTCCTGCTGTGTAGATCTCCTGCTGTGTAGGTACCTGGCTTCCTGCAGACACCATCTTCTCTGTCTTCAGGCTCTTCTAGCCCAGACACAGGAGAACCAGCTGGGAGGAGAGAGCGGCCTCTGGTGGCCGGAGGAAGATACTGCCTACAGCAGTTTGCTTTTTACCATAAGCCTCATAGGCTTATCTGCATAATGGCCATAAAGGGGGCGGGGCTTATCGTCATGGGGGCGGGGCTTCAGCGGCCGCTTCCATCACAGTCCGGATCTACAGCACAGCCACAGGTAAATACAACTGAAGAGGGGCGGGGCTGTAAGCAGGGGAGGCGGGGCACTGAGGACTCCAGCCAGCTGTCAGCAGCCATGGGGCCCTGACAACTGGGGGAAGAGCGGCCCGGGGGGCATATGCCCCCCTGCCCCCCGGCCCAGCCCGCCCCTGCGCCACCCCTGAGGATAAGCCTGGTCTTGCTGTGACTTGTAGTCCTCCTCCCCCATACATAGTGTATAAGCCCAGCAGTGCTGCTATTAGTGTTCCTGCTGGGATAAGCCTGGTCTTGCTGTGACTTGTAGTCCTCCCCATACATAGTGTGTAAGCCCAGCAGTGCTGCTATTAGTGTTCCTGCTAGGATAAGCCTGGTCTTGCTGTGACTTATAGTCCTCCCCCCTCCCCCATACATAGTGTATAAGCCCAGCAGTGCTGCTATTAGTGTTCCTGCTAGGATAAGCCTGGTCTTGCTGTGACTTGTAGTCCTCCCCCCTCCCCCATACATAGTGTATAAGCCCAGCAGTGCTGCTATTAGTGTTCCTGCTGGGATAAGCCTGATCTTGCTGTGACTTGTAGTCCTCCTCCCCCCATACATAGTGTATAAGCCCAGCAGTGCTGCTATTAGTGTTCCTGGTAGGATAAGCCTGGTCTTGCTGTGACTTGTAGTCCTCCTCCCCCATACATAGTGTATAAGCCCAGCAGTGCTGCTATTAGTGTTCCTGCTAGGATAAGCCTGGTCTTGCTGTGACTTATAGTCCTCCTCCCCCCATACATAGTGTATAAGCCCAGCAGTGCTGCTATTAGTATTCCTGCTAGGATAAGCCTGGTCTTGCTGTGACTTGTAGTCCTCCCCCATACATAGTGTGTAAGCCCAGCAGTGCTGCTATTAGTGTTCCTGCTAGGATAAGCCTGGTCTTGCTGTGACTTGTAGTCCTCCCCCCCCCATACATAGTGTGTAAGCCCAGCAGTGCTGCTATTAGTGTTCCTGCTGGGATAAGCCTGGTCTTGCTGTGACTTGTAGTCCCCCTCCCCCATACATAGTGTATAAGCCCAGCAGTGCTGCTATTAGTGTTCCTGCTAGGATAAGCCTGGTCTTGCTGTGACTTGTAGTCCTCCCCCCTCCCCATACATAGTGTATAAGCCCAGCAGTGCTGCTATTAGTGTTCCTGCTGGGATAAGCCTGGTCTTGCTGTGACTTGTAGTCCTCCTCCCCCATACATAGTGTATAAGCCCAGCAGTGCTGCTATTAGTGTTCCTGCTAGGATAAGCCTGGTCTTGCTGTGACTTGTAGTCCCCCCTCCCCATATATAGTGTATAAGCCCAGCAGTGCTGCTATTAGTGTTCCTGCTGGGATAAGCCTGGTCTTGCTGTGACTTGTAGTCCTCCCCCCCCCCCCATACATAGTGTATAAGCCCAGCAGTGCTGCTATTAGTGTTCCTGCTAGGATAAGCCTGGTCTTGCTGTGACTTGTAGTCCTCCTCCCCCCATACATAGTGTATAAGCCCAGCAGTGCTGCTATTAGTGTTCCTGCTAGGATAAGCCTGGTCTTGCTGTGACTTGTAGTCCTCCCCCATACATAGTGTGTAAGCCCAGCAGTGCTGCTATTAGTGTTCCTGCTAGGATAAGCCTGGTCTTGCTGTGACTTGTAGTCCTCCTCCCCCCATACATAGTGTATAAGCCCAGCAGTGCTGCTATTAGTGTTCCTGCTAGGATAAGCCTGGTCTTGCTGTGACTTGTAGTCCTCCCCCCCATACATAGTGTGTAAGCCCAGCAGTGCTGCTATTAGTGTTCCTGCTAGGATAAGCCTGGTCTTGCTGTGACTTGTAGTCCTCCTCCTCCCCCCATACATAGTGTATAAGCCCAGCAGTGCTGCTATTAGTGTTCCTGCTAGGATAAGCCTGGTCTTGCTGTGACTTGTAGTCCTCCCCCCCCCATACATAGTGTATAAGCCCAGCAGTGCTGCTATTAGTGTTCCTGCTGGGATAAGCCTGGTCTTGCTGTGACTTGTAGTCCCCCTCCCCCATACATAGTGTATAAGCCCAGCAGTGCTGCTATTAGTGTTCCTGCTAGGATAAGCCTGGTCTTGCTGTGACTTGTAGTCCTCCCCATACATAGTGTGTAAGCCCAGCAGTGCTGCTATTAGTGTTCCTGCTAGGATAAGCCTGGTCTTGCTGTGACTTGTAGTCCTCCTCCCCCCATACATAGTGTATAAGCCCAGCAGTGCTGCTATTAGTGTTCCTGCTGGGATAAGCCTGGTCTTGCTGTGACTTGTAGTCCTCCTCCCCCCCCATACATAGTGTATAAGCCCAGCAGTGCTGCTATTAGTGTTCCTGCTAGGATAAGCCTGGTCTTGCTGTGACTTGTAGTCCTCCCCCCCATACATAGTGTATAAGCCCAGCAGTGCTGCTATTAGTGTTCCTGCTGGGATAAGCCTGGTCTTGCTGTGACTTGTAGTCCTCCCCCTCTCCCCATACATAGTGTATAAGCCCAGCAGTGCTGCTATTAGTGTTCCTGCTGGGATAAGCCTGGTCTTGCTGTGACTTGTAGTCCTCCCCCTCTCCCCATACATAGTGTATAAGCCCAGCAGTGCTGCTATTAGTGTTCCTGCTGGGATAAGCCTGGTCTTGCTGTGACTTGTAGTCCTCCTCCCCCATACATAGTGTATAAGCCCAGCAGTGCTGCTATTAGTGTTCCTGCTAGGATAAGCCTGGTCTTGCTGTGACTTGTAGTCCTCCTCCCCCCCCATACATAGTGTATAAGCCCAGCAGTGCTGCTATTAGTGTTCCTGCTAGGATAAGCCTGGTCTTGCTGTGACTTGTAGTCCTCCCCCCCCCCCATACATAGTGTATAAGCCCAGCAGTGCTGCTATTAGTGTTCCTGCTGGGATAAGCCTGGTCTTGCTGTGACTTGTAGTCTCCCCCTCTCCCCCATACATAGTGTATAAGCCCAGCAGTGCTGCTATTAGTGTTCCTGCTGGGATAAGCCTGGTCTTGCTGTGACTTGTAGTCCTCCTCCCCCCATACATAGTGTATAAGCCCAGCAGTGCTGCTATTAGTGTTCCTGCTAGGATAAGCCTGGTCTTGCTGTGACTTGTAGTCCTCCTCCCCCATACATAGTGTATAAGCCCAGCAGTGCTGCTATTAGTGTTCCTGCTAGGATAAGCCTGGTCTTGCTGTGACTTGTAGTCCTCCCCTCCCCCATACATAGTGTATAAGCCCAGCAGTGCTGCTATTAGTGTTCCTGCTAGGATAAGCCTGGTCTTGCTGTGACTTGTAGTCCTCCCCCATACATAGTGTATAAGCCCAGCAGTGCTGCTATTAGTGTTCCTGCTAGGATAAGCCTGGTCTTGCTGTGACTTGTAGTCCTCCCCCTCCCCCCATACATAGTGTATAAGCCCAGCAAGTGCTGCTATTAGTGTTCCTGCTAGGGATAAGCCTGGTCTTGCTGTGACTTGTAGTCCTCCTCCCCCATACATAGTGTATAGCCCAGCAGTGCTGCTATTAGTGTTCCTGCTAGGATAAGCCTGGTCTTGCTGTGACTTGTAGTCCTCCCCCTCCCATACATAGTGTATAAGCCCAGCAGTGCTGCTATTAGTGTTCCTGCTAGGATAAGCCTGGTCTTGCTGTGACTTGTAGTCCTCCTCCCCCATACATAGTGTATAAGCCCAGCAGTGCTGCTATTAGTGTTCCTGCTGGGATAAGCCTGGTCTTGCTGTGACTTGTAGTCCTCCCCATACATAGTGTGTAAGCCCAGCAGTGCTGCTATTAGTGTTCCTGCTAGGATAAGCCTGGTCTTGCTGTGACTTGTAGTCCTCCCCCCTCCCCCATACATAGTGTATAAGCCCAGCAGTGCTGCTATTAGTGTTCCTGCTGGGATAAGCCTGATCTTGCTGTGACTTGTAGTCCTCCTCCCCCCATACATAGTGTATAAGCCCAGCAGTGCTGCTATTAGTGTTCCTGCTAGGATAAGCCTGGTCTTGCTGTGACTTGTAGTCCCCCTCCCCCATACATAGTGTATAAGCCCAGCAGTGCTGCTATTAGTGTTCCTGCTAGGATAAGCCTGGTCTTGCTGTGACTTGTAGTCCTCCCCCCTCCCCCATACATAGTGTGTAAGCCCAGCAGTGCTGCTATTAGTGTTCCTGCTAGGATAAGCCTGGTCTTGCTGTGACTTGTAGTCCTCCCCCTCCCCCATACATAGTGTATAAGCCCAGCAGTGCTGCTATTAGTGTTCCTGCTAGGATAAGCCTGGTCTTGCTGTGACTTGTAGTCCTCCCCCCCCCATACATAGTGTATAAGCCCAGCAGTGCTGCTATTAGTGTTCCTGCTAGGATAAGCCTGGTCTTGCTGTGACTTGTAGTCCTCCTCCCCATACATAGTGTATAAGCCCAGCAGTGCTGCTATTAGTGTTCCTGCTAGGATAAGCCTGGTCTTGCTGTGACTTGTAGTCCCCCTCCCCCATACATAGTGTATAAGCCCAGCAGTGCTGCTATTAGTGTTCCTGCTAGGATAAGCCTGGTCTTGCTGTGACTTGTAGTCCTCCCCCATACATAGTGTATAAGCCCAGCAGTGCTGCTATTAGTGTTCCTGCTAGGATAAGCCTGGTCTTGCTGTGACTTGTAGTCCCCCTCCCCCCCCCCATACATAGTGTATAAGCCCAGCAGTGCTGCTATTAGTGTTCCTGCTGGGATAAGCCTGGTCTTGCTGTGGACGTGTAGTCCCCCTCCCCCTACATAAGTGTATAAGCCCAGCAGTGCTGCTATTAGTGTTCCTGCTAGGATAAGCCTGGTCTTGCTGTGACTTGTAGTCCCCCTCCCCCCCCCCATACATAGTGTATAAGCCCCAGCAGTGCTGCTATTAGTGTTCCTGCTGGGATTTTTTTGGGGGGGGAAATAAGCCTGGTCTTGCTGTGACTTGTAGTCCTCCCCCCTCCCCCATACATAGTGTATAAGCCCAGCAGTGCTGCTATTAGTGTTCCTGCTGGGATAAGCCTGGTCTTGCTGTGACTTGTAGTCCTCCCCATACATAGTGTGTAAGCCCAGCAGTGCTGCTATTAGTGTTCCTGCTAGGATAAGCCTGGTCTTGCTGTGACTTGTAGTCCTCCCCCCTCCCCCATACATAGTGTATAAGCCCAGCAGTGCTGCTATAAGTGTTCCTGCTAGGATAAGCCTGGTCTTGCTGTGACTTGTAGTCCTCCCCCCTCCCCCCATACATAGTGTATAAGCCCAGCAGTGCTGCTATTAGTGTTCCTGCTAGGATAAGCCTGGTCTTGCTGTGACTTGTAGTCCCCCTCCCCCATACATAGTGTATAAGCCCAGCAGTGCTGCTATTAGTGTTCCTGCTGGGATAAGCCTGGTCTTGCTGTGACTTGTAGTCCTCCTCCCCCCATACATAGTGTATAAGCCCAGCAGTGCTGCTATTAGTGTTCCTGCTAGGATAAGCCTGGTCTTGCTGTGACTTGTAGTCCTCCCCCATACATAGTGTATAAGCCCAGCAGTGCTGCTATTAGTGTTCCTGCTAGGATAAGCCTGGTCTTGCTGTGACTTGTAGTCCTCCCCATACATAGTGTGTAAGCCCAGCAGTGCTGCTATTAGTGTTCCTGCTAGGATAAGCCTGGTCTTGCTGTGACTTGTAGTCCCCCTCCCCCATACATAGTGTATAAGCCCAGCAGTGCTGCTATTAGTGTTCCTGCTAGGATAAGCCTGGTCTTGCTGTGACTTGTAGTCCTCCTCCCCCCATACATAGTGTATAAGCCCAGCAGTGCTGCTATTAGTGTTCCTGCTAGGATAAGCCTGGTCTTGCTGTGACTTGTAGTCCCCCTCCCCCATACATAGTGTATAAGCCCAGCAGTGCTGCTATTAGTGTTCCTGCTAGGATAAGCCTGGTCTTGCTGTGACTTGTAGTCCTCCTCCCCCATACATAGTGTATAAGCCCAGCAGTGCTGCTATTAGTGTTCCTGCTGGGATAAGCCTGGTCTTGCTGTGACTTGTAGTCCTCCTCCCCCCATACATAGTGTATAAGCCCAGCAGTGCTGCTATTAGTGTTCCTGCTAGGATAAGCCTGGTCTTGCTGTGACTTGTAGTCCTCCTCCCCCCATACATAGTGTATAAGCCCAGCAGTGCTGCTATTAGTGTTCCTGCTGGGATAAGCCTGGTCTTGCTGTGACTTGTAGTCCTCCCCATACATAGTGTATAAGCCCAGCAGTGCTGCTATTAGTGTTCCTGCTGGGATAAGCCTGGTCTTGCTGTGACTTGTAGTCCTCCCCATACATAGTGTATAAGCCCAGCAGTGCTGCTATTAGTGTTCCTGCTAGGATAAGCCTGGTCTTGCTGTGACTTGTAGTCCTCCCCATACATAGTGTATAAGCCCAGCAGTGCTGCTATTAGTGTTCCTGCTAGGATAAGCCTGGTCTTGCTGTGACTTGTAGTCCCCCTCCCCCATACATAGTGTGTAAGCCCAGCAGTGCTGCTATTAGTGTTCCTGCTGGGATAAGCCTGGTCTTGCTGTGACTTGTAGTCCTCCTCCCCCCATACATAGTGTATAAGCCCAGCAGTGCTGCTATTAGTGTTCCTGCTAGGATAAGCCTGGTCTTGCTGTGACTTGTAGTCCTCCCCCTCTCCCCATACATAGTGTATAAGCCCAGCAGTGCTGCTATTAGTGTTCCTGCTAGGATAAGCCTGGTCTTGCTGTGACTTGTAGTCCCCCCTCCCCATACATAGTGTATAAGCCCAGCAGTGCTGCTATTAGTGTTCCTGCTAGGATAAGCCTGGTCTTGCTGTGACTTGTAGTCCCCCTCCCCCATACATAGTGTATAAGCCCAGCAGTGCTGCTATTAGTGTTCCTGGTAGGATAAGCCTGGTCTTGCTGTGACTTGTAGTCCTCCTCCCCCATACATAGTGTATAAGCCCAGCAGTGCTGCTATTAGTGTTCCTGCTGGGATAAGCCTGGTCTTGCTGTGACTTGTAGTCCTCCCCCCCCCCATACATATTGTGTAAGCCCAGCAGTGCTGCTATTAGTGTTCCTGCTAGGATAAGCCTGGTCTTGCTGTGACTTGTAGTCCTCCTCCCCCCATACATAGTGTATAAGCCCAGCAGTGCTGCTATTAGTGTTCCTGCTAGGATAAGCCTGGTCTTGCTGTGACTTGTAGTCCTCCCATACATAGTGTATAAGCCCAGCAGTGCTGCTATTAGTGTTCCTGCTAGGATAAGCCTGGTCTTGCTGTGACTTGTAGTCCTCCTCCCCCCATACATAGTGTATAAGCCCAGCAGTGCTGCTATTAGTGTTCCTGCTAGGATAAGCCTGGTCTTGCAGTGACTTGTAGTCCTCCTCCCCCATACATAGTGTATAAGCCCAGCAGTGCTGCTATTAGTGTTCCTGCTAGGATAAGCCTGGTCTTGCTGTGACTTGTGGTTCTTCTGACCTTTTTTCTTATTCTTTGACTCTATCTGCCGCCTGCTTTGACCTTTCTTCTTGGCTTTTGACCTTTCCTTTGCCTGATGATTTGTACCTTTGCTGCCATAGCTGACTTGGACTGTTGACCTTGAATTAGTGTTTATTTGTCCTCGTTTAGTGTGTTCACCTATTACAGAGCAGGGACCGCCTTCTTGGTTGTCCGTAGCCACCTAGGGCTGTCCATGGCAAGTAGGTAGGGTCAGTAGGCGGGAAGAGCCAGGGCTCACTGTCTGTGTGTATCTGTCTTTTTGCCCTCGCCATCATCCAGGGCTAACCTCTCTTTTTATTTATTTTTTTTTTTTTAAGAGGACTTGTCTCTTTTTCTTGTTTTGGAGAGGGCTCGTCTCTTTTTTTTTTGGAGAGGGCTCGTCTCTTTATTTTTGGAGAGGGCTCACCTCTTTATTTTTTTGGAGAGGGCTCGTCTCTTTTTTTTTTGGAGAGGGCTCGTCTCTTTTTTTTTTTGGAGAGGGCTCGTCTCTTTTTTTTTTGGAGAGGGCTCGTCTCTTTTTTTTTTGGAGAGGGCTTGTCTTTTTTTTTTTGTAGAAGGCTCGTCTCTTTTTTTTTTGGAGAGGGCTCACCTCTTTATTTTTTTGGAGAGGGCTCACCTCTTTATTTTTTTGGAGAGGGCTCGTCTCTTTATTTTTTTGGAGAGGGCTCGTCTCTTTATTTTTTTGGAGAGGGCTCGTCTCTTTATTTTTGGAGAGGGCTCACCTCTTTATTTTTTTGGAGAGGGCTCGTCTCTTTATTTTTGGAGAGGGCTCGTCTCTTTATTTTTGGAGAGGGCTCACCTCTTTATTTTTTTGTAGAAGGCTCGTCTCTTTATTTTTGGAGAGGGCTCACCTCTTTATTTTTTTGGAGAGGGCTCGTCTCTTTATTTTTGGAGAGGGCTCGTCTCTTTTTTTTTTGGAGAGGGCTCACCTCTTTATTTTTTTGGAGAGGGCTCGTCTCTTTTTTTTTTGGAGAGGGCTTGTCTTTTTTTTTTTGGAGATGGCTCACCTCTTTATTTTTTTGGAGAGGGCTCGTCTCTCTTTTTGGAGGGTTCTTGCCATTGAAGCATCCTTGTGGGCTCATTGTGCGGCATGCTGCGCTGGTGATGGAGAAGAAGAGACTTCACATGATGAGGAAACACGAGCAGTTACAGTCCGCAGCCGTTTCGAAGTGACTATAAAACCTGAGAGGAAAGGGCAGAAGAGCTGATGAGCGCCCCTCCTCCAGCTGCTCAGTATGTGCAGATCATTGTGGAGAATGCTTCTCCCTCACAGGAACTTCCCCTCCGAGTTTCGTTCCTGTTTTCCGAGCTCCTGGTGACTAGGCAGTTATGGCTGATCTGTCTGGCCGTTGACCACTGTCTCCTGAGTATTGACATGTGACCCATCACGGCTGCCTGTCTTTATAGTCATGCTGAGTAGACGTGACCCCTGACATCGTTTCCCATGACCATCTTTGGCTATACAGGTGACCTTTAACACCACAGGGAACCCCCAGAGTTGTCTCCACCATATAACGGAACCATCAGGCTGTGTGGCAAGACCAAACTTTTACATGATGCCAATGGTTTGGGTCCTTAGCTCTAGGAATTTTCCGAGAGCCCCTTTACTCTGATATCTGCTTAAAAGACCCCCGACTTGCAGCTTATGTTCCCAAGGATATTGTTCAGCTCATTTCATTATAAGGCATGGACAATCCGAGACCCTTGCATGTCCTGTCTGGGACATATCGGGGTCTTCAGTGTGGGGCCACTTTTGGTGAAGTTAAGCCTTATGATGGGGCAGCCCCTTTAATGCTGCAGGTATCATATAACTGCCACAGTCTAGGATCAATATTCTCTCTGCTTCATCAGAAGAAAACCCAGAACTCAGAACATCAGTGCTCAGATACATGGCCGAAACCTATCCGGCAGCTGGCAAGGCCAGCCTGCCCCTTAAACTCTGCCCATCGTAAACCCTACTTCCCAACTAAAAGGCTGAGCTTACCATACAAAACGAGATGCCAACAATACCCTGAAACATGCCTCCCTACCTCAAAGCCCAACCATGACACTCAACGTCAAAACCCAACCTACACCTGGAGCCCGACCTTACCGTACAACTCCATTACCCAACCACAACACTGTCCTGGAACCCCACCTCACCAAACAACCCCAATACCCAACCACAACACTCTCCTGGAGCCCGGCCTCACCGTACAACTCCATTACCCAACCACATCACTCTCCTGGAGCTCAGCGTCACCATGCAACTCCATTACCCAACCACATCACTCTCCTGGAGCCCCACCTCACCAAACAACCCCAATACCCAACCACATCACTCTCCTGGAGCTCAGCGTCACCATACAACTCCATTACCCAACCACATCACTCTCCTGGAGCCCGGACTCACCATACAACTCCATTACCCAACCATATCACTCTCCTGGAGCTCAGCGTCACCATGCAACTCCATTACCCAACCACATCACTCTCCTGGAGCCTGATCTCACCATACAACTCCATTACCCAACCACATCACTCTCCTGGAGCCCGGCCTCACCATACAACTCCATTACCCAACCACATCACTCTCCTGGAGCTCAGCCTCACAATACAACTCCATTACCCAACCACATCACTCTCCTGGAGCTCAGCCTCACAATACAACTCCATTACCCAACCACATCACTCTCCTGGAGCCCGGACTCACCATACAACTCCATTACCCAACCATATCACTCTCCTGGAGCTCAGCGTCACCATACAACTCCATTACCCAACCACATCACTCTCCTGGAGCCCAGACTCACAATACAACTCCATTACCCAACCATATCACTCTCCTGGAGCTCAGCGTCACCATACAACTCCATTACCCAACCACATCACTCTCCTGGAGCTTGATCTCACCATACAACTCCATTACCCAACCACATCACTCTCCTGGAGCCCGGACTCACCATACAACTCCATTACCCAACCACATCACTCTCCTGGAGCCCGGACTCACCATACAACTCCATTACCCAACCATATCACTCTCCTGGAGCTCAGCGTCACCATACAACTCCATTACCCAACCACATCACTCTCCTGGAGCCTGATCTCACCATACAACTCCATTACCCAACCACATCACTCTCCTGGAGCCCGGCCTCACCATACAACTCCATTACCCAACCACATCACTCTCCTGGAGCTCAGCGTCACCATACAACTCCATTACCCAACCACATCACTCTCCTGGAGCCCGGACTCACCATACAACTCCATTACCCAACCACATCACTCTCCTGGAGCTCAGCGTCACCATACAACTCCATTACCCAACCACATCACTCTCCTGGAGCTCAGCGTCACCATACAACTCCATTACCCAACCACATCACTCTCCTGGAGCCCGGACTCACCATACAACTCCATTACCCAACCACATCACTCTCCTGGAGCTCAGCGTCACCATACAACTCCATTACCCAACCACATCACTCTCCTGGAGCTCAGCGTCACCATACAACTCCATTACCCAACCACATCACTCTCCTGGAGCTCAGCCTCACAATACAACTCCATTACCCAACCACATCACTCTCCTGGAGCCCGGACTTACCATACAACTCCATTATCCAACCACATCACTCTCCTGGAGCTCAGTGTCACCATACAACTCCATTACCCAACCACATCACTCTCCTGGAGCCTGATCTCACCATACAACTCCATTACCCAACCACATCACTCTCCTGGAGCCTGATCTCACCATACAACTCCATTACCCAACCACATCACTCTCCTGGAGCCCGGCCTCACCATACAACTCCATTACCCAACCACATCACTCTCCTGGAGCTCAGCGTCACCATACAACTCCATTACCCAACCACATCACTCTCCTGGAGCCCGGACTCACCATACAACTCCATTACCCAACCACATCACTCTCCTGGAGCTCAGCGTCACCATACAACTCCATTACCCAACCACATCACTCTCCTGGAGCTCAGCGTCACCATACAACTCCATTACCCAACCACATCACTCTCCTGGAGCCCGGACTCACCATACAACTCCATTACCCAACCACATCACTCTCCTGGAGCTCAGCGTCACCATACAACTCCATTACCCAACCACATCACTCTCCTGGAGCTCAGCGTCACCATACAACTCCATTACCCAACCACATCACTCTCCTGGAGCTCAGCCTCACAATACAACTCCATTACCCAACCACATCACTCTCCTGGAGCCCGGACTTACCATACAACTCCATTATCCAACCACATCACTCTCCTGGAGCTCAGTGTCACCATACAACTCCATTACCCAACCACATCACTCTCCTGGAGCCTGATCTCACCATACAACTCCATTACCCAACCACATCACTCTCCTGGAGCCTGATCTCACCATACAACTCCATTACCCAACCACATCACTCTCCTGGAGCCCGGCCTCACCATACAACTCCATTACCCAAACACATCACTCTCCTGGAGCTCAGCGTCACCATACAACTCCATTACCCAACCACATCACTCTCCTGGAGCCCGGACTCACCATACAACTCCATTACCCAACCACATCACTCTCCTGGAGCCTGATCTCACCATACAACTCCATTACCCAACCACAACTTTCACCTGGAGCTCAGCGTCACCATACAACTCCATTACCCAACCACAACTTTCACCTGGAGCTCAGCGTCACCATACAACTCCATTACCCAACCACAACTTTCACCTGGAGCTCAGCGTCACCATACAACTCCATTACCCAGGAAAAATTATTATCAAAAATTCATGAGTGGTAGACTTGACACTAGATGATGCAGTGCAGAAACAAAAAGTGCTCCATATACACAGTGAAAAGATTTTGGTGGAAGGAAAATAGCATCCATATAGGTAGCAGATAAACTGATACACAAATTAGTAGGTGGGTGTGTGTCCACGGTATAGGTGGCTAATACACCCTGCCTCACTCTAAGGGACCGCTGGGACTAAAGCAACCTCAGTCCCCAGCGGAAATTGTCCCTAAAACTTGATAGATGAGACGGTCTGTTTAGAAGTGATAATGTCGTCACCTCTAGTCATTAGGTAATGGTCATGCGTCTGCGTAGTACATAACAATACAGGGCTGTGCAGTAAATGTTCAAGCAGACATAGGTTATGGTAGAGACTGAGATCTATAGTAGCAGTTTAGTTAATCCACAGGTCATCCGACGCGTTTCCCCCTTAGTGCTGGTAAAGATAGCTGGGTTCATCAGGGATGTATAGTGTGTGGATTGTCAGCCATGTAGCAGATGTGGTGAAGGTAAGTACAGACAGTGTATCAGTACCATGATGTATTTATATGAATGAATGCCCAGAGACATTATGGAAATGATATTACCTCTCAAGCCTGTCAGCGTAGTGTGATACGTTGCATAGTGAACCGTTAGTATTGGTATTGATGATACTGATCCAGTGGTCAGTCACTGTTAGTAAGTGGCGGTATTCAGTGGCAGGATGTTCTCCGGACCTGAACAGGTAAAGATGCCTATCCACAACAGATGTCGTCTTCTAAGTCATAATAGGTCATGTCGATGTATGTAAATAGATGTGGAATAGAAGTAGGCATACCTGTGGTAAAGATATATCACAATCCCTCTGTGGTGAGAAGGGGATGTATGGCCCGGGTCCAGAAGAAGCCCCCCTATATATGAGAACATAGGTATAGCAATAAATCATGTTCCAAGGGACGGACAGTCAGGATTACAGTAAAGGGCAAGGGAAATGCAGGTAGCACTTACGTTTAGTAGCGGGGCAAGTCCCGATGTGATGGTTATGACAGACGATATGTGTCTGACAGCCGATAGCCCCTGTGATAGTGTGGGAGTGGCGGGGACGTGATGACGCAGAGACATGATGGCGTCACCGCGTCGTTACCGCTCGGTCCGCGCATGTGCGGTGCGGGAATTGAGGCCTCCTGCCCATAGTTACAGAGTGCCCGTACTGTGCCATATATCTATTGTTCCTATAGGGTAATACGGCTGAGAAATGGAATTGTGGTAGATGTAGATGTTAGTATGGGGTAATGCCATTATAATTAGAGGGACAAATGGAGTGGCTAAAGGATGTAGATGATGGTTGTAATGGCACCGTACTGGTCCATGTGCAATATGATGATCACATACGTGGCAGGATAATATAAGAGAGGGGTGCAGGAAGCAGGAGGGAGAGGAAGGGAGAGGGGGAGAGATAAGAGCTAGTGGGATGCCCAGCTAATATGGATGAGATTAGCTGTGTAGGGGCATGATAATGCATCGAATGGATAGAATAGATGGTAGCAGTCAGGCGAGTGCATGGTTATGCTAGGATTAGTTGTGTCTTTTAATGGTCGGGCTAAAGGGAAGAGCTAGGGCTTTGGAGGGTAGTTTGTATGGGTGGAATTGAGTCAGGGTGGATGGCTGGGAAATATTTGGCGGTTAGTTTCCCCAAAGTGTGATGAAATGGGGTGTATGATCTTTAAATGAAGTGTGTGAACAGGATCTGGTCATTTAGGCCGCCTGGTTCCAGGGTTTTTAGGAGGTATATCCATTCCGCCTCCTTCCTCAAAAGTTTGTGGTCATAATCTCCTCTACGGGTATCGGGTTTGATTGTTTCAATGGCCTTGATGGTAATGTTGAAGGGAGTTTTAGGGTGCACTTTCCGCATGTGAGTTGACACTGGTTTTGGTCGTGCATGTTCGATATCGCCTATGTGTTCCAGGATCCGACGTCTAAATTCTCTCTTGGTTTTCCCCACATAGGACTTGGGGCATTCACAGGTGGCCAAATAGATGACACATTGTGTTTTGCAGTTAACGAAGGACCTGTTCTTGTAGACTGGGGGATTGGTACCGGAGCAAAAAGTCTTCGATACCGATATATAGCGACATGCCTTGCAGTCACCACACTTGTATGTGCCGCAGATGCGAGTGTCCAGCCAGGTAGTGGGTCTGGACACCGGAGGGACGTAGTGACTGTTGGTAATCAGGTCACCAAGGTTACGTCCCCTTCTGTAAGTCACTTGGGGGCAAACGGGGATGACCGAGGTAAGATGAGGATCCGTTCTGAGGATCGGCCAGGCTCTTTCCAGAATAGATCTGACTTGTGGTGCCGCACTGTCATATGTTCCTATGATCCTTAGATCCCCAGTTGTCTCCATAGTGTCCTTCTTTTTAGGTGTCAGGAGATCCTGGCGGTCACTTTGTTTTGCTGTCTGGTAAGCCTGTGATAGAATGCGGTTCGGATATCCTCTCTGCTTGAATCTTTCTTGGAGTGATTTAGCCTCTTTCTCAAAAGATTGTATCGTACTACAATTGCGTCTGATACGAAGGTATTGCCCCTTTGGGATCCCAGTCTTTAAGTTGAGGGGATGGTGACTCTCCCTCTTCAACAAGCTGTTCCCCGCTGTGGGCTTGCGATAGGCTTCTGTGGAGATGGTAGTGTCCTGTATTTTGATGATGGTGTCCAAGAAGCAGATTTGTTCTTTGTTTATCTCGGATGTAAAACGGAGTCCGATCTCGTTCTGATTGAGGTCCTTGATGAACGCGTTGAAGTCAGCTGGCGTACCGGACCACAAAATCAGTACATCATCGATGTACCGCCCCCAGAATTCGATATAGTGATGGTACTGGTTATGTTTGTCACTGAAGACCACCGTGTCCTCCCACCAGCCCAGGAACAAGTTAGCATAAGAGGGGGCCATAGGGCTCCCCATTGCTGTGCCCCTGAGCTGGTGGTACACCCCGTTGTTGAATAGGAAGTAGTTGTGCGTAAGTATCCATTCCAGGATCCGGATGATGAAGTTGTTGTGGTTAGTAAGGTGGACACTTCTGGTTCGCAGAAAGTGTTCTACTGCCCGTAGACCTTTGGAGTGTGGGATGGAACTATACAAAGCTTCAGCGTCGATGCTCCCGAGATACCACTCCTTTTCAGTTGTAATATCTGCCACTTTTGCCAGGAGGTCCATTGTGTCATGAATGTATGATGGAATACTAGTGACTAGAGGTCTTAAAATTTCGTCCACGTAGATCCCAAGGTTTTGGGTGAGGTTGTCGATGCCCGCCACAATTGGTCGGCATTTTAGCGGGTATAGGCCCTTGTGGACTTTAGGTAGCCCATAGAATGTTGCAACTGGTGGGGCTGTGGGTAGGAGGAACGCATGTTCCTTCTTGTCGATGATGCCAATTGTCAAGGCGTCGTCCAAAATGGTCTTGAGTTGTTTTCTAAAGTGATCGTTAGGGTCCGAGTCCAGGAGTTTGTATCCGCCCTTATCCCTCAGGACCATCAGGCACATGTCCCTATACATGTTGGGGTCCACGATGACCAGATTGCCGCCTTTATCGGCTGCTTTGATTACGATTGTGCGATCGCCCTGTAGTCTTTTCAGTGCCAACTGTTCTTCCTTGTTGAGGTTTGATTTCTGTGACCATGGGTTCTGCGCAATTTGTTTGAGTTCCTGTGTCACCACTTTAATAAAGATATCTATGCTGTCTTGGTCGCTCACGGGGGGCATCCTCCTGGACTTCAGCTGGCAGGTGGAGAAGGGTCCCAGTCCTCGTTCTCTTTCATTCTCTTCGAGAAGATTTGATAATGTGGTTACCCCAGGTAGGTCTTCTGGTAGTATTCCCAGCTCAAGGCATTTTCTAGCCTCGTTCAGTGCAAAAAACTTCTTCCATTTTAGTTTCCGTGCAAAGAGGTGTATGTCCTTCACCCAATCGAACACTTTAAAATTGTTAGTGGGCACAAAGGATAAGCCTTTCATGAGTAGGGATTCTTCAGCGCTAGTTAGTATGTGGTGTGATAAGTTGATGATTTGGTTTGAGGAGTGAGTTTGTTCCTTGGGAGGTACGGATCTGTTGGTTGGTCCTAGAAGGTGCCTGCTGTGGGCAATCCCCTCGCTAAAAAAGACGATGAAGCCGCAATCGGCTCTTGAGAGGAGGAGGCCGTATGTGGCAATGTTGTCGTGGAGGGAGTCATGGTGGACTGAGTACCTTGAGGTATGTTGTGGGGATCCGGTCTGTCTTGGTATGTTTTGTACCTCCCTCGTCCATATACTTGTCTTTGTGGTGGTGGTTGCCATCCCCCTCTTTCCCTTTGTCGAGTGCTGTATGGTGATCTATTGAAGGGTCTTCTATTCTTCTTCCTGGATCTCCCTGATGTGGAAGTGTCTGTGTCAGAAGAAGATATGTCTGTCTCGGTCTCCGGATTGGGTGTAGTGTGGAGGAAGGAGTATGCTTTGTTCTCTTTGAATACAGTGAGATCCCTGACAAATTGTTTATGCTTCCTATCCTTAATCTTATTCTTGTATTGATCCACGTGTTGTTGTAATTCTGATTCCCTTTTGACAAACTCTGGATTGTCTTTAAACGTGAGGGCCGTTTGTATGTGTTCCTCTAGCTTCTTTGTGGATTTTTCTAGGGTTATGCGTTCGTCATCCAGGAGGAGATTCATAAACCTTATTGATGAAGCAGTCGCTTCTTGTTCCCACCTCTTAAGGAGGCCTGGATTCTTGCTTCTATCCGCAGGGACAATGTTAATGCGGAGTCCCCGGGGAACTATTTTGTGTGATATATAATTTTCCAGGGACTTAGTCTCCCAATATGATTTGATGTTGTCCCTGTAGACGTTGATGTTGTCTCCTTCCTCCACACTACACCCAATCCAGAGACCGAGACAGACATATCTTCTTCTGACACAGACACTTCCACATCAGGGAGATCCAGGAAGAAGAATAGAAGACCCTTCAATAGATCACCATACAGCACTCGACAAAGGGAAAGAGGGGGATGGCAACCACCACCACAAAGACAAGTATATGGACGAGGGAGGTACAAAACATACCAAGACAGACCGGATCCCCACAACATACCTCAAGGTACTCAGTCCACCATGACTCCCTCCACGACAACATTGCCACATACGGCCTCCTCCTCTCAAGAGCCGATTGCAGCTTCATCGTCTTTTTTAGCGAGGGGATTGCCCACAGCAGGCACCTTCTAGGACCAACCAACAGATCCGTACCTCCCAAGGAGCAAACTCACTCCTCAAACCAAATCATCAACTTATCACACCACATACTAACTAGCGCTGAAGAATCCCTACTCATGAAAGGCTTATCCTTTGTGCCCACTAACAATTTTAAAGTGTTCGATTGGGTGAAGGACATACACCTCTTTGCACGGAAACTAAAATGGAAGAAGTTTTTTGCACTGAACGAGGCTAGAAAATGCCTTGAGCTGGGAATACTACCAGAAGACCTACCTGGGGTAACCACATTATCAAATCTTCTCGAAGAGAATGAAAGAGAACGAGGACTGGGACCCTTCTCCACCTGCCAGCTGAAGTCCAGGAGGATGCCCCCCGTGAGCGACCAAGACAGCATAGATATCTTTATTAAAGTGGTGACACAGGAACTCAAACAAATTGCGCAGAACCCATAGTCACAGAAATCAAACCTCAACAAGGAAGAACAGTTGGCACTGAAAAGACTACAGGGCGATCGCACAATCGTAATCAAAGCAGCCGATAAAGGCGGCAATCTGGTCATCGTGGACCCCAACATGTATAGGGACATGTGCCTGATGGTCCTGAGGGATAAGGGCGGATACAAACTCCTGGACTCGGACCCTACCGATCACTTCAGAAAACAACTCAAGACCATTTTGGACGACGCCTTGACAATTGGCATCATCGACAAGAAGGAACATGCGTTCCTCCTACCCACAGCCCCACCAGTTGCAACATTCTATGGGCTACCTAAAGTCCACAAGGGCCTATACCCGCTAAAATGCCGACCAATTGTGGCGGGCATCGACAACCTCACCCAAAACCTTGGGATCTACGTGGACGAAATTTTAAGACCTCTAGTCACTAGTATTCCATCATACATTCATGACACAATGGACCTCCTGGCAAAAGTGGCAGATATTACAACTGAAAAGGAGTGGTATCTCGGGAGCATCGACGCTGAAGCTTTGTATAGTTCCATCCCACACTCCAAAGGTCTACGGGCAGTAGAACACTTTCTGCGAACCAGAAGTGTCCACCTTACTAACCACAACAACTTCATCATCCGGATCCTGGAATGGATACTTACGCACAACTACTTCCTATTCAACAACGGGGTGTACCACCAGCTCAGGGGCACAGCAATGGGGAGCCCTATGGCCCCCTCTTATGCTAACTTGTTCCTGGGCTGGTGGGAGGACACGGTGGTCTTCAGTGACAAACATAACCAGTACCATCACTATATCGAATTCTGGGGGCGGTACATCGATGATGTACTGATTTTGTGGTCCGGTACGCCAGCTGACTTCAACGCGTTCATCAAGGACCTCAATCAGAACGAGATCGGACTCCGTTTTACATCCGAGATAAACAAAGAACAAATCTGCTTCTTGGACACCATCATCAAAATACAGGACACTACCATCTCCACAGAAGCCTATCGCAAGCCCACAGCGGGGAACAGCTTGTTGAAGAGGGAGAGTCACCATCCCCTCAACTTAAAGACTGGGATCCCAAAGGGGCAATACCTTCGTATCAGACGCAATTGTAGTACGATACAATCTTTTGAGAAAGAGGCTAAATCACTCCAAGAAAGATTCAAGCAGAGAGGATATCCGAACCGCATTCTATCACAGGCTTACCAGACAGCAAAACAAAGTGACCGCCAGGATCTCCTGACACCTAAAAAGAAGGACACTATGGAGACAACTGGGGATCTAAGGATCATAGGAACATATGACAGTGCGGCACCACAAGTCAGATCTATTCTGGAAAGAGCCTGGCCGATCCTCAGAACGGATCCTCATCTTACCTCGGTCATCCCCGTTTGCCCCCAAGTGACTTACAGAAGGGGACGTAACCTTGGTGACCTGATTACCAACAGTCACTACGTCCCTCCGGTGTCCAGACCCACTACCTGGCTGGACACTCGCATCTGCGGCACATACAAGTGTGGTGACTGCAAGGCATGTCGCTATATATCGGTATCGAAGACTTTTTGCTCCGGTACCAATCCCCCAGTCTACAAGAACAGGTCCTTTGTTAACTGCAAAACACAATGTGTCATCTATTTGGCCACCTGTGAATGCCCCAAGTCCTATGTGGGGAAAACCAAGAGAGAATTTAGACGTCGGATCCTGGAACACATAGGCGATATCGAACATGCACGACCAAAACCAGTGTCAACTCACATGCGGAAAGTGCACCCTAAAACTCCCTTCAACATTACCATCAAGGCCATTGAAACAATCAAACCCGATACCCGTAGAGGAGATTATGACCACAAACTTTTGAGGAAGGAGACGGAATGGATATACCTCCTAAAAACCCTGGAACCAGGCGGCCTAAATGACCAGATCCTGTTCACACACTTCATTTAAAGATCATACACCCCATTTCATCACACTTTGGGGAAACTAACCGCCAAATATTTCCCAGCCATCCACCCTGACTCAATTCCACCCATACAAACTACCCTCCAAAGCCCTAGCTCTTCCCTTTAGCCCGACCATTAAAAGACACAACTAATCCTAGCATAACCATGCACTCGCCTGACTGCTACCATCTATTCTATCCATTCGATGCATTATCATGCCCCTACACAGCTAATCTCATCCATATTAGCTGGGCATCCCACTAGCTCTTATCTCTCCCCCTCTCCCTTCCTCTCCCTCCTGCTTCCTGCACCCCTCTCTTATATTATCCTGCCACGTATGTGATCATCATATTGCACATGGACCAGTACGGTGTCATTACAACCATCATCTACATCCTTTAGCCACTCCATTTGTCCCTCTAATTATAATGGCATTACCCCATACTAACATCTACATCTACCACAATTCCATTTCTCAGCCGTATTACCCTATAGGAACAATAGATATATGGCACAGTACGGGCACTCTGTAACTATGGGCAGGAGGCCTCAATTCCCGCACCGCACATGCGCGGACCGAGCGGTAACGACGCGGTGACGCCATCATGTCTCTGCGTCATCACGTCCCCGCCACTCCCACACTATCACAGGGTTTTTTTAACCCTTTGCCTCCGCAGCCTGTTTTGGCCTTAATGACCAGGCTCATTTTTCAAAATCTGACCTGTCTCACTTTATGCTCTTATAGCTCAGTGATGCTTTAACGTATGCTAGCGATTCTGAGATTGTTTTTTCGTCACATATAACACTTTATATTAGTAGCAAAATTTGGTCATTACTTTGTGTATTTTTTGTGAAAAACATCAAAATATCAAGAAAAATTTGAAAATTTTGCATTTTATGAACTTCAGAAATTCTCTGCTTCTAAAAAAGGAAGTCATAGCACATAAATTAGTTACTAAATCACATTACCAATATGTCCTCTTTATTCTGGCATAATTTGGGAAACATATTTTACTTTTTTAGGGTGTTACGGGGCTTAGAAATTTATGAGCAAATTATCACATTTTGTGAAAATTTCCAAAACTGATTTTTTTTAGGGACCAGTTCTTTTTTTAAATGGATTTAGAAGGCTTGTATACTGGAAACCCCCATAAGTGACCCCATTTTGGAAACTAGACACCTTAAAGAATTAATCTAGGGGTATAATGAGCATTTTAATCCTACAGGGGCTGGAGGAAAGTATTCACAATTAGGCCGTAAAAAAATCGAAAATTTAAATTTTCAAATAATATATACGTTTAGATTAAAGTTTCTCATTTTCAAAAGGAACATGAGAAAAAAAGCATGCCAAAATTTGTAACGCAGGTTCTCTTGAGTACAACGGTACCCCATATGTGGGCGTAAACCACTGTATGGGCACACAGCAGGGCTCAGAAGGGAAGGAGCGCCAATTAGCTTTTTTAATGCAGATTTTGCTGAAGAAGTTTCTGAGCGCCAGGTGTGTTTGCAGAGCCCCTGTAGTGTCCGCAGAATAGAATCCCCCCAAAAGTCACCCCATTTTCGAAAGTACACCCCTCAAAGAAATCATCTTTGGGTAGGATGAGCATTTTGACCCCACAGGCATTAGAGGAAAGTATTCAAAATTACACAGTAAAAATGAAAAACACGAATTTTTCCAATAATATGTTTGTTTAGTTTGAAATTTTTCAATTTCACGAGGAACAAGAGAAAAAAAGTACCCCAAAATTTGTAAAGAAGGTTCTCCTGAATACAACGGTACCCCATATGTAGGCATAAACCACTCTATGGGCACACAGCCGGGCTCAGAAGGGAAGGAGCGCCAATTAGCTTTTTCAATGCAGATTTTGCTGAAGAAGTTTCTGAGCGCCAGGTGCGTTTGCAGAGCCCCTGTAGTGTCAGCAGAAGACAACCCCCCCAAAAGTCACCCCATTTTTGAAAGTGAACCCCTCAAAGAATTCATCTTGGGGTGTGGTGACCATTTTGACCCCACAGGTATTAGAGGAAAGTATTTAAAATTAGACAGTAAAAATGAAAAACTTGAATTTTTCCTATAATATGTTCCTTTAGTTTGAAATTTCTCAATTTCACTAGGAACAGGGGAGAAGCTGCATGCCCAAATCTGTAACGCAGGTTCTCCTGAGTAGAACGATACCCCATATGTGGGTATAAACCACTGTATGGGCACACAGGAGGGCTCAGAGGGGAAGGAGCGCCAATTAGCATTTTCAGTGCAGATTTTTACGAAGAAGTTTCTGAGCGCCAGGTGCGTTTGCAGAGCCCCTGTAGTGTCAGAAGAATAGAACCCCAGCAAAAGTCACCCCATTTAGGAAAGTACACCCCTGAAAGAATTCATCTTGGGGTGCAGTGAGCGGTTTGACCCCACAGGTATTAGAGGAAAGTATTCAAAATAAGACAGTAAAAATGAAAAACTCGAATTTTTCCAATAATATGTTTGTTTAGTTAAAAATTTCTTAATTTCACGAGGAACAGGAGAGAAAACGTACCCCAAAATCTGTAACGCAGGTTCTCCTGAGTACAACGGTACCCCATATGTGGGCATAAACCACTGTATGGGCACACAGCAGGGCTCAGAAGGAAGGGAGTGCCAATTTGCTGGAGCAAAACCGCAGCTAGTAATAGTTATTAGAATAGCGCAGTTACTAAAATACAATAAAAAATGAGATTACAGGTAATGTGGGGTGGTCACGGGCAACCTGGGGTGGTCACGGGCAACCTGGGGTGGTCACGGGCAACTTGGGGTGGTTATGGGCAACCTGGGGTGGTTATGGGCAACCTGGGGTGGTTACAGAGAATCTGGGGTGGTTACGGGCAATGTGGGGTGGTTACGGGCAACGCGGGGTGGTTACGGGCAACGTGGGGTGGTAACGGATAAACTGAAGTGCTTATAGGTAATCTGGGATGGATACCTGTAATTTGGGGTCGTTACAGGCAATCTGGCGTGGTTACGGGCAATCTGGAGAGGGTCACTGCCAATTTGGGGTGGTTAGAGGCAACGTGCGGTGGTTATAGGCAACGTGCGGTGGTTATAGGCAACGTGCGGTGGTCAGGGGCAACGTGCGGTGGTCAGGGGCAACGTGCGGTGGTTAGGGGCAACGTGCGGTGGTCAGGGGCAACGTGCGGTGGTTAGAGGCAACGTGCGGTGGTTAGGGGCAACGTGCGGTGGTTAGAGGCAGCGTGCGGTGGTCAGAGGCAGCGTGCGGTGGTTAGAGGCAACGTGCGGTGGTCAGAGGCAGCGTGCGGTGGTCAGGGGCAACGTGCCGTGGTCAGAGGCAACGTGCGGTGGTCAGAGGCAACGTGCGGTGGTCAGAGGCAGCGTGCGGTGGTCAGAGGCAGCGTGCGGTAGTTACGGGCAATCTGGAGGGGGTCACTGGCAATTTGGGGTGGTTACGGTCAAGATGTGGTGGTTATGGGCAACGTGCGGTGGTTACATGTAATCTGGCGTGTTTACGGGCTACCTGCAGCGGTTACGGGCAAACTGGGGCGGATACGGGCAACCTGCGGTGGTTACGGGTAATCTGGGAGTAAACCGCAATTATTACTATAATAAAAAGTGTGTTTTATTTTGTTTGTATGTTTTTCACTTTTTCACATTTACACTTTTTCACTTGTTCTTTTTTCACTTTCATTTTCACTGTATTACTATGATTTCTGTAATATTTTCTATCACAGTAATCATAGTTTAGTGACAGAGACCAAATTGGTCTCTGTCACTTTAAATTTTCAGAGCTAACTGCTTCTGATGCGCATGCGCACTTCATAACCAGCCAGGACTTCGAGGAGGACGGAGCTCCAGGATCCGGTGAGTATATGGGGAAGGGGGGGTGACTGGGGGACGGGGGGTGACTGGGGGGGGTGGGGGGCGACTTGGGGGGGGGGCACGGTGACACTTTTTATCCCCTGTCACCAATGATTTATGGTGACAGGGGATAAAAAGTGCCGGGCAGCACTGGGAACAGGCGATCGGCGGTATATAGTATATACCGCCGATCGCCTGCTCCGGGACCACACGGGGGGGTCCCCGATCACTGCCCCATGCTCTCCGCTACCTCCGGTGGCGGAGAGCATGGGGCTTTGATCATTATTTTATATCCATCCCTGCGAACAAACATCGCAGGGATGGGGGCGGCCATCTTAGATCTGATGGCCGCCCGGGTATGGGGATCTGGGGTCTGATCGGGGGGCTGATCTGGGGTCTGAGGGGACATTTTTCATCTCCCCCCACCGTGGATTCACGGTGGGGGGAGATGAAAGCTCTCGGCGGCGCCGGTAATTCCCGGTACCGGAGATCACCGCTATAACGGTAATAGCGGTGATCTCCGGTATCGGGGGACAAGGGGAGGGGGCCGGGGGACATACTAGTTGTGGCGGTAGGGGGAGGCAACGTGCTGCAGCCTCCCCCCGCCGCCCGATCGCCCGATCTCCCCATAGACGCTGCGGTCGCATTGACCGCGGCGTTTATGGGGTTAACTGCCCGGGGGGAGCGCGGCTCCCCTCCGGGCAGAGGCAGCAGGGGGATGCTGTGTGACATAGCATCCTCCTGCTGCCCGATCTTCTATAGGGACAGCGGGGGGAGGCAGGGAAGCCATGACGTTCCAGGAACGTCATTTTGCGGCAAGGGGTTAAGGACGCGCCGTCAGACACATATCGGCTGTCAGACACATATCGTCTGTCATAACCATCACATCGGGACTTGCCCCGCTACTAAACGTAAGTGCTACCTGCATTTCCCTTGCCCTTTACTGTAATCCTGACTGTCCGTCCCTTGGAACATGATTTATTGCTATACCTATGTTCTCATATATAGGGGGGCTTCTTCTGGACCCGGGCCATACATCCCCTTCTCACCACAGAGGGATTGTGATATATCTTTACCACAGGTATGCCTACTTCTATTCCACATCTATTTACATACATCGACATGACCTATTATGACTTAGAAGACGACATCTGTTGTGGATAGGCATCTTTACCTGTTCAGGTCCGGAGAACATCCTGCCACTGAATACCGCCACTTACTAACAGTGACTGACCACTGGATCAGTATCATCAATACCAATACTAACGGTTCACTATGCAACGTATCACACTACGCTGACAGGCTTGAGAGGTAATATCATTTCCATAATGTCTCTGGGCATTCATTCATATAAATACATCATGGTACTGATACACTGTCTGTACTTACCTTCACCACATCTGCTACATGGCTGACAATCCACACACTATACATCCCTGATGAACCCAGCTATCTTTACCAGCACTAAGGGGGAAACGCGTCGGATGACCTGTGGATTAACTAAACTGCTGCTATAGATCTCAGTGTCTACCATAACCTATGTCTGCTTGAACATTTACTGCACAGCCCTGTATTGTTATGTACTACGCAGACGCATGACCATTACCTAATGACTAGAAGTGACGACATTATCACTTCTAAACAGACCGTCTCATCTATCAAGTTTTAGGGACAATTTCCGCTGGGGACTGAGGTTGCTTTAGTCCCAGCGGTCCCTTAGAGTGAGGCAGGGTGTATTAGCCACCTATACCGTGGACACACACACACCTACTAATTTGTGTATCAGTTTATCTGCTACCTATATGGATGCTATTTTCCTTCCACCAAAATCTTTTCACTGTGTATATGGAGCACTTTGGGTTTATCTAATACAATTCTGCACTGCATCATCTAGTGTCAAGTCTACCACTCATGAATTTTTGATAATAATTTTTCCTGTTTGACATACATAAGTGGGGACACCATCATCATACAAAGTTCATCCCTGGGGATCACATACTTCCTTTATAACTCCATCACCCAACCACAACACACGCCTGGAGCCCGATCTCACCATACAACTCCATTACCCAACCACATCACACGCCTGGAGCCTGATCTCACTATACAACTCCATTACCCAACCACAACACACGCCTGGAGCCCGATCTCACCATACAACTCCATTACCCAACCACATCACACGCCTGGAGCCCGATCTCACTATACAACTCCATTACCCAACCACAACACACGCCTGGAGCCCGATCTCACCATACAACTCCATTACCCAACCACATCACACGCCTGGAGCCTGATCTCACTATACAACTCCATTACCCAACCACAACACACGCCTGGAGCCCGATCTCACCATACAACTCCATTACCCAACCACATCACTCTCCTGGAGCCTGATCTCACCATACAACTCCATCACCCAACCTCAACACACGCCTGGAGCCCGATCTCACCATACAACTCCATTACCCAACCACAACACACGCCTGGAGCCTGATCTCACTATACAACTCCATTACCCAACCACAACACACGCCTGGAGCCTGATCTCACTATACAACTCCATTACCCAACCACAACACACGCCTGGAGCCCGATCTCACCATACAACTCCATTACCCAACCACAACACACGCCTGGAGCCGGGGCCATATATATTATGCATATGTATATATCGGTGGGACGTATCTAAATCTCATATTTAAAGTGACTGTCCCACCAGGCCCAGGCTGAAGCACTGGAGGCGGCCGACCCACCCTTAGTGGGAAGAAACTCCAGCCCCTCCATGACGTGACTCCCAGGGGTGATTCTAGCCTCTCTGCTGCCCGAGGCGAACTATAGGATGACGCCCCCCCCCCCCCCCGTCAATCCGCCCACATTATAATCCACTACTGCCCCCCCCCCCCCACACTGCTGTCCCCAATAAACATAATGTTTGGTCCCTTGCTGCACAGAGGATGTCAGGAGAGGAGGGGGCTGATCTTATAGGGGAGGTCACAGCATCACAGAGGATGTCAGGAGAGGAGGGGGCTGATCTTATAGGGGAAGACACAGCAGCACAGAGGAGGTCAGGAGAGGAGGGGGCTGATCTTATAGGGGAGGACACAGCAGCACAGAGGATGTCAGGAGAGGAGGGGGCTGATCTTATAGGGGAGGACACAGCAGCACAGAGGAGGTCAGGAGAGGAGGGGGCTGATCTTATAGAAGAGGACACAGCAGCACAGAGGAGGTCAGGAGAGGAGGGTGCTGATCTTTTAGGATATTGTCCCCCTCTTCCCCCCTTATAGATGCCCCCCTCTCCCCCCCCCCCTTATAGATGGTCCCCCTCTCCCCCCCTCCCTTATAGATTGTCCCCCTCTCCCCCCTTATAGATGGTCCCCCTCCCCCCCCCCTTATAGATGTCCCCCTCTCCCCCTCCCTTATAGATGGTCCCCCTCTCCCCCCTCCCTTATAGATGGTCCCCCCCTTATAGATGGTCCCCCTCTCCCCCCTCCCTTATAGATGGTCCCCCTCTCCCCCCTCCCTTATAGATGGTCCCCCTCTCCCTCCCCTTACAGATGGTCCCCCTCTCCCCCCTCCCTTATAGATTGTCCCCCTCTCCCCCCTTATAGATGGTCCCCCTCCCCCCCCCCTTATAGATGTCCCCCTCTCCCCCTCCCTTATAGATGGTCCCCCTCTCCCCCCTCCCTTATAGATGGTCCCCCTCTCCCCCCTCCCTTATAGATGGTCCCCCCCTTATAGATGGTCCCCCTCTCCCCCCTCCCTTATAGATGGTCCCCCTCTTCCCTCTCCCTTATAGATGGTCCCCCTCTCCCCCCTCCCTTATAGATGTCCCCCTCTCCCCCCTCCCTTATAGATGGTCCCCCTCTCCCCCCTCCCTTATAGATGGTCCCCTCCCCCTTATAGATGGTCCCCCTCTCCCCCCTCCCTTATAGATGGTCCCCCTCTCTCTCCCCTTATAGATGGTCCCCCTCTCCCTCCCCTTATAGATGGTCCCCCTCTCCCCCCTCCCTCTATAGATGGTCCCCCTCTCCCTCCTCCCTTTATAGATGGTCCCCCTCTCCCCCCCCCCTTATAGATGGTCCCCCTCTCCCTCCCCTTATAGATGGTCCCCCTCTCCCCCCTTCCTTATAGATGGTCCCCCTCTCCCCCCTCCCTTATAGATGGTCCCCCTCTCCCCCCTCCCTTATAGATGGTCCCCCCCTTATAGATGGTCCCCCTCTTCCCCCCCTTATAGATGGTCCCCCCCCCTTATAGATGGTCCCCCTCTTCCCCCCCTTATAGATGGTCCCCCTCTCCCCCCCCCCTTATAGATGCCCCCCCTTATAGATGGTCCCCCTCTTTCCCCCCCCCCTTATAGATGGTCCCCCTCCCCCCCCCCCTCCCCTTATAGATGGTCCCCCTCTGCCCTCTCCCTTATAGATGGTCCCCCTCTCCCCCCCCTCCCCTTATAGATGGTCCCCCTCTCCCCCCCCCTTATAGATGGTCCCCCTCTCCCCCCCCTTATAGATGGTCCCCCTCTCCCCCCCCTCCCCTTATAGATGGTCCCCCTCTCCCCCCCCCTTATAGATGGTCCCCCTCTCCCCCCCCTCCCTTATAGATGGTCCCCCTCTCCCCCCTCCCTTATAGATGGTCCCCCTCTCCCCCCCCTCCCCTTATAGATGGTCCCCCTCTCCCCCCTCTCCCCTTATAGATGGTCCCCCTCTCCCCCCCCCTTATAGATGGTCCCCCTCTCCCCCCCCCTCCCTTATAGATGGTCCCCCTCTCCCCCCTCTCCCCTTATAGATGGTCCCCCTCTCCCCCCCCTTATAGATGGTCCCCCCTCTCCCCCCCCTCCCCTTATAGATGGTCCCCCTCTCCCCCTCCCTTATAGATGGTCCCCCCCTTATAGATGGTCCCCCTCTCCCCCCCCCCTTATAGATGGTTCCCCTCTTCCCCCCCTTATAGATGGTCCCCCTCTTCCCCCCCTTATAGATGGTCCCCCTCTCCCCCCCCTTATAGATGCCCCCCCTTATAGATGGTCCCCCTCTTTTCCCCCCTTATAGATGGTCCCCCTCCCCCCCCCTTATAGATGGTCCCCCTCTTCCCCCCCTTATAGATGGTCCCCTCCCCCTTATAGATGGTCCCCCTCTCCCCCCCCTTATAGATAGTCCCCCCTCTGCCCTCTCCCTTATAGATGGTCCCCCTCTTCCCCCCCCTTATAGATGGTCCCCCTCTCCCCCCTCCATTATAGATGGTCCCCCTCTCCCCCCTCCATTATAGATGGTCCCCCCTTATAGATGGTCCCCCTCTCCCCCCTCCATTATAGATGGTCCCCCTCTCCCCCTCCATTATAGATGGTCCCCCTCTCCCCCCCTCCATTATAGATGGTCCCCCCTTATAGATGGTCCCCCTCCCCACCCTCCCTTATAGATGTCCCCCTCTTCCCCCTCCCTTATAGATGGTCCCCCTCTCCCCCCCCCCTCTTATAGATGGTCCCCCTCTCCCCCCCCCTCTTATAGATGGTCCCCCTCTCCCCCCCCTCTTATAGATGGTCCCCCTCTCCCCCCCCCCCTCTTATAGATGGTCCCCCTCTCCCCCCCCCCTCTTATAGATGGTCCCCCTCTCCCCCCCCCCTCTTATAGATGGTCCCCCTCTCCCCCCTTCCTTATAGATGGTCCCCCTCTCCCCCCTCCATTATAGATTGTCCCCCCTTATAGATGGTCCCCCTCTCCCCCCCCTCCCTTATAGATGGTCCCCCTCTTCCCCCCCTTATAGATGGTCCCCTCCCCCTTATAGATGGGCCCCCTCTCCCCCCCCCTTATAGATGCCCCCCCTTATAGATGGTCCCCCTCTTTCCCCCCCTTATAGATGGTCCCCCTCCCCCCCCCTTATAGATGGTCCCCCTCTTCCCCCCCTTATAGATGGTCCCCCTCTCCCCCCCCTCCCTTATAGATGGTCCCCCTTTTCCCCCCCTCCCTTATAGATGGTCCCCCTCTTCCCCCCCTCCCTTATAGATGGTCCCCCTCTCCCCCCTCCATTATAGATGGTCCCCCCTTATAGATGGTTCCCCTCTTCCCCCCCTTATAGATGTCCCCCTCTCCCCCCTCCCTTATAGATGGTCCCCCTCTCCCCCCTCCCTTATAGATGGTCCCCCTCTCCCTCCCCTTACAGATGGTCCCCCTCTCCCCCCTCCCTTATAGATGTCCCCCTCTCCCCCCTCCCTTATAGATGGTCCCCCTCCCCCCCCCCCCCTTATAGATGGTCCCCCTCTCCCTCCCCTTATAGATGGTCCCCCTCTCCCCCCTTCCTTATAGATGGTCCCCCTCTTCCCCCCCTTATAGATGTCCCCCTCTCCCCCCTTCCTTATAGATGGTCCCCCTCTCCCCCCTCCCTTATAGATGGTCCCCCTCTCCCCCCCTCCCTTATAGATGGTCCCCCTCTCCCTCCCCTTACAGATGGTCCCCCTCTCCCCCCTCCCTTATAGATGTCCCCCTCTCCCCCCTCCCTTATAGATGGTCCCCCTCTCCCCCCCCCCCTTATAGATGGTCCCCCTCTCCCCCCTCCCTTATAGATGGTCCCCCTCTCCCCCCTCCCTTATAGATGGTCCCCCCTCCCTTATAGATGGTCCCCCTCTCCCCCCCCCCCTTATAGATGGTCCCCCTCTCCCCCCTTCCTTACAGATGGTCCCCCTCTCCCCCCTCCCTTATAGATGGTCCCCCCTCCCTTATAGATGGTCCCCCTCTCCCCCCCCCCCTTATAGATGGTCCCCCTCTCCCCCCTTCCTTATAGATGGTCCCCCTCTCCCCCCTCCCTTATAGATGGTCCCCCTCTCCCTCCCCTTACAGATGGTCCCCCTCTCCCCCCTCCCTTATAGATGTCCCCCTCTCCCCCCTCCCTTATAGATGGTCCCCCTCTCCCCCCCCCCCTTATAGATGGTCCCCCTCTCCCCCCTTCCTTACAGATGGTCCCCCTCTCCCCCCTCCCTTATAGATGGTCCCCCCTCCCTTATAGATGGTCCCCCTCTCCCCCCTCCCTTATAGATGGTCCCCCTCTCCCCCCCTTATAGATGGTCCCCCCCCCCTTATAGATGGTCCCCCCCCCCTTATAGATGGTCCCCCTCTTCCCCCCTTATAGATGGTCCCCCTCTCCCCCCCCCTTATAGATGCCCCCCCTTATAGATGGTCCCCCTCTTTCCCCCCCCCCTTATAGATGGTCCCCCTTCCCCCCCCCCTCCCCTTATAGATGGTCCCCCTCTCCCCCCCCTCCCCTTATAGATGGTCCCCCTCTCCCCCCCCTTATAGATGGTCCCCCTCTCCCCCCCCCTTATAGATGGTCCCCCTCTCCCCCCTCCCCTTATAGATGGTCCCCCTCTCCCCCCCCCTTATAGATGGTCCCCCTCTCCCCCCCTCCCTTATAGATGGTCCCCCTCTCCCCCCCCCCCTCCCCTTATAGATGGTCCCCCTCTCCCCCCCCTCCCCTTATAGATGGTCCCCCTCCCCCCCCCCTTATAGATGGTCCCCCTCTCCCCCCCCTCCCTTATAGATGGCCCCCCTCTCCCCCCCCCTCCCCTTATAGATGGTCCCCCTCTCCCCCCTCCCTTATAGATGGTCCCCCCCTTATAGATGTCCCCCTCTTTCCCCCCCCTTATAGATGGTCCCCCTCTTCCCCCCCTTATAGATGGTCCCCCTCTCCCCCCCCCCTTATAGATGTCCTCCTCTTTCCCCTCCCTTATAGATGGTCCCCCTCTCCCCCCCTCTTATAGATGGTCCCCCTCTTGCCCCCTCCCTTATAGATTGTCCCCCTCTCCCCCCTCATTATAGATGGTCCCCCCTTATAGATGGTCCCCCTCTTTCCTCCCTCCCTTATAGATGGTCCCCCCCCTTATAGATGGTCCCCCTCTTCCCCCCTCCCTTATAGATGCCCCCCCCTTATAGATGGTCCCCCTCTTCCCCCCCCCTTATAGATGGTCCCCCTCTTTCCCCCATCCCTTATAGATGGTCCCCCTCTTTCCCCCCTCCCTTATAGCTGGTCCCCCTCTTTCCCCCCTCCCTTATAGATGCCCCCCCTTATAGATGGTCCCCCTCTTTCCCCCCTCACTTATAGATGCCCCCCCCCCTTATAGATGGTCCCCCTCTTCCCCCCTCCCTTATAGATGCCTCCCCCCCTTATAGATGGTCCCCCTCTCCCCTCCCCCCCCCTGCACAGCAGATAAAACAAAAACAGCACACAACTCACCTGCCCTCCGTTCCCCCGTCGAGCCTCTCTGGTCTGGTCCCGGCTGATGTGCGGCTGCCCGGGGTGTCCCGTCCTGTCCCCGGCAGCGCGCGCGTCAGAGATCTCCCCGTGCGCCTGTGGCTGTGACTTCCGGCGCATGGGGAGCTCTCTGATGCTCGCGCTGCCGGGGACAGGACGGGACACCCCGGCAGCCGCACATCACCCCGGGGACTAAGGCTGCATTCCTGACGGATCACGGACTTGGAATGCATGTACTGGAGCCCCCCCGCGCCCGGACAGCCTCTGTAATTAGATGCTGGGAGCGGGGGAGACTGTATTCAGAAGCGCCGCGCTGTAGTAACAGCACCGTGCGGCTGATTCATTACAGCGCGGCGCTTATGAATACAGTCTCCCCTGCTCACAGCATCTTATTACACATGCTGTCCGGGCGCGGGGGTCTCCGGTACATGGTCCAATCAGTGGCGGATTATAATGTGGGCGGCCGCCCGAACCGCCCATATTATAATCTGCCACTGAATGCCGCCCCCATGATGACAGCTGGTGGCGCCGCCTGAGGCAGACGATTCAGGTCGCCTCATGATTGCGGCGCCACTGGTGACTCCATTAGAATCAATGGAACCCTATCATAGAGGGGCTAGGGTTTCCTCCCACTAAGGGGGGGTCGGCCGCCTCCAGTGCTTCAGCCTGGGCCTGGTGGTACTGTCACTTTAAGGAGGCTCGGCTCTGTGACCAGATGTGATTCTGTAGACGTTTCTTATCACATGACCTGAGGCACCTGCGGAATGCGCTAAGTCATATCATGTGTCGTAGCAAAGTTCTGGGAGTCACAAGACAGATAAATATAGTGACACTGCTGCTCGTGACCGCTCACACCCTGTAATGTGCCCCCCCCCCAGTCCAGGTGACACCATCATATCCTGGCAGTATATAGTGACACTGGTGACCGCTCACACCCTGTAATGTGCCCCCCCCCCCAGTCCAGTTGACACCATCATATCCTGGCAGTATATAGTGACACTGGTGACCCCCCCCCCCCCCCAGTCCAGGTGACACCATCATATCCTGGCAGTATATAGTGACTCTAGTGACCGCTCACACCCTGTAATGTGCCCCCCCCTCCCAGTCCGGGTGACACCATCATATCCTGGCAGTATATAGTGACACTGGTGACCCCCCCCCCCCAGTCCGGGTGACACCATCATATCCTGGCAGTATATAGTGACACTGGTGACCGCTCACACCCTGTAATGTGCCCCCCCCCCCCAGTCCGGGTGACACCATCATATCCTGGCAGTATATAGTGACTCTAGTGACCTCTCACACCCTGTAATGTGCCCCCACCCCAGTCCAGGTGACACCATCATATCCTGGCAGTATATAGTGACACTGGTGACCCCCCCCCCCCCCAGTCCGGGTGACACCATCATATCCTGGCAGTATATAGTGACACTGGTGACCCCCCCCCCCCCCCCAGTCCAGGTGATACCATCATATCCTGGCAGTATATAGTGACACTGGTGACCGCTCATACCCTGTAATGTGACCCCCCCCCCCCCCCCCAGTCCGGGTGACACCATCATATCCTGGCAGTATATAGTGACACTGGTGACCCCCCCCCCCCCCCCCCCCCCCCCAGTCCAGGTGATACCATCATATCCTGGCAGTATATAGTGACACTGGTGACCGCTCACACCCTGTAATGTGCCCCCCCCCCAGTCCAGGTGACACCATCATATCCTGGCAGTATATGTGTGTCACATGGATCTGTAGACCAATAAGAGTACACTCTCCTTCTGTTCTATTATTTCTCTCTTTACTTCTTACATTTGCACACTTCACCCTTTCACAGCACACCTTACAGGGCTAGACTCAGTAGAGGAAGGACACAAACCAGAATGTGCTCTACAGCGCTCCAGTTGGGCCCTGGCCCTCTGCCACGTCCCCAGTCTCAGTGAGCAGACTGAGAAGTTAACCGTTTCTTCTCAAATAACTCCACTCAACACTATGCAGTGTAAAGTCAGGGATCATCTTAACCCACGCCGTGGACAAGCAGAGTCACAGAACAGGACAGTATCCACAAAGCAAGGCTAGGAACTGATCCGGATAGAGCAAAGTTGCTAGAAGCCTATAAACTCTATCTCACAGCGCAGATGTCAGCAGGGAACCCCCAGCATTCCGCTCATCCCAGGTAACATGGTCTGGGGCTTGTCTCCCCCATTAGGACGGGTCCCCCGACACTGGTAGGGCAATAGGTGGTGCAAAGACTAAAAACGAGTCAAAACACGGGCGCAAGTATTCTCTCTCTCTTCTACCTCATCCTCCATCATCCCGGCAGAGCACAGTACCACTTGGGTTGGGACTCTAACAACATCCTCCTCTCTGCTACTCTGATTCTTTTATAAACATCTCAGCACACAACTCAGTCAGCATGACTGTACCACTCTCTATACTCTCACGGCAGATCTGGATCCTAAGCTATCAAGTTATGAAGCTTTGGTGCGGTCTCATCTGGAGTCGCCGTCCAGTTTTGGAACCCGATTCATAAAAAGGACGTTCTAGAGCTGGAGAGGGAACAAAGACGGCAACTAAACTAATAAGGGGAATGGAGCATCTTAGTTATGAGGAGAGATTAAAAGACTTTCATGTGTTTAGTCTGGAGAAGAGACGTTTAAGGGGAGATGATTAATGTATTTACATATATAATGGGGGCCCCTACAGGAAATATGGGGGGAAGATGTTCCAGGTAAAACCCCCTCAAAGGACAAGGGGGCGCTGCCTCCACCCAGAGAGACAAGGGGGCGCTGCCTCCACCCAGAGAGACAAGGGGGCGCTGCCTCCACCCAGAGAGACAAGGGGGCGCTGCCTCCACCTGGAGAGACAAGGGGGCGCTGCCTACACCCGGAGAGACAAGGGGGGGGCTGCCTCCGCCTGGAGAGACAAGGGGGCGCTGCCTCCGCCTGGAGAGACAAGGGGGCACTGCCTCCGCCCGGAGAGACAAGGGGGCGCTGCCTCCACCTGGAGAGACAAGGGGGCGCTGCCTCCACCCGGAGAGACAAGGGGGCACTGCCTCAGCCTGGAGAGACAAGAGGGCGCTACCTCCGCCTGGAGAGACAAGGGGGCACTGCCTCAGCCTGGAGAGACAAGGGGGCGCTGCCTCCGCCAGGAGAGACAAGGGGGCGCTGCCTCCACCTGGAGAGACAAGGGGGCGCTGCCTCCACCCGGAGAGACAAGGGGGCGCTGCCTCCACCCAGAGAGACAAGGGGGCACTGCCTCCGCCTGGAGAGACAAGGGGGCGCTGCCTCCACCCGGAGAGACAAGGGGGCGCTGCCTCCACCCGGAGAGACAAGGGGGCGCTGCCTCCACATGGAGAGACAAGGGGGCGCTGCCTCCACCCAGAGAGACAAGGGGGCGCTGCCTCCACCCAGAGAGACAAGGGGGCGCTGCCTCCGCCCAGAGAGACAAGGGGGCGCTGCCTCCACCCGGAGAGACAAGGGGGCGCTGCCTCCGCCTGGAGAGACAAGGGGGCGCTGCCTACACCCGGAGAGACAAGGGGGGGCTGCCTCCGCCTGGAGAGACAAGGGGGCGCTGCCTCCACCTGGAGAGACAAGGGGGCGCTGCCTCCGCCCGGAGAGACAAGGGGGCGCTGCCTCCGCCTGGAGAGACAAGGGGGCGCTGCCTCCGCCCGGAGAGACAAGGGGGCGCTGCCTCCACCCAGAGAGACAAGGGGGCGCTGCCTCCACCCAGAGAGACAAGGGGGGGCTGCCTCCACCCAGAGAGACAAGGGGGCGCTGCCTCCACCCGGAGAGACAAGGGGGCGCTGCCTCCACCCGGAGAGACAAGGGGGCGCTGCCTCCGCCCGGAGAGACAAGGGGTATTGCCTCTGCCCGGAGAGACAAGGGGGTGCTACCTCCCCCTGGAGAGACAAGGGGGCGCTGCCTCCGCCTGGAGAGACAAGGGGGCGCTGCCTCCACCTGGAGAGACAAGGGGGCGCTGCCTCCACCCGGAGAGACAAGGGGGCGCTGCCTCCGCCTAGAGAGACAAGGGGGCGCTGCCTCCGCCTGGAGAGACAAGGGGGCGCTGCCTCCGCCTGGAGAGACAAGGGGGCGCTGCCTCCACCTGGAGAGACAAGGGGGCGCTGCCTCCACCTGGAGAGACAAGGGGGCGCTGCCTCCGCCTGGAGAGACAAGGGGGCGCTGCCTCCGCCTGGAGAGACAAGGGGGCGCTGCCTCCGCCCGGAGAGACAAGGGGGCGCTGCCTCCGCCTGGAGAGACAAGGTTCAATCTCCGGAGGCGAGAAGCCTTCTTTACCATGAGAACTGTGAATCTGTGGAACAGTCACCACAGGATCTGGTCACAGCAACAACAGTAGAGGCTTCAAAACAGGAGAGACAAGTTATTACACCAAAATATGTATGTATAGAACCTACCACCCCTCCCCCTTCCCTCTATGTATAGAACCTATCACCCCTCCCCCTTCCTGTATGTATAGTACTATCACCCCTCCCCCTTCCCTGTATGTATAGTACTATCACCCCTCCCCCTTCCCTGTATGTATAGAACCTACCACCCCTCCCCCTCCCCTGTATGTATAGTACTATCACCCCTCCCCCTTCCCTGTATGTATAGTACTATCACCCCTCCCCCTTCCCTGTATGTATAGTACTATCACCTCTCCCCCTTCCCTGTATGTATAGAACCTATCACCCCTCCCCCTTCCCTGTATGTATAGTACTATCACCCCTCCCCCTTCCCTGTATGTATAGTACTATCACCCCTCCCCCTTCCCTGTATGTATAGAGCCTATCACCCCTCCCCCTTCCCTGTATGTATAGAGCCTATCACCCCTCCCCCTTCCCTGTATGTATAGAGCCTATCACCCCTCCCCCTTCCCTGTATGTATAGTACTATCACCCCTCCCCCTTCCCTGTATGTATAGTACTATCACCCCTCCCCCTTCCCTGTATGTATAGAGCCTATCACCCCTCCCCCTTCCCTGTATGTATAGTACTATCACCCCTCCCCTGTATGTATAGTACTATCACCCCTCCCCCTTCCCTGTATGTATAGTATTATCACCCCTCCCCCTTCCCTGTATGTATAGAGCCTATCACCCCTCCCCCTTCCCTGTATGTATAGAGCCTATCACCCCTCCCCCTTCCCTGTATGTATAGTACTATCACCCCTCCCCCTTCCCTGTATGTATAGTACTATCACCCCTCCCCCTTCCCTGTATGTATAGAGCCTATCACCCCTCCCCCTTCCCTGTATGTATAGTACTATCACCCCTCCCCCTTCCCTGTATGTATAGTACTATCACCCCTCCCCCTCCCCTGTATGTATAGAACCTATCACCCCTCCCCCTCCCCTGTATGTATAGTACTATCACCCCTCCCCCTTCCCTGTATGTATAGAGCCTATCACCCCTCCCCCTTCCCTGTATGTATAGTACTATCACCCCTCCCCCTTCCCTGTATGTATAGTACTATCACCCCTCCCCCTTCCCTGTATGTATAGAGCCTATCACCCCTCCCCCTTCCCTGTATGTATAGTACTATCACCCCTCCCCCTTCCCTGTATGTATAGTACTATCACCCCTCCCCCTTCCCTGTATGTATAGTACTATCACCCCTCCCCCTTCCCTGTATGTATAGTACTATCACCCCTCCCCCTTCCCTGTATGTATAGTACTATCACCCCTCCCCCTTCCCTGTATGTATAGAGCCTATCACCCCTCCCCCTTCCCTGTATGTATAGCACCTATCACCCCTCCCCCTCCCCTGTATGTATAGTACTATCACCCCTCCCCCTTCCCTGTATGTATAGTACTATCACCCCTCCCCCTTCTCTGTATGTATAGTACTATCTCCCCTCCCCCTTCCCTGTATGTATAGTACTATCACCCCTCCCCCTTCCCTGTATCCATCCCCTCCTTGGTTGGACTTGATGGACATGTGTCTTTTTTCAACCGTATTAACTATATAACTATGTAACTATATGTAACTATGTAACTATGTAACTATATGTAACTATATAACTATGTAACTATATGTAACTATATAACTATGTAACTATGTAACTATATGTAACTATATAACTATGTAACTATATGTAACTATATGTAACTATATGTAACTATGTAACTATATGTAACTATATAACTATATGTAACTATGTAACTATATGTAACTATATGTAACTATGTAACTATATGTAACTATATGTAACTATGTAACTATATAACTATGTAACTATATGTAACTATATAACTATATGTAACTATATGTAACTATATGTAACTATATAACTATATAACTATATAACTATGTAACTATATAACTATATAACTATATAACTATGTAACTATGTAACTATATGTAACTATGTAACTATATGTAACTATATGTAACTATGTAACTATATAACTATATAACTATATAACTATGTAACTATATAACTATATAACTATATAACTATGTAACTATATAACTATATAACTATGTAACTATATAACTATATAACTATATAACTATGTAACTATATAACTATATAACTATATAACTATATAACTATATAACTATATGTAACTATATGTAACTATATGTAACTATATAACTATATAACTATATAACTATGTAACTATATAACTATATAACTATATAACTATGTAACTATGTAACTATATGTAACTATGTAACTATATGTAACTATATGTAACTATATAACTATATAACTATATAACTATGTAACTATATAACTATGTAACTATATAACTATGTAACTATATGTAACTATATGTAACTATATAACTATGTAACTATATGTAACTATATGTAACTATATAACTATGTAACTATATGTAACTATATGTAACTATATAACTATGTAACTATATGTAACTATATGTAACTATGTAACTATATAACTATGTAACTATATGTAACTATGTAACTATATGTAACTATATGTAACTATGTAACTATATGTAACTATATGTAACTATATAACTATATATAACTATATAACTATGTAACTATATGTAACTATATAACTATATAACTATATAACTATGTAACTATGTAACTATATAACTATATAACTATGTAACTATATAACTATATAACTATGTAACTATATAACTATGTAACTATATGTAACTATATAACTATGTAACTATATGTAACTATATGTAACTATGTAACTATATGTAACTATGTAACTATGTAACTATATGTAACTATATAACTATGTAACTATATGTAACTATATAACTATGTAACTATATGTAACTATATGACTATGTAACTATATGTAACTATGTAACTATGTAACTATGTAACTATATGTAACTATATAACTATGTAACTATATGTAACTATGTAACTATATGTAACTATATAACTATATGTAACTATATGTAACTATTTAACTATGTAACTATATGTAACTATATAACTATGTAACTATATGTAACTATATGTAACTATATAACTATGTAACTATATGTAACTATATAACTATATGTAACTATATAACTATATGTAACTATATGTAACTATATAACTATGTAACTATGTAACTATATAACTATGTAACTATATGTAACTATATGTAACTATATAACTATGTAACTATATGTAACTATATAACTATGTAACTATATAACTATATGTAACTATATAACTATGTAACTATGTAACTATATAACTATGTAACTATATGTAACTATGTAACTATATGTAACTATATGTAACTATATGTAACTATATAACTATGTAACTATATGTAACTATATAACTATGTAACTATATAACTATATAACTATATGTAACTATATAACTATGTAACTATATGTAACTATATAACTATGTAACTATATAACTATATGTAACTATATAACTATGTAACTATATGTATCTATATGTAACTATGTAACTATGTAACTATATAACTATGTAACTATATGTAACTATATAACTATGTAACTATATGTAACTATGTAACTATATAACTATGTAACTATATGTAACTATATAACTATGTAACTATATGTAACTATATAACTATATGTAACTATATAACTATGTAACTATATGTAACTATATGTAACTATATAACTATGTAACTATATGTAACTATATAACTATGTAACTATATAACTATATGTAACTATATAACTATGTAACTATATGTAACTATATAACTATATAACTATGTAACTATATGTAACTATATAACTATGTAACTATATGTAACTATATAACTATGTAACTATATAACTATATGTAACTATATAACTATGTAACTATATGTAACTATATAACTATGTAACTATATGTAACTATATAACTATGTAACTATATAACTATGTAACTATATGTAACTATATAACTATATGTAACTATATGTAACTATATAACTATGTAACTATATAACTATATGTAACTATATAACTATGTAACTATATGTATCTATATGTAACTATGTAACTATATGTAACTATGTATTTTGCTCTTAAAGGGACCCATTTTGCTCTTAAAGGGACCCAGGTCGTTTTTAAAAGGACCCATTTTGCTCTTAAAGGGACCCAGGTCGCTCTTAAAGGGACCAATTTCACGCTTAAAGGGACCAATTTCATGCTTAAAGGGACCCATTTTGCTCTTAAAGGGACCCAGGTCGCTCTTAAAGGGACCAATTTCACTCTTAAAGGGACCAATTTCACGCTTAAAGGGAACAATTTAGCTCTTACAGGGACCCAGGTCACTCTTAAAGGGACCCATTTTGCTCTTAAAGGGACATATTTTGCTCTTAAAGGGACATATTTTGCTCTTAAAGGGACATATTTCGCTCTTAAAGGGACCCAGGTCGCTCTTAAAGGGACCCATTTCGCTCCTAAAGGGACCCATTTTGCGCTTAAAGGGACCCATTTCACTCTTAAAGGGACCCAGGTCGCTCTTAAAAGGACCCATTTTGCTCTTAAGGGACCCAGGTCGCTCTTAAAGGGACCCATTTTGCTCTTAAAGGGACATATTTCGCTCTTAAAGGGACATATTTCGCTCTTAAAGGGACATATTTTGCTCTTAAATGGACCCAGGTCGCTATTAAAGGGACCCATTTCGCTCTTAAAGGGACCCATTTCGCTCTTAAAGGGACCCAGGTCGCTCTTAAAGGGACCCAGGTCGCTCTTAAAGGGACCTATTTTGCTCTTAAAGGGACCTATTTTGCTCTTAAAGGGACATATTTTGATCTTAAAGGGACCCATTTTGCTCTTAAAGGGACCCATTTCGCTCTTAAAGGGACCCAGATCGCTCTTAAAGGGACCCATTTTGCTCTTAAAGGGACCCAGGTCGCTCTTAAAGGGACCCAGGTCGCTCTTAAAGGGACCCAGGTCGCTCTTAAAGGGATCCAGGTCGCTCTTAAAGGGACCCAGGTCGCTCTTAAGGGGACCAATTTCACTCTTAAAGGCACCCAGGTCGCTCTTAAAGGGACATATTTCGCTCTTAAAGGGACATATTTTGCTCTTAAAGGGACCCAGGTCGCTCTTGAAGGGACCCATTTCGCTCTTAAAGGGACCCATTTCGCTCTTAAAGGGACACATTTTGCTCTTAAAGGGACCCAGATCGCTCTTAAAGGGACCCATTTTGCTCTTAAAGGGACCCATTTCACTCTTAAAGGGACCCAGGTTGCTCTTAAAAGGACCCATTTTGCTCTTAAAGGGACCCATTTCACTCTTAAAGGGACCCAGGTTGCTCTTAAAGGGACATATTTCGCTCTTAAAGGGACATATTTCGCTCTTAAAGGGACCCAGGTCGCTCTTAAAGGAACATATTTTGCTCTTAAAGGGACCCAGGTCGCTCTTAAAGGGACATATTTTGCTCTAGAAGGGACCCAGGTCACTCTTAAAGGGAACCTGTCACCCCCCGTGCCGGGGTGACAGGCTCCCGACCCCCAGTTAGAGACCCCTATACTTACCTCATCCCGCCGGGTCCCGCTTCTGGATTCGGTCGGGTCCCGGAGATCTCAGCCGCTGCAGCCCGGTGCGCGCGCTGACAGATGAGTCCAACGCTCATAGAGAATGACGGAGCGCTGGACTCTCCTGTCATTCTCTATGGGTGTTGGACTCATCTCTCAGCGCGCGCGCCGGGCTGCAGCGGCTGAGATCTCCGGGACCCGACCGAATCCAGAAGCGGGACCCGGCGGGATGAGGTAAGTATAGGGGTCTCTAACGGGGGGTCGGGAGCCTGTCACCCCGGTACGGGGGGTGACAGGTTCCCTTTAAAGGGACCCATTTTGCTCTTAAAGGGACCCATTTTGCTCTTAAAGGGACCCACATTGCTCTTAAAGGGACCCAGATTGCTCTTAAAGGGACCCTTTTTGCTCTTAAAGGGACCCATTTTGCTCTTAAAGGGACCCAGGTCGCTCTTAAAGGGACCAATTTCACTCTTAAAGTGACCAATTTCACGCTTAAAGGGACCAATTTCGCTCTTAAAGGGACCCAGGTCGCTCTTAAAGGGACCCATTTTGCTCTTAAAGGGACCCATTTCGCTCTTAAAGGGACCCAGGTCGCTCTTAAAGGGACCCAGGTCGCTCTTAAAGGGACCCAGGTCGCTCTTAAAGGGACCCAGGTCGCTCTTAAAGGGACCCAGGTCGCTCTTAAAGGGACCCATTTTGCTCTGAAAGGGACCCAGGTCGCTCTTAAAGGGACCAATTTCACTCTTAAAGGCACCCAGGTCGCTCTTAAAGAGACATATTTTGCTCTTAAAGGGACATATTTCGCTCTTAAAGGGACCCAGGTCGCTCTTAAAGGGACCCATTTTGCTCTTAAAGGGACCCATTTCGCTCTTAAAGGGACCCAGGTCGCTCTTAAAGGGACCCATTTCGCGCTTAAAGGGACCCATTTCACTCTTAAAGGGACCCAGGTCGCTCTTAAAAGGACCCATTTTGCTCTTAAAGGGACATATTTCACTCTTAAAGGGACATATTTTGCTCTTATAGGGACATATTTCGCTCTTAAAGGGACATATTTTGCTCTTAAAGGGACCCAGGTCGCTCTTAAAGGGACCCATTTTGCTCTTAAAGGGACCCATTTCGCTCTTAAAGGGACCCATTTCGCTCTTAAAGGGACCCAGGTCGCTCTTAAAGGGACCCAGGTCGCTCTTAAAGGGACCCAGGTCGCTCTTAAAGGGACCCAGGTCGCTCTTAAAGGGACCCATTTTGCTCTGAAAGGGACCCAGGTCGCTCTTAAAGGGACCCATTTTGCTCTGAAAGGGACCCAGGTCGCTCTTAAAGGCACCCAGGTCGCTCTTAAAGAGACATATTTTGCTCTTAAAGAGACATATTTTGCTCTTAAAGGGACATATTTTGCTCTTAAAGGGACATATTTCGCTCTTAAAGGGACCCAGGTCGCTCTTAAAGGGACCCAGGTCGCTCTTAAAGGGACCCAGGTCGCTCTTAAAGGGACCCAGGTCGCTCTTAAAGGGACCCAGGTTGCTCTTAAAGGGACCCATTTCGCTCTTAAAGGGACCCATTTCGCTCTTAAAGGGACACATTTTGCTCTTAAAGGGACCCAGATCGCTCTTAAAGGGACCCATTTTGCTCTTAAAGGGACCCATTTCACTCTTAAAGGGACCCAGGTCGCTCTTAAAAGGACCCATTTTGCTCTTAAAGGGACATATTTCACTCTTAAAGGGACATATTTTGCTCTTATAGGGACATATTTCGCTCTTAAAGGGACATATTTTGCTCTTAAAGGGACCCAGGTCGCTCTTAAAGGGACCCATTTTGCTCTTAAAGGGACCCATTTCGCTCTTAAAGGGACCCATTTCGCTCTTAAAGGGACCCAGGTCGCTCTTAAAGGGACCCAGGTCGCTCTTAAAGGGACCCAGGTCGCTCTTAAAGGGACCCATTTTGCTCTGAAAGGGACCCAGGTCGCTCTTAAAGGGACCCATTTTGCTCTGAAAGGGACCCAGGTCGCTCTTAAAGGCACCCAGGTCGCTCTTAAAGAGACATATTTTGCTCTTAAAGAGACATATTTTGCTCTTAAAGGGACATATTTTGCTCTTAAAGGGACATATTTCGCTCTTAAAGGGACCCAGGTCGCTCTTAAAGGGACCCAGGTCGCTCTTAAAGGGACCCAGGTCGCTCTTAATGGGACCCAGGTCGCTCTTAAAGGGACCCAGGTTGCTCTTAAAGGGACCCATTTCGCTCTTAAAGGGACCCATTTCGCTCTTAAAGGGACACATTTTGCTCTTAAAGGGACCCAGATCGCTCTTAAAGAGACATATTTTGCTCTTAAAGAGACATATTTTGCTCTTAAAGGGACATATTTTGCTCTTAAAGGGACATATTTCGCTCTTAAAGGGACCCAGGTCGCTCTTAAAGGGACCCAGGTCGCTCTTAAAGGGACCCAGGTCGCTCTTAAAGGGACCCAGGTCGCTCTTAAAGGGACCCAGGTTGCTCTTAAAGGGACCCATTTCGCTCTTAAAGGGACCCATTTCGCTCTTAAAGGGACACATTTTGCTCTTAAAGGGACCCAGATCGCTCTTAAAGGGACCCATTTTGCTCTTAAAGGGACCCATTTCACTCTTAAAGGGACCCAGGTTGCTCTTAAAGGGACATATTTCGCTCTTAAAGGGACATATTTCGCTCTTAAAGGGACATATTTTGCTCTTAAAGGGACCCAGGTCGCTCTTAAAGGGACATATTTTTCTCTAGAAGGGACCCAGGTCACTCTTAAAGGGACCCATTTTGCTCTTAAAGGGACCCATTTTGCTCTTAAAGGGACCCACATTGCTCTTAAAGGGACCCAGAATGCTCTTAAAGGGACCCATTTTGCTCTTAAAGGGACCCATTTTGCTCTTAAAGGGACCAATTTCACGCTTAAAGGGAACAATTTAGCTCTTACAGGGACCCAGGTCGCTCTTAAAGGGACCCATTTTGCTCTTAAAGGGACATATTTTGCTCTTAAAGGGACATATTTTGCTCTTAAAGGGACATATTTTGCTCTTAAAGGGACCCAGGTCGCTCTTAACGGGACCCATTTCGCTCTTAAAGGGACCCATTTCGCACTTAAAGGGACCCATTTCAATCTTAAAGGGACCCAGGTCGCTCTTAAAAGGACCCATTTTGCTCTTAAAGGGACATATTTCACTCTTAAAGGGACATATTTTGCTCTTAAAGGGACCCAGGTCGCTCTTAAAGGGACCCATTTCGCTCTTAAAGGGACCCATTTCGCTCTTAAAGGGACCCAGGTCGCTCTTAAAGGGACCCAGGTCGCTCTTAAAGGGACCCAGGTCGCTCTTAAAGGGACCCAGGTCGCTCTTAAAGGGACCGATTTTGCTCCTAAAGGGACCCAGGTCGCTCTTAAAGGGACCAATTCTGCTCTTAAAGGGACATATTTTGCTCTTAAAGGGACCCATTTTGCTCTTAAAGGGACCCATTTCGCTCTTAAAGGGACCCAGATCGCTCTTAAAGGGACCCATTTTGCTCTTAAAGGGACCCAGGTCGCTCTTAAAGAGACCCAGGTCGCTCTTAAAGGGACACAGGTCGCTCTTAAAGGGACCCATTTTGCTCTGAAAGGGACCCAGGTCGCTCTTAAGGGGACCAATTTCACTCTTAAAGGCACCCAGGTCGCTCTTAAAGAGACATATTTTGCTCTTAAAGGGACATATTTTGCTCTTAAAGGGACATATTTTGCTCTTAAAGGGACCCAGGTCGCTCTTAAAGGGACCCATTTTGCTCTTAAAGGGACCCAGATCGCTCTTAAAGGGACCCATTTCACTCTTAAAGGGACCCAGGTTGCTCTTAAAGGGACATATTTCGCTCTTAAAGGGACATATTTCGCTCTTAAAGGGACCCAGGTCGCTCTTAAAGGAACATATTTTGCTCTTAAAGGGACCCAGGTCGCTCTTAAAGGGACCCACATTGCTCTTAAAGGGACCCACATTGCTCTTAAAGGGACCCAGATTGCTCTTAAAGGGACCCATTTCGCTCTTAAAGGGACCCAGGTCGCTCTTAAAGGGACCAATTTCACTCTTAAAGAGACCAATTTCATGCTTAAAGGGACCAATTTCGCTCTTAAAGGGACCCAGGTCGCTCTTAAAGGGACCCATTTTGCTCTTAAAGGGACATATTTCGCTCTTAAAGGGACATATTTTGCTCTTAAAGGGACCCAGGTCGCTCTTAAAGGGACCCATTTCGCTCTTAAAGGGACCCATTTCGCGCTTAAAGGGACCCATTTCACTCTTAAAGGGACCCAGGTCGCTCTTAAAGGGACATATTTTGCTCTTATAGGGACATATTTCGCTCTTAAAGGGACCCATTTCGTTCTTAAAGGGACCCATTTTGCTCTTAAAGGGACCCATTTTGCTCTTAAAGGGACCCAGATGGCTCTTAAAGGGACCCATTTTGCTCTTAAAGTGACATATTTCGCTCTTAAAGGGACCCATTTTGCTCTTAAAGGGACCCAGGTCGCTCTTAAAGGGACATATTTCACTCTTAAAGGGACATATTTCGCTCTTAAAGGGACCCAGGTCGCTCTTAAAGGAACATATTTTGCTCTTAAAGGGACCCAGGTTGCTCTTAAAGGGACCAATTTCGCTCTTAAAGGGACCTTGGTCGCTCTTAAAAGGGACCCGGGCCGCTCTTAAAGGGACCTTGGTCGCTCTTGAAGGGACATATTTCGCTCTTAAAAGGACCCAGGTCGCTCTTAAAAGGGACCCGGGCCGCTCTTAAAGGGACCCAGGTCGCTCTAGCGACATGGGTCTCTTTAAGAGCGACATGGGTCCCATACCTTTTGGAGTGTCCCGTCCGTTTAAGAGCAACTTGGGTCCCGTCCCTTTAAGAGCGACTTGGATCCCTTTAAGAGCTACATGGGACCCTTTAAGAGCGACTTGGGTCCCGTCCCTTTAAGAGCGACTTGGGTCCCGCCACTTTAAGAGCGACTTGGGTACCTTTAAGAACGACTTGGGTCCCTTTAAGAGCAACATGGCTCCCGTCCCTTTAAGAGCAACTTGGGTCCCTTTAAGAGCGACATGGCTCCCGTCCCTTTAAGAGAGACTTGGGTCCCTTTAAGAGCGACTTGCGTTCCTTTAAGGGTGACCTGGGTCCCTTTAAGAGCAATCTGAGTACTTATAATGGTAAAGATCATTGCTCGGTTCCCATGACAATCTTACTCATGTCGGGGAGACAAAATGGTTAAGGACCTTCCATATATTACATCTTCTATTGGCCAATAGTGGACATGTGACTGTGGATGTTGTGATACATTGCCTGACGAGACCTTAGAGTTCCTATTGGCTGCTATATTTCAGCTATTTGCATATGTGCTGTGATTGGCTGTCAGCGGTTAGAGTGTGGCCATTATTTGCAATGGGCCATTATTTTCTATGGGAAATTTGGGGTCGTTTAACGTAAATTTCTTAAAAACGACAAATCCGATCGAAACGAAAAATAGATAGCACACCACACACCGCCGAGGGCTTCGAAACGCAGTTTGAACGGAGTCTGTGCGCAAAGCGGTTCGGGCTGTATTACGCGCAGAAAAATGGCTGGAAGAAGAAGAAGAAGAAGAAGAAGAAGAAGAAGAAGAAGAATACGGATTACAATATAGGGATTTTCAAGCACTATAATTATATGTAACTATGTAACTATATGTAACTATGTAACTATATGTAACTATATAACTATAAGGCCAGGTTCAGACTATGTAACTGTGCGGCTGTATTTGCGGCTGTAATTGTGCGGCGGTATTTTTGGTGGTTCATGCGTACGCTGGAAAGTATAGGATATACGGCTGCACAGTGCACACTATGTATGAATCTACGGCCCGATCGTAAACGGACCCGTAAAAAATGAACAAGACCATTGTTTGCGGCTGGACATGCGGCCGAGGATTGACAGGCGGTCCGTACGGAGTACTTCAAAAATAGCCGGCAATGATGCCGAATGCCGATGCCTCTAATAGTTAATATATTAAAATTAATAAAACACATTTTCGTTGTAATAAAGTCACTTTCGTTGTTCAATAATTAAATTTAAACGATTCCATCATTTGGCAATTAAATATACTGTTAAAATAAATATATATAAATAAATGTGTATTTATATATATAATTATTTTTTGACAGTATATTGAATTGCACAATGATGGATTCGTTAGAATTAAATTATTGAACAACAAAACTGATTTTATTTCAACGAAAATGTGTTTTATTAATTAAATATTAATTAGTACAGGAAGCTCCATAAGCCGTTAATTCATATTGCCGGTAATAGAGCTTTCTGTACTAATCATCACTTTACTTTAATGAAAACATCAAATGTTTCTTCTAATTATGTTATCACAATAGTATTATTAGAAGAAACATTTAGAATTATATGTGCGCTCAGCTGATTGGCTGATCGGCTGAGCGCACATATAATTAGCGGGTCCGCAGTACAGTGACTTCATTGTGCTGCGGACCAGCGAAGAGGACACATCGGGGTGAGTATAGAGCTCTCCCCACCCCCTCCCCTGCACTGCACCCCTCCCAGCAAGGAAGGGGGGGTCACTTAACCCCTTCCTTGCTGGGATGGGTGCAGTCTGACATCAGTCTGGCCCCCCGGGGGTTAAGGGGGATGCAGTACATCCTCCCTTAACCCCTTGGGGGTCAGACTGTAAGCAGCGATCTGTAAAGATGCTGCATACTGTAAGGAGCACAACACCGCTCACAATGATGGGTGTTGTGCTCCTGTTTGTGTGTTTTTGTGTGTTTCTCCCTTTTTGTTTTTCAGATATCGGTATCCTGGGGATTACGTCGGATTCCGTGGACTACGTCGATGACCAGCGTTTTTTTAATGTTTTTTTTAATAAAATGGTCAATGAGGGGTGTGGGGGTGTTTTTATTTGAATAAAAAAATTTGTAAACTTGTGTCTTGTCTTTATTTCTTTACTTTATAGACTTAGTAGTGGAAGCCGTCTAATAGACAGAATCCATTATTAAGTTGTGGCCTAGTGTTAGCCGGTATAAAATGGCTAACACTAACCCCCTATTATTACCCCAGTACCCAATGCCACCAGGGGTACTGGGAAGAGCCGGGTGCCAGTGGTCCCGGAGCGTCAAAATTGGCGCTCCTGGACCGGGCGGCAGCAGGCTGGTAAGATTTAGGCTGGAGAGGGCCTAAACCAATGGCTCTTCCCACCCTGGCGTTACCAGGCTGCTGTCGTTTGGTTTTTAACCCGGCTGGTTATAAAAATAGGGGGGATCCTATGCTTTTTTTTTTTTTTAATAAATAATTTAAAAAACCGCATACGGTACCCCTATTTTTATAACCAGCCGGGTTAAAAACCAAACGACAGCAGCCTGGTAACACCAGGGTGGGAAGAGCCATTGGTTTAGGCCCTCTCCAGCCTAAATCTTACCAGCCTGCTGCCGCCCGGTCCAGGAGCGCCAATTTTGACGCTCCTGGACCACTGGCACCCGGCTCTTCCCAGTACCCCTGGTGGCATTGGGTACTGGGGTAATAATGGGGGGTTAGTGTTAGCCATTTTATACCGGCTAACACTAGGCCCCAACTTAGTAATGGATTCCGTCTATTAGACGGCTTCCACTACTAAGTCTATAAAGTAAAGAAATAAAGACAAGACACAAGTTAAAAAATTTTTTTATTCAAATAAAAACACCCCCACACCCCTCATTGACCATTTTATTAAAAAAAAAAATTAAAAAAACGCTGGTCATCGACGTAGTCCATGGAATCCGACGTAATCCCCAGGATACCGATATCTGAAAAACAAAAAGGGAGAAACACACAAAAAACACACAAACAGGAGCACAACACCCATCATTGTGAGCGGTGTTGTGCTCCTTACAGTATGCAGCATCTTTACAGATTGCTGCTTACAGTCTGGCCCCCGAGGGGTTAAGGGAGGATGTATTGCATCCCCCTTAACCCCTTGGGGGCCAGACTGATGTCAGACTGCACCCATCCCAGCAAGGAAGGGGTTAAGTGACCCCCCCTTCCTTGCTGGGAGGGGTGCAGTGTCGGGGAGGGGGTGGGGAAAGCTCTATACTCACCCCGATGTGTCCTCTTCGCTGGTCCGTAGCACAATGAAGTCACTGTACTGCGGACCGGCTTATTATATGTGCGCTGAGCCGATCAGCCAATCAGCTGAGCGCACATATAATTCTAAATGATTCTTCTAATAATGCTATTGTGATAACATAATTAGAAGAAACATTTGATGTTTTCATTAAAGTAAAGTGATGATTAGTACAGAAAGCTCTATTGCCGGCAATATGAATTAACGGCTTATGGAGCTTCCTGTACTAATTAATATTTAATTAATAAAACACATTTTCGTTGAAATAAAATCAGTTTCGTTGTTCAATAATTTAATTCTAACGAATCCATCATTGTGCAATTAAATATACTGTCAAAAAATAAATATATATATAAATATATATATATATATATATATAAATATACATTTATTTATATATATATTTATTTTAACAGTATATTTAATTGCAAAATGATGGATTAGTTTAAATTAAATTATTGAACAACGAAAGGGACTTTATTACAACAAAAATGTGTTTTATTATTTTAATAGATTAACCATGAGAGACATCGGCATTAGTGCAGAGGATCGCAAACCCCGGTAATAGCGATTCATGTAAACTGTTTCCCTGCTTTCCCAGATGCATCCAGAGGTGTTTCCATCACTTTCTTAAGATTTTATTTGTTATTTTTAGTTGAACCAGATTTCAAAGTAAATGACCGTATGTTTTCAGCCGCATGTCTATTTTTTCCCACGGCCGGAGTTTCACCCGCACATTTACAGCCGCATAAAAAATACAGCCGCACAGTTACATAGTGTGAACCTAGCCCCCAACTATATAACTATATGTAACTATATAACTATGTAACTATATGTAACTATATAACTATGTAACTATATGTAACTATGTAACTATATGTAACTATATGTAACTATATAACTATATAACTATGTAACTATATGTAACTATATAACTATGTAACTATATGTAACTATGTAACTATATGTAACTATATGTAACTATGTAACTATATGTAACTATATAACTATGTAACTATGTAACTATATAACTATGTAACTATATGTAACTATGTAACTATATGTAACTATATGTAACTATGTAACTATATGACTATGTAACTATATGTAACTATATAACTATATGTAACTATATGTAACTATATGTAACTATATGTAACTATATAACTATGTAACTATGTAACTATATGTAACTATGTAACTATATAACTATATGTAACTATGTAACTATATGTAACTATATAACTATGTAACTATATGTAACTATATAACTATATGTAACTATATGTAACTATATGTAACTATATAACTATATAACTATGTAACTATATGTAACTATATAACTATGTAACTATATGTAACTATGTAACTATATGTAACTATATGTAACTATGTAACTATATGTAACTATATAACTATGTAACTATGTAACTATATAACTATGTAACTATATGTAACTATGTAACTATATGTAACTATATGTAACTATGTAACTATATGACTATGTAACTATATGTAACTATATAACTATATGTAACTATATGTAACTATATGTAACTATATGTAACTATATAACTATGTAACTATGTAACTATATGTAACTATGTAACTATGTAACTATATGTAACTATGTAACTATATGTAACTATATAACTATGTAACTATATGTAACTATATAACTATGTAACTATATGTAACTATATAACTATATGTAACTATATAACTATGTAACTATATGTAACTATATAACTATGTAACTATATGTAACTATATAACTATGTAACTATATGTAACTATATAACTATGTAACTATATGTAACTATATAACTATGTAACTATATGTAACTATGGAACTATATAACTATGGAACTATATGTAACTATATAACTATATGTAACTATATGTAACTATATGTAACTATATAACTATGTAACTATATGTAACTATATGTAACTATATAACTATGTAACTATATGTAACTATATAACTATGTAACTATATGTAACTATATAACTATATGTAACTATATGTAACTATGGAACTATATGTAACTATGGAACTATATAACTATGTAACTATATGTAACTATATGTAACTATATGTAACTATGGAACTATATAACTATGTAACTATGTAACTATATAACTATGTAACTATATGTAACTATATAACTATGTAACTATATGTAACTATATAACTATGGAACTATATGTAACTATATAACTATATGTAACTATATGTAACTATATGTAACTATATAACTATGTAACTATATGTAACTATATGTAACTATATGTAACTATATAACTATGTAACTATATAACTATGTAACTATATAACTATGTAACCATATGTAACTATATAACTATGTAACTATATGTAACTATATAACTATGTAACTATATGTAACTATATGTAACTATGTAACTATATAACTATGTAACTATATGTAACTATATAACTATGTAACTATATAACTATGTAACTATATGTAACTATATGTAACTATATGACTATGTAACTATATAACTATGTAACTATATGTAACTATATAACTATGTAACTATATGTAACTATATAACTATGTAACTATATGTAACTATATAACTATGTAACTATATGTAACTATATAACTATGTAACTATATGTAACTATATAACTATGTAACTATATGTAACTATATAACTATGTAACTATATAACTATGTAACTATATAACTATGTAACCATATGTAACTATATAACTATGTAACTATATGTAACTATATAACTATGTAACTATATGTAACTATATGTAACTATGTAACTATATAACTATGTAACTATATGTAACTATATAACTATGTAACTATATAACTATGTAACTATATGTAACTATATGTAACTATATGTAACTATATGTAACTATATGACTATGTAACTATATGTAATTATGTAAGTGTTTTGTCAAGTGAAAGTCTTATGTCAATGCCAAGCTGTATGATCTGCTGTACGCAGAGACTCTTGGAGTAAAACAGATTTTATTTATGGTAAAGAGACTCTGTGATTTCTCATCAGGCTCTAACACAGTGCACACACTCCTTGGGTCATCTGCCCTTTCTGTGGGTGGCAGTACCGATAGTCTGGGTGGGTCACTATTCCACTCCGGACCACCGTGATAATTGCCCAAGGGACCCCGCAACAACCTGGCAGGTCACTGACCACAGGGGCACAAGGTATAACTGGCCTATTAAACTATATATATATATATATATATATATATATATATATATATATATATATACCCTGCGGCCATATGGCGGGGGTAGCAGATGCTGTGTTGGGGCAGCTCTGTGGGTCACATGAGCACTTGTCATGGTAGCCTGGTACGTTGGTACCCACCTATATGGGCACTGCTTCCGAGATTTCAGATAACCCAAGTGTAACCTGGTGTTTATGTGCGGGTGCAGTAAGTCCAATAGCTTACCCAGAATAACGTCCGTTTACGTGAGGTGTTCAGTGCAGTACTGTAATAAGGCTTCAGTAACTGCAGGTGGGAGTAGTGGTATTTGTAGGTAGGCAAGAGGAAAGCGGAGTAGGGAAGCGTCGTGAGGGCCCTGTCCAATGTAGCCATGTATTCATCCGGGATAATGTGGTGAAGAACAGAAGAAGAAGATGCTCACATATAGATCTCTGTGACCTGACTGCCTTGTGCCCTACAGTGTCGGGATACCCGTCCTGTTAGGGTAGTCGGAGGTCCCAGGTCCCTGTTCTGGGTTGAGCAGACTTCCCAGGATTTCCCAGAATAGCCGTGCTTTGCAGTAGCATACATAGGCGTTATCTGCAGCTTTGTCCTACAGGGGTCAGTACCTAACTCAGGTATGCTGGCCTGTACTGTGTAGGGAGTATCCCTGGCGTGGACAAGGTGATCCTTAGAGGACGTCCTTCCTCCTGAGGAGTCTAGCACTGCATGCTAGCGGTGGTCACTTGCACAAAAAGAATAAGGGTATGTTCACACTGAGAAGATGGGGCAGAATTCCGCGGCTGAACTCTCCGCCACAGAATCCTACCTGCTTCAGTGTCAGACGACATCTCGTGCATCTCCACTCTCCGCTCAAAGAATTGACATGTCAACTCTTTGAGCGTAGGCGCGCGAGTCCTCCCATAGAGATGCAGACTAACACTGAAGCAGGCGGAATTCCACCCCATTTGCTCAGTGTGAAAATACCCTAAGGGTCCGATAAACAATGTAAACGAGCTCCGATCTGCTAGATCGGCGCTTGTTTACTGGGCCTATTCCACGGCCCGATAGTGAGGGCTGCAGGAACATCAATACTAATCATTACCGATGTCCTTGCAGCCCTTGTTTAAACATCATACTTTACCTGTCCAGGCTGCAGGTCTTCTGCGCTTCTTCTCCTGGTCCCGCGCGCAGCAGCAGCTTCAGAGCGGCCTGTCTGAACTGACAGACCGCTTAGCCAATCACTGGCCAATGATTGGCTGAGCGATCTGTCAACTCAGACATGCCGCTGGGAAGCTGCTGCTGCGTGCAGGACCAGGAGAAGAAGCGCAGAAGACCTGCAGCCTGGACAGGTAAAGTTTGATGTTTTTAAATCGTCGGTCGCCGCGCACCGCTATTCCACGTAGCAATGCCTGGGTGGCGACCAATGATTTTAGGTTTGCACCTAAATGAACGATCAGATGATGACACGATCATCGGCTGATCATTCTCTCTATTCCACAGATCGATAATCGGATGATTATCGCTCTGTGGAATAGGCCCCTAAGACTCTTTGTTTCTGTCAAGGGTCCTAGCCTGAGCCTGGCCCTGGCTTCACTGCAGCAGGAACTGTCTCTGTGTGTGTGTTGCTCTCTCACTGACTTAACTAGAGAGAACCCCAACACCACCACCAGGAACTAACCACCTTTTATAGGGGCGAACTAAACCTACTGGTGATTGGTGGGGCTGTGTGTGCAAGAGACAAAAGAGCTAGAAGAAAGGCAGGGAAATACCTGCATTTATCATAGGATGGAAGCAAACGTGACAAATACAGGTAACCCAATATTTCCTTCAGCTGTGCATAGCATAAATACTAGAAAAAAAGACAGTGACACCTAGTGGGGAAAAACAGACAACACACTTCTCATTCATCCCACTGTGAGACCACTGCCCAGGTGCATAAGAAACTTAGTGGCATACCTGTGCTGGGACACTACATACCCCACCTCAACATACTGACCAGGAGACAAAGAACCCAGAACACATGGAGAAGTTGATGAGATGAGGAGCAAGGACCTGCAGCTGCATCCTGAGGTCTCAAAAAGGAAGATGATCTATAAGGATCTGAGAGAAGGGGAGCTGATGTGACCACAGAACCTCTGTGGGATCCAGGGATAGCAGGGCTAAAAGGAGAAGACTGGGCTTGTGGATGTCAGTGATCGAGGGAAAGCTTTTGCTCAGAGGAGAGGAGAGGACTGGGCTTGTGGGTGTCAGTGATGGAGGAGAAGCCATCGCTCAGAGGAGAGGAGAGGACTGGGCTTGTGGATGTCAGTGATGGAGGAGAAGCCATCGCTCAGAGGAGAGGAGAGGACTTGTGGATGTCAGTGATCGAGGGAAAGCCATCGCTCAGAGGAGAGGAGAGGACTGGGCTTGTGGATGTCAGTGATGGAGGAGAAGCCATCGCTCAGAGGAGAGGACAGGACTGGGCTTGTGGATGTCAGTGATGGAGGAGAAGCCATCGCTCAGAGGAGAGGAGAGGACTGGGCTTGTGGATGTCAGTGATCGAGGGAAAGCCATCGCTCAGAGGAGAGGAGAGGACTGGGCTTGTGGATGTCAGTGATGGAGGAGAAGCCATCGCTCAGAGGAGAGGAGAGGACTGGACTTGTGGATGTCAGTGATCGAGGGAAAGCTTTTGCTCAGAGGAGAGGAGAGGACTGGGCTTGTGGATGTCAGTGATGGAGGAGAAGCCATCGCTCAGAGGAGGAGAGGAGAGGACTGGGCTTGTGGGTGTCAGTGATGGAGGAGAAGCCATCGCTCAGAGGAGAGGACTGGGCTTGTGGATGTCAGTGATGGAGGAGAAGCCATCGCTCAGAGGAGAGGAGAGGACTGGGCTTGTGGATGTCAGTGATGGAGGAGAAGCCATCGCTCAGAGGAGAGGAGAGGACTGGGCTTGTGGATGTCAGTGATGGAGGAGAAGCCATCGCTCAGAGGAGGAGAGGAGAGGACTGGGCTTGTGGATGTCAGTGATGGAAGAGAAGCCATCGCTCAGAGGAGGAGAGGAGAGGACTGGGCTTGTGGGTGTCAGTAATGGAGGAGAAGCCATCGCTCAGAGGAGAGGAGAGGACTGGGCTTGTGGATGTCAGTGATGGAGGAGAAGCCATTGCTCAGAGGAGAGGAGAGGACTGGGCTTGTGGATGTCAGTGATGGAGGAGAAGCCATTGCTCAGAGGAGAGGAGAGGACTGGGCTTGTGGATCTCAGTGATGGAGGAGAAGCCATCGCTCAGAGGAGAGGAGAGGACTGGGCTTGTGGATGTCAGTGATGGAGGAGAAGCCATCGCTCAGAGGAGAGGAGAGGACTGGGCTTGTGGGTGTCAGTGATGGAGGAGAAGCCATCGCTCAGAGGAAAGGAGAGGACTGGGCTTGTGGATGTCAGTGATGGAGGAGAAGCCATCGCTCAGAGGAGAGGAGAGGACTGGGCTTGTGGGTGTCAGTGATGGAGGAGAAGCCATCGCTCAGAGGAGAGGAGAGGACTGGGCTTGTGGGTGTCAGTGATGGAGGAGAAGCCATTGCTCAGAGGAGAGGAGAGGACTGGGCTTGTGGATGTCAGTGATGGAGGAGAAGCCATCGCTCAGAGGAGAGGAGAGGACTGGGCTTGTGGGTGTCAGTGATGGAGGAGAAGCCATCGCTCAGAGGAGAGGAGAGGACTGGGCTTGTGGATGTCAGTGATGGAGGAGAAGCCATCGCTCAGAGGAGAGGAGAGGACTAGGCTTGTGGATGTCAGTGATGGAGGAGAAGCCATCGCTCAGAGGAGAGGAGAGGACTGGGCTTGTGGATGTCAGTGATGGAGGAGAAGCCATCGCTGAGAGGAGGAGAGGAGAGGACTGGGCTTGTGGATGTCAGTGATGGAGGAGAAGCCATCGCTCAGAGGAGGAGAGGAGAGGACTGGGCTTGTGGGTGTCAGTGATGGAGGAGAAGCCATCGCTCAGAGTAGGAGAGGAGAGGACTGGGCTTGTGGGTGTCAGTGATGGAGGAGAAGCCATCGCTCAGAGGAGAGGAGAGGACTGGGCTTGTGGATGTCAGTGATGGAGGAGAAGCCATCGCTCAGAGTAGGAGAGGAGAGGACTGGGCTTGTGGATGTCAGTGATGGAGGAGAAGCCATCGCTCAGAGGAGAGGAGAGGACTGGGCTTGTGGATGTCAGTGATGGAGGAGAAGCCATCGCTCAGAGGAGAGGAGAGGAGAGGACTGGGCTTGTGGATGTCAGTGATGGAGGAGAAGCCATCGCTCAGAGGAGGAGAGGACTGGGCTTGTGGGTGTCAGTGATGGAGAAGCCATCGCTCAGAGGAGAGGAGAGGACTGGGCTTGTGGGTGTCAGTGATGGAGGAGAAGCCATCGCTCAGAGGAGGAGAGGACTGGGCTTGTGGATGTCAGTAATGGAGGAGAAGCCATCGCTCAGAGGAGAGGAGAGGACTGGGCTTGTGGATGCCAGTGATGGAGGAGAAGCCATCGCTCAGAGGAGAGGAGAGGACTGGGCTTGTGGATGTCAGTGATGGAGGAGAAGCCATCGCTCAGGGGAGGAGAGGACTAATAGACCGTGGACTCTTGCTCTGTCCTTACTGGTCTGGGATTACCAGGTGGCCCGGACGTTCTTTTCTGTTTGATACAGTTGGATTCAATCTATAAGTGTCTTCCTCCCGGACGATCGCCCCCTCAGCCATTACTTCTCTCCCCGCTCTCACTATTACATTTCCTGCCTTGTTTTTCTAATAGATCATGTGACACAGGGGAGGGGAGGGCAGTATGGGGGAGGGGGGGGGAGGTCACCTGACTGTCACATGACTCACACCCATCAGGGAGGAGACAGCAGACAGGACATGACCGAGATACAATTTAACTGATCTGCAGCAGCCATGGAGCACAGGTAACAATGTCTCCCGTGTGTGTGGCCCCCGGTATCACTGTGTACAGGAGAGGAGACGTGTGGCCCCCGGTATCACTGTGTACAGGAGAGGAGACGTGTGGCCCCCGGTATCACTGTGTACAGGAGAGGAGACGTGTGGCCCCCGGTATCACTGTGTACAGGAGAGGAGACGTGTGGCCCCCGGTATCACTGTGTACAGGAGAGGAGACGTGTGGCCCCCGGTATCACTGTGTACAGGAGAGGAGACGTGTGGCCCCCGGTATCACTGTGTACAGGAGAGGAGACGTGTGGCCCCCGGTATCACTGTGTACAGGAGAGGAGACGTGTGGCCCCCTGTATCACTGTGTACAGGAGAGGAGACGTGTGGCCCCCGGTATCACTGTGTACAGGAGAGGAGACGTGTGGCCCCCGGTATCACTGTGTACAGGAGAGGAGACGTGTGGCCCCCGGTATCACTGTGTACAGGAGAGGAGACGTGTGGCCCCCGGTATCACTGTGTACAGGAGAGGAGACGTGTGGCCCCCGGTATCACTGTGTACAGGAGAGGAGACGTGTGGCCCCCGGTATCACTGTGTACAGGAGAGGAGACGTGTGGCCCCCGGTATCACTGTGTACAGGAGAGGAGACGTGTGGCCCCCGGTATCACTGTGTACAGGAGAGGAGACGTGTGGCCCCCGGTATCACTGTGTACAGGAGAGGAGACGTGTGGCCCCCGGTATCACTGTGTACAGGAGAGGAGACGTGTGGCCCCTTAGAGTGAAGTTATGATCAGATGTTTTCTCTTCCTTTATCAGGAGTCGGATCTGGTTCCTTGTTGGTCTCTGTTTACATCTGAAGAACATAGATTGTGGAGTCTTCCCGGAGCCGGAGCAGAGCCTGAGGTCAGTGCCCCCTGTCCTATATACTGTATACCAGGCTATCCTCTGCCTCTCCCCTGCGCCCGGCCGTCCTCTGCCTCTCCCCTGCACCCGGCCGTCCTCTACATCTCCCCTGCGCCCGGCCGTCCTCTGCCTCTCCCCTGCCCCCGGCCGTCCTCTGCGTCTCCCCCGTCTGCGCCCGGCCGTCCTCTGCGTCTCCCCCGTCTGCGCCCGGCCGTCCTCTACATCTCCCCTGCGCCCGGCCGTCCTCTGCTTCTCCCCTGCGCCCGGCCGTCCTCTGCCTCTCCCCTGCGCCCGGCCGTCCTCTGCCTCTCCCCTACGTCCGGCCGTCCTCTGCCTCTCCCCTACGTCCGGCCGTCCTCTGCGTCTCCCCTACGTCCGGCCGTCCTCTGCGTCTCCCCTGCGTCCGGCCGTCCTCTGCCTCTCCCCTGCGCCCGGCCGTCCTCTGCGTCTCCCCTACGTCCGGCCGTCCTCTACAACCCTGTACATAGGAGTATATTATCTTACATAGACAGCAGGAGATGATAGTTTGCGATCCGGAGCTGTAATCATTCTGCTGTTTTCTCCAGTGTCCCCCCCGGATGGGCTCCCGCAGAGCATCTCACCAGCAGTGACTCCATTGTCCTGACATTTGCCCTGAAGCAGCAGAATGTAAAGAAGTTGGAGGAGCTGGTGACTCGGGTGTCCGACCCCGACTCTCCTGACTACGGTAAATGATGGCAGTGGTGTATGCGGTATATGTATGTGTATGCTGTATATGTATGTGTATGCTGTATATGTATGTGTGTATGTTGTATATGTATGTGTGTATGTTGTATATGTATGTGTATGTTGTATATGTATGTGTGTATGCTGTGTATATATATGTGTATGCTGTGTATATATATGTGTATGCTGTATATATATGTGTATGCTGTATATGTATGTGTATGCTGTATATGTATGTGTATGCTGTATATGTATGTGTGTATGCTGTATATGTATGTGTATGCTGTATATGTATGTGTGTATGCTGTATGTGTATGTGTGTATGTTGTATATGTATGTGTGTATGCTGTATATGTATGTGTGTATGCTGTATATGTATGTGTGTATGCTGTATATGTATGTGTATGTTGTATATGTATGTGTATATGTATGCTGTATATGTATGTATATGCTGTATGTGTATGTGTGTATGCTGTATATGTATGTGTATGCTGTATATGTATGTGTATGTTGTATATGTATGTGTATGCTGTATATGTATGTGTATGCTGTATATGTATGTGTGTATGTTGTATATGTATGTGTATGCTGTATATGTATGTGTATGCTGTATATGTATGTGTGTATGCTGTATATGTATGTGTATGTTGTATATGTATGTGTAAGCTGTATATGTATGTGTATGTTGTATATGTATGTGTGTATGCTGTATATGTATGTGTATGCTGTATATGTATGTGTATGCTGTATCTGTATATGTATGCTGTATATGTATGTGTGTATGTTGTATATGTATGTGTATGCTGTATATGTATGTGTGTATGCTGTATATGTATGCTGTATATGTATGTGTGTATGCTGTATATGTATGCTGTATATGTATGTGTGTATGCTGTATATGTATGTGTATGCTGTATATGTATGCTGTATATGTATGTGTGTATGCTGTATGTGTATGTGTGTATGCTGTATATGTATGTGTATGCTGTATATGTATGGGTGTATGCTGTATATGTATGCTGTATATGTATGTGTGTATGCTGTATGTGTATGTGTGTATGCTGTATATGTATGTGTATGCTGTATATGTATGTGTATGCTGTATATGTATGTGTATGCTGTATATGTATGTGTATGTATATGCTGTATATGTATGTGTGTATGCTGTATATGTATGCTGTATATGTATGTGTGTATGCTGTATATGTATGTGTATGCTGTATATGTATGCTGTATATGTATGTGTGTATGCTGTATATGTATGCTGTATATGTATGTGTGTATACTGTATGTGTATGTGTGTATGCTGTATATGTATGCTGTATATGTATGTGTGTATGCTGTATATGTATGCTGTATATGTATGTGTGTATGCTGTATGTGTATGTGTGTATGCTGTATATGTATGGGTATGCTGTATATGTATATGTATGTGTATGTGTGTATGCTGTATGTGTATGTGTGTATGCTGTATATGTATGCTGTATATGTATGTGTGTATGCTGTATATGTATGCTGTATATGTATGTGTGTATGCTGTATGTGTATGTGTGTATGCTGTATATGTATGTGTATGCTGTATATGTATGCTGTATATGTATGTGTGTATGCTGTATATGTATATGTATGCTGTATATGTATGTATGCTGTATGTGTATGTGTGTATGCTGTATATGTATGTGTATGCTGTATATGTATGTGTATGTTGTATATGTATGTGTATGTATATGCTGTATATGTATGCTGTATGTGTATGCTGTATATGTATGTGTATGCTGTATGTGTATGCTGTATATGTATGTGTGTATGCTGTATATGTATGTGTATGCTGTATATGTATGTGTGTATGTTGTATATGTATGTGTATGTATATGCTGTATATGTATGCTGTATATGTATGTGTATGCTGTATATGTATGTGTGTATGTTGTATATGTATGTGTATGCTGTATATGTATGTGTATATGTATGCTGTATATGTATGTGTATGCTGTATATGTATGTGTATGCTGTATATGTATGTGTGTATGCTGTATATGTATATGTATGCTTTATATGTATGTGTGTATGCTGTATGTGTATGTGTGTATGCTGTATGTGTATGTGTGTATGCTGCATATGTATGGGTATGCTGTATGTGTATGTGTATATATATGCTGTATATGTATGTATATGCTGTATATCTATGTGTGTATGTTGTATATGTATGTGTATGCTGTATATGTATGTGTATGTTGTATATGTGTATGCTGTATATGTATGTGTATGCTGTATATGTATGTGTATGCTGTATATGTATGTGTATGTATATGCTGTATATGTATGCTGTATAAGTATATGTGTATGCTGTATATGTATGCTGTATATGTATGTGTGTATGCTGTATATGTATGTGTGTATGCTGTATATGTATGCTGTATATGTATGTGTGTATGCTGTATATGTATGTGTGTATGCTGTATATGTATGTGTATGCTGTATATGTATGTGTGTATGCTGTGTATGCTGTATATGTATGTGTATGTTTATGCTGTATGTGTAAATGTATATGCTGTATGTGTATGTGTGTATGCTGTATATGTATGTGTGTATGCTGTATATCTATGTGTATATGTATGCTGTATATGTATGTGTGTATGCTGTATAAGTGTGTGTATGCTGTAAATGTATGTGTATGTGTGTATGCTGTATATGTATGTGTATGTATATGCTGTATATATATGCTGTATATGTATGTGTGTATGCTGTATATGTATATGTATGTGTATGCTGTATATGTATGTGTATGCTGTATATGTATGTGTATATGTATGCTGTATGTGTATGCTGTATATGTATGTGTAAGCTGTATGTGTATGCTGTATATGTATGTGTGTATGCTGTATATGTGTATGCTGTATATGTATGTGTGTATGCTGTATGCTGTATGTGTATGCTGTATATGTATGTGTATGCTGTATATTTATGGGTATGCTGTATATGTATATGTATGTGTATGCTGTATATGTATGTGTGTATGCTGTATGTGTATGCTGTATATGTATGTGTGTATGCTGTATGTGTATGTGTGTATGCTGTATATGTATGTGTGTATGCTGTATGTGTATGCTGTATATGTATGTGTGTATGCTGTATGTGTATGCTGTATGTGTATGTGTGTATGCTGTATATGTATGTGTGTATGCTGTATGTGTATGTGTGTATGCTGTATGTGTATGTGTGTATGCTGTATGTGTATGTGTGTATGCTGTATATGTATGTGTGTATGCTGTATGTGTACGTGTGTATGCTGTATGTGTATGTGTGTATGCTGTATGTGTGTATGCTGTATGTGTATGTGTGTATGCTGTATATGTATGTGTGTATGCTGTATGTGTATATGTATGCTGTATATGTATGTGTATGCTGTATATGTATGTGTATATGTATGCTGTATGTGTATGCTGTATATGTATGTGTATGCTGTATATGTATGTGTATGCTGTATATGTATGTGTATGTATATGTATGTGTGTATGCTGTATATGTATGTGTGTATGCTGTATATGTATGTGTATGCTGTATATGTATGTGTATGCTGTATATGTATGTGTATGCTGTATATGTATGTGTGTATGCTGTATATGTATGTGTGTATGCTGTATATGTATGTGTATGCTGTATATGTATGTGTATGTTTATGCTGTATATGTATGTGTGTATGCTGTATATGTGTATGCTGTATATGTATGTGTATGCTGTATATGTATATGTATGTGTATATGTATGCTATTTGTGTAAATGTATATGCTGTATGTGTATGCTGTATATGTATGTGTGTATGCTGTATATGTATGTGTATATGTATGCTGTATATGTATGTGTGTATGCTGTATATGTGTGTGTATGCTGTATATGTGTGTGTATGTGTGTATGCTGTATATGTATGTGTATGTATATGCTGTATATATATGCTGTATATGTATGTGTGTATGCTGTTTATGTATATGTATGTGTATGCTGTATATGTATGTGTATGCTGTATATGTATGTGTATATGTATGCTGTATGTGTATGCTGTATATGTATGTGTAAGCTGTATGTGTATGCTGTATATGTATGTGTGTATGCTGTATATGTGTATGCTGTATATGTATGTGTGTATGCTGTATGCTGTATGTGTATGCTGTATGTGTATGCTGTATATGTATGGGTATGCTGTATATGTATATGTATGTGTATGCTGTATATGTATGTGTGTACGCTGTATGTGTATGCTGTATATGTATGTGTGTATGCTGTATGTGTATGTGTGTATGCTGTATGTGTATGTGTGTATGCTGTATATGTATGTGTGTATGCTGTATATATATGTGTGTATTCTGTATGTGTATGCTGTATATGTATGTGTGTATGCTGTATGTGTATGTGTGTATGCTGTATGTGTGTATGCTGTATGTGTATGTGTGTATGCTGTATGTGTATGTGTGTATGCTGTATGTGTATGCTGTATGTGTATGTGTGTATGCTGTATATGTATGTGTGTATGCTGTATGTGTATGCTGTATATGTATGTGTGTATGCTGTATGTGTATGTGTGTATGCTGTATGTGTATGTGTGTATGCTGTATGTGTATGTGTGTATGCTGTATGTGTATGCTGTATGTGTATGTGTGTATGCTGTATGTGTATGTGTGTATGCTGTATGTGTATGTGTGTATGCTGTATATGTATGTGTGTATGCTGTATGTGTATGTGTGTATGCTGTATGTGTATGCTGTATGTGTATGTGTGTATGCTGTATGTGTATGTGTGTATGCTGTATGTGTATGTGTGTATGCTGTATATGTATGTGTGTATGCTGTATGTGTATATGTATGCTGTATATGTATGTGTATGCTGTATATGTATGTGTGTATGCTGTATATGTATGTGTATGTTATATATGTATGTGTATGTATATGCTGTATGTGTATGCTGTATATGTATGTGTATGGTGTATATGTATGTGTATGCTGTATATGTATGTTGTATGTGTATGCGGTATATGTATGTGTATGCGGTATATGTATGTGTATGCTGTATATGTATGTGTATGTATATGTATGTGTGTATGCTGTATATGTATGTGTATGCTGTATATGTATGTTTATGCTGTATATGTATGTGTGTATGCTGTATATGTATGTGTATGTTATATATGTATGTGTATGTATATGCTGTATGTGTATGTTATATATGTATGTGTATGTATATGCTGTATGTGTATGCTGTATATGTATGTGTATGGTGTATATGTATGTGTATGCTGTATATGTATGTTGTATGTGTATGCTGTATATGTATGTGTATGCTGTATATGTATGTGTATGTATATGTATGTGTGTATGCTTTATATGTATGTGTATGCTGTATATGTATGTGTATCCTGTATATGTATGTGTATGCTGTATATGTATGTGTGTATGTTGTATATGTATGTGTATGCTGTATATGTATGTGTATGTATATGCTGTATATGTATGCTGTATATGTATGTGTGTATGCTGTATATGTATGTGTATGTATATGTATGTGTGTATGTTGTATATGTATGTGTATGCTGTATATGTATGTGTATGTATATGCTGTATATGTATGCTGTATATGTATGTGTGTATGCTGTATATGTATGCTGTATATGTATGTGTATGCTGTATATGTATGTGTATGCTGTATATGTATGTGTGTAGGCTGTATATGTATGTGTGTATGCTGTATATGTATATGTATGCTGTATATGTATGTGTGTATGCTGTATATGTATGTGTGTATGCTGTATATGTATGTGTATGCTGTATATGTATGCTGTATGTGTATGTGTATGTATATGCTGTATATGTATGTGTATGCTGTATATGTATGTGTGTATGTTGTATATGTATGTGTATGTTGTATATGTATGTGTGTATGTTGTATATGTATGTGTATGCTGTATATGTATGTGTATGTATATGCTGTATATGTATGCTGTATATGTATGTGTATGTGTGTATGCTGTATGTGTATGCTGTATGTGTATGTGTGTATGCTGTATGTGTATGTGTGTATGCTGTATATGTATGTGTATGCTGTATATGTATGTGTATGCTGTATATGTATGTGTATGTATATGTATGTGTGTATGCTTTATATGTATGTGTATGCTGTATATGTATGTGTATCCTGTATATGTATGTGTATGCTGTATATGTATGTGTGTATGTTGTATATGTATGTGTATGCTGTATATGTATGTGTATGTATATGCTGTATATGTATGCTGTATATGTATGTGTGTATGCTGTATATGTATGTGTATGTATATGTATGTGTGTATGTTGTATATGTATGTGTATGCTGAATATGTATGCTGTATATGTATGTGTGTATGCTGTATATGTATGCTGTATATGTATGTGTGTATGCTGTATATGTATGTGTATGCTGTATATGTATGTGTGTATGCTGTATATGTATGTGTATGCTGTATATGTATGCTGTATGTGTATGTGTATGTATATGCTGTATATGTATGTGTGTATGTTGTATATGTATGTGTATGTTGTATATGTATGTGTATGCTGTATATGTATGTGTATGTATATGCTGTATATGTATGCTGTATATGTATGTGTGTATGCTGTATATGTATGCTGTATATGTATGTGTGTATGCTGTATATGTATGTGTGTATGCTGTATATGTATGTGTGTATGCTGTATATGTATGTGTGTATGCTGTATATGTATGTGTATGCTGTATATGTATGTGTATGTATATGCTGTATATGTATGCTGTATATGTATGTGTGTATGCTGTATATGTATGTGTATGCTGTATATGTATATGTATGTGTATATGTATGCTGTATGTGTAAATGTATATGCTGTATGTGTATGTGTGTATGCTGTATATGTATGTGTGTATGCTGTATATCTATGTGTATATGTATGCTGTATATGTATGTGTGTATCATGTATATGTATGTATATGCTGTATATGTATGCTGTATGTGTGTATGCTGTATATGTATGTGTATGTGTGTATGCTGTATATGTGTGTGTATGCTGTATATGTATGTGTATGTGTGTATGCTGTATATGTATGTGTATGTATATGCTGTATATATATGCTGTATATGTATGTGTGTATGCTGTATATGTATGTGTATGCTGTATATGAATGCTGTATGTGTAAATGTATATGCTGTATGTGTATGTGTGTATGCTGTATATGTATATGTATGCTGTATATGTATGTGTATATGTATGCTGTATGTGTATGCTGTATATGTATATGTATGCTGTATATGTATGTGTGTATGCTGTATATGTATGCTGTATATGTATGTGTGTATGCTGTATGTGTATGTGTGTATGCTGTATATGTATGTGTATGCTGTATATGTATGCTGTATGCTGTATGTGTATGTATATGTATGTGTGTATGCTGTATATGTATGTGTATGCTGTATATGTATGTGTATGCTGTATATGTATGTGTATGTTGTATATGTATGTGTATGTATATGCTGTATATGTATGCTGTATGTGTATGCTGTATATGTATGTGTATGTGTATGCTGTATATGTATGTGTATGCTGTATATGTATGTGTATGCTGTATATGTATGTGTGTATGCTGTATATGTATGTGTATGCTGTATATGTATGTGTATGCTGTATATGTATGTGTGTATGTTGTATATGTATGTGTATGTATATGCTGTATATGTATGCTGTATATGTATGTGTATGCTGTATATGTATGTGTGTATGTTGTATATGTATGTGTATGCTGTATATGTATGTGTATATGTATGCTGTATATGTATGTGTATGCTGTATATGTATGTGTATGCTGTATATGTATGTGTGTATGCTGTATATGTATATGTATGCTGTATATGTATGTGTGTATGCTGTATGTGTATGTGTGTATGGTGTATGTGTGTATGCTGTATATGTATGTGTATGCTGTATATGTATGTGTATGCTGTATATGTATGTGTATGCTGTATGTGTATGTGTATGTATATGCTGTATATGTATGTGTATGCTGTATATCTATGTGTGTATGTTGTATATGTATGTGTATGTTGTATATGTGTATGCTGTATATGTATGTGTATGCTGTATATGTATGTGTATGCTGTATATGTATGTGTGTATGTTGTATATGTATGTGTATGCTGTATATGTATGTGTATGTATATGCTGTATATGTATGCTGTATAAGTATGTGTGTATGCTGTATATGTATGCTGTATATGTATGTGTGTATGCTGTATATGTATGCTGTATATGTATGTGTGTATGCTGTATATGTATGTGTGTATGCTGTATATGTATGTGTATGCTGTATATGTATGTGTATGCTGTATATGTATGTGTGTATGCTGTATATGTATGTGTGTATGCTGTGTATGCTGTATATGTATGTGTATGTTTATGCTGTATGTGTAAATGTATATGCTGTATGTGTATGTGTGTATGCTGTATATGTATGTGTGTATGCTGTATATCTATGTGTATATGTATGCTGTATATGTATGTGTGTATGCTGTATATGTGTGTGTATGCTGTATATGTATGTGTATGTGTGTATGCTGTATATGTATGTGTATGTATATGCTGTATATATATGCTGTATATGTATGTGTGTATGCTGTATATGTATATGTATGTGTATGCTGTATATGTATGTGTATGCTGTATATGTATGTGTATATGTATGCTGTATGTGTATGCTGTATATGTATGTGTAAGCTGTATGTGTATGCTGTATATGTATGTGTGTATGCTGTATATGTGTATGCTGTATATGTATGTGTGTATGCTGTATGCTGTATGTGTATGCTGTATGTGTATGCTGTATATGTATGTGTATGCTGTATATGTATGGGTATGCTGTATATGTATATGTATGTGTATGCTGTATATGTATGTGTGTATGCTGTATGTGTATGCTGTATATGTATGTGTGTATGCTGTATGTGTATGTGTGTATGCTGTATATGTATGTGTGTATGCTGTATATGTATGTGTGTATGCTGTATGTGTATGCTGTATATGTATGTGTGTATGCTGTATATGTATGCTGTATATGTATGTGTATGCTGTATATGTATGTGTGTATGCTGTATATGTATGTGTATGCTGTATATGTATGTGTGTATGCTGTATATGTATGTGTATGCTGTATATGTATGTGTGTATGCTGTATATGTATGTGTATGCTGTATATGTATGCTGTATGTGTATGTGTATGTATATGCTGTATATGTATGTGTGTATGTTGTATATGTATGTGTATGTTGTATATGTATGTGTATGCTGTATATGTATGTGTATGTATATGCTGTATATGTATGCTGTATATGTATGTGTGTATGCTGTATATGTATGCTGTATATGTATGTGTGTATGCTGTATATGTATGTGTGTATGCTGTATATGTATGTGTATGCTGTATATGTATGTGTGTATGCTGTATATGTATGTGTGTATGCTGTATATGTATGTGTATGCTGTATATGTATGTGTATGTATATGCTGTATATGTATGCTGTATATGTATGTGTGTATGCTGTATATGTATGTGTATGCTGTATATGTATGTGTATATGTATGCTGTATGTGTAAATGTATATGCTGTATGTGTATGTGTATGCTGTATATGTATGTGTGTATGCTGTATATCTATGTGTATATGTATGCTGTATATGTATGTGTGTATCATGTATATGTATGTGTATGTATATGCTGTATATGTATGCTGTATGTGTGTATGCTGTATATGTATGTGTATGTGTGTATGCTGTATATGTATGTGTGTATGCTGTATATGTATGTGTGTATGCTGTATATGTATGTGTATGCTGTATATGTATGTGTGTATGCTGTATATGTATGTGTGTATGCTGTATATGTATGTGTATGCTGTATATGTATGTGTATGTATATGCTGTATATGTATGTGTGTATGCTGTATATGTATGTGTATGCTGTATATGTATGTGTATATGTATGCTGTATGTGTAAATGTATATGCTGTATGTGTATGTGTATGCTGTATATGTATGTGTGTATGCTGTATATCTATGTGTATATGTATGCTGTATATGTATGTGTGTATCATGTATATGTATGTGTATGTATATGCTGTATATGTATGCTGTATGTGTGTATGCTGTATATGTATGTGTATGTGTGTATGCTGTATATGTGTGTGTATGCTGTATATGTATGTGTATGTGTGTATGCTGTATATGTATGTGTATGTATATGCTGTATATATATGCTGTATATGTATGTGTGTATGCTGTATATGTATATGTATGTGTATGCTGTATATGAATGCTGTATGTGTAAATGTATATGCTGTATGTGTATGTGTGTATGCTGTATATGTATATGTATGCTGTATATGTATGTGTATATGTATGCTGTATGTGTATGCTGTATATGTATGTGTAAGCTGTATATGTATGTGTGTATGCTGTATATGTGTATGCTGTATATGTATGTGTGTATGCTGTATGTGTATGCTGTATGTGTATGCTGTATATGTATGTGTATGCTGTATATGTATGGGTATGCTGTATATGTATATGTATGCTGTATATGTATGTGTGTATGCTGTATGTGAATGTGTGTATGCTGTATATGTATGTGTGTATGCTGTATGTGTATGTGTGTATCATGTATATGTATGTGTATGTATATGCTGTATATGTATGCTGTATGTGTGTATGCTGTATATGTATGTGTATGTGTGTATGCTGTATATGTGTGTGTATGCTGTATATGTATGTGTATGTGTGTATGCTGTATAGGTATGTGTATGTATATGCTGTATATATATGCTGTATATGTATGTGTGTATGCTGTATATGTATATGTATGTGTATGCTGTATATGAATGCTGTATGTGTAAATGTATATGCTGTATGTGTATGTGTGTATGCTGTATATGTATATGTATGCTGTATATGTATGTGTATATGTATGCTGTATGTGTATGCTGTATATGTATGTGTAAGCTGTATATGTATGTGTGTATGCTGTATATGTATGCTGTATATGTATGTGTGTATGCTGTATATGTATGTGTAAGCTGTATATGTATGTGTGTATGCTGTATATGTGTATGCTGTATATGTATGTGTGTATGCTGTATGTGTATGCTGTATGTGTATGCCGTATATGTATGTGTATGCTGTATATGTATGGGTATGCTGTATATGTATATGTATGTGTATGCTGTATATGTATGTGTGTATGCTGTATGTGAATGTGTGTATGCTGTATGTGTATATGTATGCTGTATATGTATGTGTATGCTGTATATGTATGTGTATATGTATGCTGTATGTGTATGCTGTATCTGTATATGTATGCTGTATATGTATGTGTATGCTGTATGTGTATGTGGTATATGTATGTGTATGCTGTATATGTATGTGTATGTATATATATGTATGTGTGTATGCTGTATATGTATGTGTATGCTGTATATGTATGTGTGTATGCTGTATATGTATGTGTATGCTGTATATGTATGTGTATGTTGTATATGTATATGTATGTATATGCTGTATATGTATGTGTGTATGCTTTATATGTATGTGTATGCTGTATATGTATGTGTATGCTGTATATGTATGTGTATGCTGTATATGTATGTGTGTATGTTGTATATTTATGTGTATGCTGTATATGTATGTGTATGTATATGCTGTATATGTATGCTGTATATGTATGTGTGTATGCTGTATATGTATGTGTATGTATATGTATGTGTGTATGTTGTATATGTATGTGTGTATGTTGTATATGTATGTGTGTATGCTGTATATGTATGTGTATGTATATGCTGTATATGTATGTGTATGTATATGCTGTATATGTATGCTGTATATGTATGTGTGTATGCTGTATATGTATGCTGTATATGTATGTGTGTATGCTGTATATGTATGCTGTATATGTATGTGTGTATGCTGTATATGTATGTGTATGCTGTATATGTATGTGTGTATGCTGTATATTTATGTGTGTATGCTGTATATTTATGTGTATGCTGTATATGTATGCTGTATGTGTATGTATATGCTGTATATGTATGTGTATGCTGTATATGTATGTATGTATGTTGTATATGTATGTGTATGTTGTATATGTATGTGTATATAACGAGAGGTTACGCACATTATAATGCTTATGAGCACCCTCCACACTTCCGGACTTCACCAGTCCGGACAAAGCATCCAATATACACAATAGTAGTGAAGGAAAAAAGTGATTTGCTCACCATATAGCCGCCAACTTCGGGTTACAAGACCCACTGTGCTCCAATTTATAAGGAGCAATATACTCACAGAGTCGATATGACTTGAATCTTTTTTATTTTCTTCTCTTTAAAGTAAATGCAGCAAAAAGTTTACATGCTCACAGCTGATGTTACTCTCAGACACGGACGCCCAAGTACGTCCTCCTCGCGGACGTTTCGGAGGATACAGACTCCTCCTTCCTCATGCGCGAGGACGTAAGGGAGAGGGCGGGATTATAATGAATCAACATTTAACCCTATAGATATCGCTAGTGAGTAATATGACATGTAATATAACGCAATGCTACAAATTCATTATAATACGCATGAAAGTTGGGTGGGACTAAAGGTAATAACTATACGTGCTCTATATTTACAAAAATGCACTAAAGCTGCATACTTCATTGAGTCCGTTGGGACTCAATGTTTCTAATTTGGAAATCCAATATGTCTCACAACGGAGTAACCGCTTGCGGTTCTCCTCTCTGTCTGCACAAAGCTCAACCTGCTCCACAATTTGCCATCGTAAATCGCAGATGTTATGTCGATTTTCGGAGAAGTGTCTCGCAACTGTTGTCTCCCCGAACGGTCTCTGCTCTTCATCTTTTCTACTCTCTTGTTTAGTGTCAAACTTTCGTATAGCTGTTTTATGTTCGTTAAGGCGAATTTTTATCGGGCGGCTCGTCTGTCCGACATACCCTAGTCCACAGGGACATTTAAGGAGATAAACCACATTTTTATCATTACAGGTAAAAAAACCTTTCACTGGGTATTTAGTACCTTTTCTAGGATGGCTAATGTACTCCCCTTTTATAATGGCACTACAGTGTTGGCAAGATAGGCAACTAAATGTGCCTTTACGTCTGCTAGCTAGGAATGTCTGTTTAGAGATTTTCTTTTTAGCTATATCACCTCTAATTAATTTATTACACAGTGACTTGTTTTTTCTATAGCAGAAAATCGGGTTCTCTCTAAAGATATTATTATACTTCGGATCACTTTTTAGTAGATCCCAATGTTTCAAAACACATTTTCTGATTGTCCCCACAAAGGACATTACTGAATTTGATTTTCAGGTTGACTTTTACAAATTTTGCAGACAACTACGGTTGAAAATCCATTTCTTTGATGTAAAGAGGTCTGAGAAAGGTCACACTTCTCCCTTAGATATAATACCTAATGCCCTATACCAAAGAAGTTCCTTTGATCCTGTTATACAGAATGATTCTTTAAACATGTTTGAACGCATGGTATTGCAGGATGCCCATATTTTATGGGATCATGCAACTACCAAACAAGTCAATCTGACTATAGATGAAATAGAAGCTTTGAATGTCTTGCAGAATGACGCCTCCATAGTCATTAAGAGGGCCGACAAAGGAGGTGCGATTGTTGTGCAGAGTCGCGCCTCCTACGTCGCTGAAGCCCTACGCCAACTAGCAGATGTTAAAACATACCGTAAACTACCGGGAGATCCTACAACACAGTTTAAAGCTGAAGTAGATTCCTTCATAAATGAAGGAGTGGTAGGTGGCGTCATTCAGCAAAAAACAGCAGATGCTTTATACGTAGAGACCCCCCGTGTCCCTATTCTGTATCTTCTACCTAAGATACACAAGGACTGCAGCAGCCCACCCGGGCGGCCTATTGTTTCAGGCTCCGGGTCGCTGCTGCAGTCCCTGTCAGTATATGTTGATTCCTTTTTACAGGATATTGTGAAGAAATTGGACAGATGTCTTGTTGATACGTGCCATTTCCTCAATGTGATGGAACAAATAAATAGTAAAGATGTTACTTATCTCTGCACACTTGATGTGCAGAGTTTATATACTAACATCCCACAAGATGAGGGCATGGCATGTGTCAGAGAACAACTGAACAAAGATATCAAGCTGAGTAATAATATGATAAATTTCCTTATGGGATTGTTAGAACTTGTCCTGAGCAAGAATTACTTTAGATTTGATGACGACTTTTTTCTGCAGACCCATGGTGTTTCAATGGGGTCATCGGTAGCCCCAAGTTTAGCCAACATCGTTATGCATGCCTTTGAGGAGACGTTCGTCGTCCCGACCATGCCCACGTCGTCCACGTGGCTGAGATACGTGGATGACGTGTGCCTGCTCTGGACGTCGGACGAATCTTCCTTACTGGCATTCGTGGAGACTTTAAATAAATGTCACGAGTCCATAAAATTTACATTGGAATACAATCCTGTTAAAATCCATTTTTTGGATGTAGAGATCAAAAAACAGGATACAGGGTTTGAAACAACGATGTTTTCCAAACCAACCGATCGTAATAATATGTTACACCGAGAAAGCCAACATGCCCCCCATGTCTTTAAAAGTTTACCCAAATCACAGTTCATTAGAGCAAGACGTATAGCTAGTACAGAGAATGAGTATAAGAAAAATGCAGAGAAAATTAAGGAGAAATTTGAAGAAAGAGGTTATAATAAAAATGAAGTTGAAAGAACAGAAAAAGAAGTAAGAAAATTACAGAGAAATGATTTAAGGAAAAAACATACTAGAACAGATAAAAAAGAAAAATTGGTATTCTGTACTACTTATGACCGACATGCTGATATCATCAGAAAATGTGTTTTGAAACATTGGGATCTACTAAAAAGTGATCCGAAGTATAATAACATCTTTAGAGAGAACCCTATTTTCTGCTATAGAAAAAACAAGTCACTGTGTAATAAATTAATTAGAGGTGATATAGCAAAAAAGAAAATCTCTAAACAGACATTTCTAGCTAGCAGACGTAAAGGCACATTTAGTTGCCTATCTTGCCAACACTGTAGTGCCATTATAAAAGGGGAGTACATTAGCCATCCCAGAAAAGGCACCAAATACCCAGTGAAAGGTTTTTTTACCTGTAATGATAAAAATGTGGTTTATCTCCTTAAATGTCCCTGTGGACTAGGGTATGTCGGACAGACGAGCCGCCCGATAAAAATTCGCCTTAACGAACATAAAACAGCTATACGTAAGTTTGACACTAAACAAGAGAGTAGAAAAGATGAAGAGCAGAGACCGTTCGGGGAGACAACAGTTGCGAGACACTTCTCCGAAAATCGACATAACATCTGCGATTTACGATGGCAAATTGTGGAGCAGGTTGAGCTTTGTGCAGACAGAGAGGAGAACCGCAAGCGGTTACTCCGTTGTGAGACATATTGGATTTCCAAATTAGAAACATTGAGTCCCAACGGACTCAATGAAGTATGCAGCTTTAGTGCATTTTTGTAAATATAGAGCACGTATAGTTATTACCTTTAGTCCCACCCAACTTTCATGCGTATTATAATGAATTTGTAGCATTGCGTTATATTACATGTCATATTACTCACTAGCGATATCTATAGGGTTAAATGTTGATTCATTATAATCCCGCCCTCTCCCTTACGTCCTCGCGCATGAGGAAGGAGGAGTCTGTATCCTCCGAAACGTCCGCGAGGAGGACGTACTTGGGCGTCCGTGTCTGAGAGTAACATCAGCTGTGAGCATGTAAACTTTTTGCTGCATTTACTTTAAAGAGAAGAAAATAAAAAAGATTCAAGTCATATCGACTCTGTGAGTATATTGCTCCTTATAAATTGGAGCACAGTGGGTCTTGTAACCCGAAGTTGGCGGCTATATGGTGAGCAAATCACTTCTTTCCTTCACTACTATTGTATATATTGTATATGTATGTGTATGCTGTATATGTATGTGTATGTATATGCTGTATGTGTATGCTGTATATGTTTGTGTATGTATATGCTGTATATGTATGCTGTATATGTATGTGTGTATGCTGTATATGTATGTGTATGCTGTATATGTATATGTATGTGTATATGTATGCTGTATGTGTAAATGTATATGCTGTATGTGTATGTGTGTATGCTGTATATGTATATGTATATGTATGTGTATATGTATGCTGTATGTGTAAATGTATATGCTGTATGTGTATGTGTGTATGCTGTATATGTATGTGTGTATGCTGTATATCTATGTGTATATGTATGATGTATATGTATGTGTGTATCATGTATATGTATGTGTATGTATATGCTTTATATGTATGTGTATGTGTGTATGCTGTATATGTGTGTGTATGCTGTATATGTATGTGTATGTGTGTATGCTGTATATGTATGTGTATGTGTGTATGCTGTATGTGTATGTGTGTATGCTGTATATGTATGTATATGCTGTATATATATGCTGTATATGTATGTGTGTATGCTGTATATGTATATGTATGTGTATGCTGTATATGAATGCTGTATGTGTAAATGTATATGCTGTATGTGTATGTGTGTATGCTGTATATGTATGTGTATGCTGTATATGTATATGTATGTGTATGCTGTATATGTATGCTGTATGTGTATGCTGTATATGTATGTGTAAGCTGTATGTGTATGCTGTATATGTATGTGTGTATGCTGTATATGTGTATGCTGTATATGTATGTGTGTATGCTGTATATGTATGTGTATGCTGTATATGTATGTGTGTATGCTGTATATGTATGTGTGTATGCTGTATATGTATGTGTATGCTGTATATGTATATGTATGTGTATATGTATGCTGTATGTGTAAATGTATATGCTGTATGTGTATGTGTGTATGCTGTATATGTATATGTATATGTATGTGTATATGTATGCTGTATGTGTAAATGTATATGCTGTATGTGTATGTGTGTATGCTGTATATGTATGTGTGTATGCTGTATATCTATGTGTATATGTATGATGTATATGTATGTGTGTATCATGTATATGTATGTGTATGTATATGCTTTATATGTATGTGTATGTGTGTATGCTGTATATGTGTGTGTATGCTGTATATGTATGTGTATGTGTGTATGCTGTATATGTATGTGTATGTGTGTATGCTGTATGTGTATGTGTGTATGCTGTATATGTATGTATATGCTGTATATATATGCTGTATATGTATGTGTGTATGCTGTATATGTATATGTATGTGTATGCTGTATATGAATGCTGTATGTGTAAATGTATATGCTGTATGTGTATGTGTGTATGCTGTATATGTATGTGTATGCTGTATATGTATATGTATGTGTATGCTGTATATGTATGCTGTATGTGTATGCTGTATATGTATGTGTAAGCTGTATGTGTATGCTGTATATGTATGTGTGTATGCTGTATATGTGTATGCTGTATATGTATGTGTGTATGCTGTATGCTGTATGTGTATGCTGTATGTGTATGCTGTATATGTATGTGTATGCTGTATATGTATGGGTATGCTGTATATGTATGTGTATGCTGTATATGTATGTGTATGCTGTATATGTATGTGTGTATGCTGTATGTGTATGCTGTATATGTATGTGTGTATGCTGTATGTGTATGTGTGTATGCTGTATATGTATGTGTGTATGCTGTATATGTATGTTTGTATGCTGTATGTGTATGTGTGTATGCTGTATGTGTATGTGTGTATGCTGTATATGTATGTGTGTATGCTGTATGTGTATGTGTGTATGCTGTATGTGTATGTGTGTATGCTGTATGTGTATGTGTGTATGCTGTATGTGTATGTGTGTATGCTGTATATGTATGTGTGTATGCTGTATGTGTATGTGTGTATGCTGTATGTGTATGCTGTATGTGTATATGTATGCTGTATATGTATGTGTATGCTGTATATGTATGTGTATATGTATGTGTATGCGGTATATGTATGTGTATGCTGTATGTGTATGCTGTATATGTATGTGTGTATGCTGTATGTGTATGTGTGTATGCTGTATATGTATGTGTATATGTATGTGTATGCTGTATGTGTGTATGCTGTTTATGTATATGTATGTGTATGCTGTATATGTATGGTGTGTATGTGTATGTATGCTGTATGTGTATGCTGTATATGTATGTGTGTATGTGTATGCTGTATGTGTATGTGTATATGTGTATATGGTGTGTATGTATGTGTATGCTGTATGTGTGTATGCTGTATATGTATGTGTATGCTGTATATGTATGGTGTGTATGTGTATGTATGCTGTATGTGTGTGCTGTATATGTATGTGTGTATGCTGTATGTGTATGCTGTATATATATGTGTATGTGTATATGTGTGTATGGTGTGTATGTATGTGTATGCTGTATGTGTGTATGCTGTATATGTATGGTGTGTATGTGTATGTATGCTGTATGTATATGCTGTATATGTATGTGTGTATGCTGTATGTGTATGCTGTATATGTGTGTATGGTGTGTATGTATGTGTATGCTGTATGTGTGTATGCTGTATATGTATGTGTATGCTGTATATGTATGCTGTATGTGTATATGTATATGCTGTATGTGTGTATGCTGTATGTGTGTATGCTGTATATGTATATGTATGTGTATGCTGTATTTGTATGGTGTGTATGTGTATGTATGCTGTATGTGTATGCTGTATATGTATGTGTGTATGCTGTATGTGTATGCTGTATATGTATGTGTATATGTTTGTATCGTGTGTATGTATGTGTATGCTGTATATGTATGTGTGTATGCTGTATATGTATGTGTATGCTGTATATGTATGTGTATGCGGTATATGTATGTGTATGCTGTATGTGTATGCTGTATATGTATGTGTGTATGCTGTATATGTATATGCTGTATGTGTGTATGCTGTATGTGTATAATGTATATGTATGTGTATGCTGTATATGTATGGTGTGTATGTGTATGTATGCTGTATGTATATGCTGTATATGTATGTGTGTATGCTGTATGTGTATGCTGTATATGTATGTGTATATGTTTGTATCGTGTGTATGTATGTGTATGCTGTATATGTATGTGTGTATGCTGTATATGTATGTGTATGCTGTATATGTATGTGTATGCGGTATATGTATGTGTATGCTGTATATGTATATGCTGTATGTGTGTATGCTGTATGTGTATGGTGTATATGTATGTGTATGCTGTATATGTATGGTGTGTATGTGTATGTATGCTGTATGTATATGCTGTATATGTATGTGTGTATGCTGTATGTGTATGCTGTATATGTATGTGTATATGTGTGTATGGTGTGTATGTATGTGTATGCTGTATGTGTGTATGCTGTATATGTATGTGTATGCTGTATGTGTATATGTATATGCTGTATGTGTGTATGCTGTATATGTATATGTATGTGTATGCTGTATATGTATGGTGTGTATGTGTATGTATGCTGTATGTGTATGCAATATATGTATGTGTGTATGCTGTATGTGTATGCTGTATATGTATGTGTATATGTTTGTATCGTGTGTATGTATGTGTATGCTGTATATGTATGTGTGTATGCTGTATATGTATGCGTATGCTATGGTGTGTATGTGTATGTATGCTGTATGTATATGCTGTATATGTATGTGTGTATGCTGTATGTGTATGCTGTATATGTATGTGTATATGTGTGTATGGTGTGTATGTATGAGGTGCGTGCTGTATAACAGTATATGTAGTGAATGTTCATACAGACAGCATTGCCTGTGTACATGGAGCCTATATGGCAGCATTTCTTACATACCATGGAGCAGCCAGTATCCGGCCCCCGGGGCCCCTACTAAGATTTGCCCCATGACAGGATTACCGTCCCTCTGGCAGGAGAGGTGTTAGGGACCCCAGGTCTCTGTATAGGAGTTTGTGACATCATCTCTGGCGCCCCCCGCAGGTCACTTTCTGTCCCTGGAGGAGCTCCGGGTCCTTGTGCAACCATCAGAGGAAACCCTGAGGACGGTGAGGACCTGGCTGGAGAAACACGGTGTGGTGGACTGCGATGGTATCCTCACCAGAGACTTCTTACAGTGCCGGACAGATGCCAGGTGAGTGCCCCCCATCCCAACAACGTCTGTACAACGTCCCTCCCAGTACACACTGACCACTACTACATCAATACTTACAGAACCGCTGAGGAGCTGCTGCCCGGCGCCCGCTTCATCCGCTACAGCAACGGAGACAAAAGTGTTGTCCGATCAGCCTCCCCGTACTCTCTGGATCCAGAGGTCGCCCCACACATCGATTTTGGTGAGGGGAACCATTAAGAGGATAGTCAGACGTGGCAGAGGATGGGAGGAAGGCCGGTTGTATTGCAGAAGGAGAAGATGGCCGCTCACAGTGCGGGGGGGGGGGGGATAGCCGCTCACAGTGCAGGGGGGAGGGAGGATAGCCGCTAACAGTGCAGGGGGGAGGATAGCCGCTCACAGTGCAGGGGGGAGGGAGGATAGCCGCTCACAGTGCAGGGGGGGGGATGATCGGTCACAGTGCAGGGGGGGGGGATGATCGGTCACAGTGCAGGGGGGGGGATGATCGGTCACAGTGCAGGGGGGGGGATAGCTGCTCACAGTGCAGGGGGGGGAGGATAGCCGCTCACAGTGCAGGGGGGAGGGAGAATAGCCGCTCACAGTGCAGGGGGGAGGGAGAATAGCCGCTCACAGTGCAGGGGGGAGGGAGGATAGCCGCTCACAGTGCAGGGGGGAGGGAGGATAGCCGCTCACAGTGCAGGGGGGAGGGAGGATAGCCGCTCACAGTGCAGGGGGGGGGGATGATCGGTCACAGTGCAGGGGGGAGGGAGGATAGCCGCTCACAGTGCAGGGGGGAGGGAGGATAGCCGCTCACAGTGCAGGGGGGGGGGATGATCGGTCACAGTGCAGGGGGGGGATGATCGGTCACAGTGCAGGGGGGGGGAGGATAGCCGCTCACAGTGCAGGAGTACAGGGTAGATGTATATTGTATTGGTGATTTGTAATACATTACTGGGGGGGCGGGTAGCATCAAGACGTTGTGATGTTTTTGACATATCTGACATCTTCCCTTTTCCTAGTGGGAGGACTTCACCGATTTCCACAAGAGCAGAAATTACTAAGACGTGAGAACGGCAAAAGAGAGAGAATGAGTGCAGGATTTCACCTGGGTGTCACCCCGTCCGTGCTGCGTCAGCGATACAACCTGTCCACCAGTGATGTGGGGACACACCCTAACAACAGCCAGGCCTGTGCCCAGGTACCTGCTCCACCCAGTGTGCCCCCGGCCCCATAACATAGTCCCAGCAGAGTGCTGTCACAAGAGCTTAGTTTCCGTCACTGTACACACATTGCAGCATGCCCCCAACACCTACACCCAGTAACAGCTATAATAGGGTGTATAATGACACTACACCTACACCCAGTAACAGCTATAATAGGGTGTACAATGACACTACACCTACACCCTGTAACAGCTATAATAGGGTGTACAATAACACTACACCTACACCAAGTAATAGCTATAATTATGTGTACAATGACACTACACCTACACCCAGTAATAGCTATAATGGTGTGTACAATGACACTACACCTACACCCAGTAACAGCTACAATGGGGTGTACAAAAACTACACCCACACCCTGTAACAGCTATAATGGGGTGTACAATGACACTACACCTACACCCTGTAACAGCTATAATGGGGTGTACAATGACACTACACCTACACCCTGTAACAGCTATAATGGGGTGTACAATGACACTACACCTACACCCAGTAATAGCTATAATAGGGTGTACAATAACACTACAACTACACCCTGTAATAGCTATAATGGGGTGTGCAATGACACTATACCTACACCCTGTAACAGCTATAATGGGGTGTGCAATGACACTACACCCACACCCTGTAATATCTATAATGGGGTGTACAATGACATTACACCTACACCCTGTAACAGCTATAATGGGGTGTACAATGACACTACACCTACACCCAGTAATAGCTATAGTGGGGTGTACAATGACACTACACCTACACCCAGTAATAGCTATAATGGGGTGTACAATAACACTACACCTACACCCGGTAATAGCTATAATGGGGTGTACAATAACACTACACCTACACCCAGTAATAGCTATAATGGGGTGTACAATAACACTACACCCAGTAATAGCTATAATGGGGTGTACAATGACACTACACCTACATTCAGTAACAGCTATAATGGGGTGTACAATAACACTACACCTACATTCAGTAACAGCTATAATGGGGTGTACAATAACACTACAGCTACAACCAGTAATAGCTATAATGGGGTGTGCAATAACACTACACCTACACCCTGTAACAGCTATAATGGGGTGTACAATAACACTACACCTACACCCAGTAATAGCTATAATGGGGTGTACAATAACACTACACCTACACCCAGTAATAGCTATAATGGGGTGTGCAATGACACTACACCCACACCCTGTAACAGCTATAATTGGGTGTACAATGACACTACACCTACACCCAGTAATAGCTATAATGGGGTGTACAATGACACTACACCTACACCCAGTAATAGCTATAATGGGGTGTACAATGACACTACACCTACACCCAGTAATAGCTATAAAGGGGTGTACAATGACACTACACCTACACCCAGTAATAGCTATAATGGGGTGTACAATAACACTACACCCTGTAACAGCTATAATGGGGTGTACATTGACACTACACCTACTCCCAGTAATAGCTATAATGGGGTGTACAATGACACTACACCTACACCCAGTAATAGCTATAATGGGGTGTACAATGGCATTACATCTACACCCTGTAATAGCTATAATGGGGTGTACAATGACACTACACCCACACCCTGTAATAGCTATAATGGGGTGTACAAAAACACTGCACCTGCACCCTGTAACAGCTATAATGGGGTGTACAATGACACTACACCTACACCCAGTAATAGCTATAATGGGGTGTACAATAACACTACAACTACACCCAGTAACAACTATAATGGGGTGTACAATAACACTACTCCCACACCCTGTATTAGCTATAATGGGGTGTACAATGACACTACACCTACACCCAGTAATAGCTATAATGGGGTGTACAATAACACTACACCTACACCCTGTAACAGCTATAATGGGGTGTACAATGACACTACACCTGCACCCAGTAACAGCTATAATGGGGTGTACAATAATACTACACCTGCACCCAGTAATAGCTATAATGGGGTGTACAATGACACTACACCTACACCCAGTAATAGCTATAATGGGGTGTACAATAACACTACAACTACACCCAGTAACAACTATAATGGGGTGTACAATAACACTACTCCCACACCCTGTATTAGCTATAATGGGGTGTACAATGACACTACACCTACACCCAGTAATAGCTATAATGGGGTGTACAATAACACTACACCTACACCCTGTAATAGCTATAATGTGGTGTACAATGACACTACACCTACACCCAGTAATAGCTATAATGGGGTGTACAATAACACTACACCTACACCCAGTAACAACTATAATGGGGTGTACAAAAACACTACACCTACACCCTGTAACAGCTATAATGGGGTGTACAATAACACTACACCTGCACCCAGTAACAGCTATAATGGGGTGTACAATGACACTACACCTACACCCAGTAATAGCTATAATGGGGTGTACAATAACACTACACCTACACCCAGTAACAACTATAATGGGGTGTACAATAACACTACACCTACACCCAGTAACAACTATAATGGGGTGTACAATAACACTACACCTACACCCAGTAACAACTATAATGGGGTGTACAATGACAGTACACCTACACCCAGTAATAGCTATAATGGGGTGTACAATAACACTACACCTACACCCTGTAACAGCTATAATGGGGTGTACAATAACACTACACCCAGTAATAGCTATAATGGGGTGTACAATAACACTATACCTAGTAATAGCTATAATGGGGTGTACAATGACACTACACCTGCACCCAGTATCAGCTATAATGGGGTGTACAATAACACTACAGCTACACCCTGTAACAGCTATAATGGGGTGTACAATGACACTACACCTGCACCCAGTATCAGCTATAATGGGGTTTACAATAACACTACACCTACACCCTGTAACAGCTATAATGGGGTGTACAATAACACTACATCTACACCCAGTAACAGCTATAATAGGGTGTGCAATGACCCTACACCCACACCCTGTAATATCTATAATGGGGTGTACAATGACACTACACCTACACCCAGTAACAGCTATAATGGGGTGTACAATAACACTACAGCTACACCCAGTAATAGCTATAATGTGGTGTACAATGACACTACACCTACACCCAGTAACAGCTATAATGGGGTGTACAATAACACTACACCCACACCCTGTATTAGCTATAATGGGGTGTACAATGACACTACACCTACACCCAGTAATAGCTATAATGGGGTGTACAATAACACTACACCTACACCCAGTAATAGCTATAATGGGGTGTACAATAACACTACACCTGCACCCAGTATCAGCTATAATGGGGTGTACAATAACACTACACCTACACCCAGTAATAGCTATAATGGGGTGTACAATAACACTACACCTACACCCTGTAATAGCTATAATGGGGTGTGCAATAACACTACACCTACACCCTGTAACAGCTATAATGGGGTGTACAATAACACTACACCTACACCCAGTAATAGCTATAATGGGGTGTACAATGGCATTACATCTACACCCTGAAATAGCTATAATGGGGTGTACAATAACACTACACCCACACCCTGTATTAGCTATAATGGGGTGTACAATGACACTACACCTACACCCAGTAACAGCTATAATGGGGTGTACAATAACACTACAGCTACACCCAGTAATAGCTATAATGTGGTGTACAATGACACTACACCTACACCCAGTAACAGCTATAATGGGGTGTACAATAACACTACACCCACACCCTGTATTAGCTATAATGGGGTGTACAATGACACTACACCTACACCCAGTAATAGCTATAATGGGGTGTACAATAACACTACACCTACACCCAGTAATAGCTATAATGGGGTGTACAATAACACTACACCTGCACCCAGTATCAGCTATAATGGGGTGTACAATAACACTACACCTACACCCAGTAATAGCTATAATGGGGTGTACAATAACACTACACCTACACCCTGTAATAGCTATAATGGGGTGTGCAATAACACTACACCTACACCCTGTAACAGCTATAATGGGGTGTACAATAACACTACACCTACACCCAGTAATAGCTATAATGGGGTGTGCAATAACACTACACTACACCCTGTAACAGCTATAATGGGGTGTACAATGACACTACATCTACACCCTGTAATAGCTATAATGGGGTGTGCAATGACACTACACCCACACCCTGTAATATCTATAATGGGGTGTACAATGACACTACACCTACACCCTGTAATAGCTATAATGGGGTGTACAATAACACTACACCTACACCCAGTAATAGCTATAATGGGGTGTACAATGACACTACACCTACACCCTGTAACAGCTATAATGGGGTGTACAATAACACTACACCCACACCCTGTAACAGCTATAATGGGGTGTACAATAACACTACACCTGCACCCAGTAACAGCTATAATGGGGTGTACAATGACACTACACCTACACCCTGTAACAGCTATAATGGGGTGTACAATAACACTACACCCTGTAACAGCTATAATGGTGTGTACAATTACACTACACCTACACCCAGTAATAGCTATAATGGGGTGTACAATAACACTACACCTACACCCAGTAATAGCTATAATGGGGTTTACAATGACACTACACCTACACCCTGTAACAACTATAATGGGGTGTACAATGACACTATATCTACACCCAGTAATAGTTATAATGGGGTGTACAATGACACTACACCTACACCCAGTAATAGTTATAATGGGGTGTACAATGACACTACACCTACACCCAGTAATAGCTATAATGGGGTGTGCAATAACACTACAGCTACACCCTGTAACAGCTATAATGGGGTGTACAATGACACTATACCTACACCCTGTAACAGCTATAATGGGGTGTACATTGACACTACACCTACTCCCAGTAATAGTTATAATGGGGTGTACAATGACACTACACCTACACCCGGTAATAGCTATAATGGGGTGTACAATAACACTACACCTACACCCTGTAACAGCTATAATGGGGTGTACAATAACACTACACCTTGTAACTGTTCAGGAAGGATTTTATCTGGTAACTTCTCTTACCTGCTGGATGACGTCCACAGTTCTAGAAGCCATTTGTAGTCAGCCGGGTGGGATGTCCCATCTCTCTTCCTGGCATGGAGGGGAGAGTGTGTCTTCTAATGTCCCAGCTGGTCTGGATACTACATGAATCCCTTCGTATAGTATTTTGTTAGTATAGGATCCTCCCTTACTGGGGGTAAATCTAAATGAATGATCTGTATTTGTGAGAATTGTGGACTGAACCTTGTAACTGTGCTTTTTCTATTGTCCTTATCCAATAAGAGCTCCTCTCTGTTCCTCCTATTACATGTCCTCTCCACCATCCATTCCTTGTATCCTCTCTCTAGTAATCTCTGTAGATCTCATGCCAACCATAGGACTAGCAATAAGTGAGTCCAGCTCCCAGCAGAGTCCTGCCACAAGAGCTTCAATTCTTAGGGTACTAACACCACTACTGGTGTTCCTTCCAATATTAGGTCTAATAAGACCATAGTACTATGATGAATGATCGGACTTGGTGTCTCTTCCAATATTAGGTCCAAGAAGACCATAGTACTATGATGAATGGTCGGACTTGGTGTCTCTTCCAATATTAGGTCCAAGAAGACCATAGTACTATGATGAATGATCGGACCTGGTGTCCCTTCCAATATTAGGTCCAAGAAGACCATAGTACTATGATGAATGGTTGGACCTGGTGTCCCTTCTTTTGTTAGGTCCAAGAAGACCATAGTACTATGATGAATGGTCGGACCTGAGGTCCCTTCTATTGTTAGGTCCAAGAAGACCATAGTACTATGATGAATGGTCGGACTTGGTGTCTCTTCCAATATTAGGTCCAAGAAGACCATAGTACTATGATGAATGATCTGACCTGGTGTCTCTTCCAATATTAGGTCCAAGAAGACCATAGTACTATGATAAATGGTTGGACCTGGTGTCCCTTCCAGTGTTAGGTCCAAGAAGACCATAGTACTATGATGAATGATCTGACCTGGTGTCCCTTTCAGTGTTAGGTCCAAGAAGACCATAGTACTATGATGAATGGTTGGACCTGGTGTCCCTTTCAGTGTTAGGTCCAAGAAGATTATAGTACTATGATGAATGGTCGGACCTGAGGTCCCTTCTATTGTTAGGTCCAAGAAGACCATAGTACTATGATGAATGATCTGACCTGGTGTCTCTTCCAATATTAGGTCCAAGAAGACCATAGTACTATGATGAATGATCTGACCTGGTGTCTCTTCCAATATTAGGTCCAAGAAGACCATAGTACTATGATGAATGTTTGGACCTGGTGTCCCTTCCAGTGTTAGGTCCAAGAAGACCATAGTACTATGATAAATGGTTGGACCTGGTGTCCCTTCCAGTGTTAGGTCCAAGAAGACCATAGTACTATGATGAACGGTCGCCGTAAATTGCAGATTCCACATATTTCAGAAGCAGATCCAGATTCGACATCTCTCTGCTCCATACAACGTACACATCCATTCCCCACACATTAGCCATGCAGGCATTAGACTTCCACTTACAGACCCACAGCAGCTATGATCCAGACTTCATCTCCTTCATCAAAATGGTGACCTGGTTTCTGATGACATCATTTATCTGCTCAGGACATTATTACTTACAGCTAAGTGCTGTCCATGGGCGCTAAATATTCTCCTTCTCTTGCCAGTCTGACTGTGACCTTCTGGAAATACAAATACTGTATATATGTATCCAATACCTTTCTACGCTCCATACAATGGTATGGGAGATACATCGATGACCTCTTGAGTGTATGGAGCCGAGAGATGTTGGATCTGTTTCTGAAATACGTGGACTTTGAAATTCATGGCGACCATTCATCATAGTACTATGGTCTTCTTGGACCTAATATTGGACGGGACACCAGGTCCGACCATTCATCATAGTACTATGGTCTTCTTGGACCTAACACTGAAAGGGACACCAGGTCCGATCATTTATCATAGTACTATGGTCTTCTTGGACCTAACACTGAAAGGGACACCAGGTCCAACCATTCATCATAGTACTATGGTCTTCTTGGACCTAACACTGAAAGGGACACCAGGTCCAACCATTCATCATAGTACTATGGTCTTCTTGGACCTAATATTGTATGGGACACCAGGTCAGATCATTCATCATAGTACTATGGTCTTCCTGGACCTAATATTGGAAGGGACACCAGGTCCGATCATTCATCATAGTACTATGGTCTTCCTGGACCTAACACTGAAAGGGACACCAGGTCCGATCATTCATCATAGTACTATGGTCTTCCTGGACCTAACACTGAAAGGGACACCAGGTCCGATCATTCATCATAGTACTATGGTCTTCTTGGACCTAATATTGGAAGGGACACCAGGTCAGATCATTCATCATAGTTCTATGGTCTTCTTGGACCTAATATTGGAAGGAACACCAGGTCCGATCATTCATCATAGTACTATGGTCTTCTTGGACCTAATATTGGAAGGGACACCAGGTCCTATCATTCATCATAGTACTATGGTCTTCTTCGACCTAATATTGGAAGGGACACCAGGTCCTATCATTCATCATAGTACTATGGTCTTCTTGGACCTAATATTGGAAGGGACACCAGGTCCTATCATTCATCATAGTACTATGGTCTTCCTAGACCTAACACTGAAAGGGACACCAGGTCCGATCATTCATCATAGTACTATGGTCTTCTTGGACCTAATATTGGAAGGGACACCAGGTCCTATCATTCATCATAGTACTATGGTCTTCTTGGACCTAATATTGGAAGGGACACCAGGTCAGATCATTCATCATAGTACTATGGTCTTCTTGGACCTAATATTGGAAGGAACACCAGTAGTGGTGTTAGTACCCTAAGAATTGAAGCTCGTGTGGCAGCACTCTGCTGGGAGCTGGACTCACTTATTGCTAGTCCTATGGTTGGCATGAGATCTCGTGTTGGGAAGCTCAGTGGAAGGGCTAAGCTCGTTTTTCCCGTTTTTTCAGTCATCCCATAACATACTGTATGTAGACGAGGCTGAGGATGAGCTGATATCATCTTTTCCTCTGTTCCAAAGATGGCAACATTAGGTTGTGTTCTCACTACCCCCATCCACCGCCATCACCACTCCATCTTATCTGTGTCCTTCAGAATTAACATCAATGTAGATGATAAAGGAAGGAGAACGACCCATAAACTTGAGAGGGGTTTGATGTGACCAACACGGACGGGCTGGGGTGTTAATTAGATGCCGACTCTCCTCTTCTTCTCGCCTCAGTTTTTAGAGCAGTATTTCCATCCTGCCGACCTCTCGGAGTTCATGAGCCTTTTTGGCAGAAGTTTTGATCACCGTTTGGAGGTGGATCACGTAGTGGGGCAGCAGGGAGGAGGAAGGGCTGGTCTGGAGGCCAGCTTGGATGTTGAGTACATCATGAGTACAGGCGCCAACATCTCAACCTGGGTGTTCAGCAACCCAGGTAAGTTCTATTATGTCTCCTACATTGTGTTTGGTCCTTGAGGTCACCCAGATGATCGTTATGATACAGACCGGAGAACCCATAGACCACACTTTATAACATCCATTATGTCAACGATGTGGTTGACCTCCTCAGGCCGTCACGAGTCCCAGGAACCTTTCCTAGACTGGATGTTACTGCTGAGTAACCTGTCCTCGCTCCCTTGGGTCCACACTATCAGCTACGGAGATGATGAAGACAGTCTGTCTGTGGCTTTTATGCAGAGAATCAATGTTGAGTTCATGAAGGCCGGAGCACGGGGCCTCACAATCCTCTTCGCATCAGGTACATGTAGATAGAAAACTATTCTTAAATCCTCATCATCTCTACAGTCTTGTGGAGTTCGACCTGTACCACAAATGAACTCTAGGCACCAAGTGACACAGATGTATAGAAGTAAAGTGTCAGCTTGCAATGATCACCTGTGATAGCCACTACTGTAAGGTAATCAAAGCAATGGAGTAAGAAGCCATTGGAGGCTGCCCCCCTCCAGGTAGAGGCCACTCTTATAGCCATCGGGGGGGGTATGACTCCAGGGCTGGAGGAAGAGAAATGCGCTGTATCGTGACAGTTCGGTGGCTCAGTGACTACCATGGCCTCTATAACCAGTTATCTATGGAGCGTGATGTGTAGCATGATAACCTTCAGACTGCTCCATAGTCCCGTGCAAGACGCCATTAGTCAAGGTAGCCGAGACAGGGAATAGGTCTTTAGATAATTTGCATTTAACAACTTCACTAACTATAACCAGACTTTGCCGACCCTTTTCCAGGTGATGACGGAGCCGGATGCAGACAAGTTTCTAAAGACAAAAATGTGTTCCGGCCAAGCTTCCCGGCCTCCAGGTGAGAGGATGGTGGGTCCCATACAGGTCATATATACAGTGTGTGTGTGGGGGGGGTGTCCTCCCGACTGACCTGACACTCGGAACCTTATCTTATCCCTTTGCAGCCCCTATGTGACCACTGTGGGTGGAACCTCTTTTAAGAATCCTTTCCAAGTGACATATGAGGTGACGGACTACATCAGTGGGGGAGGATTCAGCAATGTTTTTTTGATGCCTGACTACCAGGTAGGGTGCCATGATGTCCTGGACATTCTAATAATCTAGAGGTCAGATAATATATGGTTTCTCCTCCTCAATTCTGAAGGCTTCTGCTGTGTCAAAGTATTTCACGTCCTCTGTGAAGATACCACCGGAAAGTTACTACAATCGCAGTGGACGGGCGTATCCTGATGTGGCAGCACTGTCTGACAACTACTGGGTGGTGACTAATCGGGTTCCAATCCCTTGGGTGTCAGGAACCTCTGTAAGTATTGACATGAAGAGCTTCTGTCCACATTATGGCCATACTGCTGTCAATCTTCTGGGTGTAGAAGTCTATGAGAGCTCCGTTGTCACCCTATGCGCCATCACACAAGAAGACAACTAATCCCCAACCTTGGTTTCCCACTCTTTTCTCCACCTTCCAGTCAGTAACATTTGTTCTCATGTTGTGTCCCTCATCCTCCTGGGTTTCCTCCATGTGGCTTCTCCTCATACTCTTCATCTTAATTCCTTCTCTCCCTCCAATGTCTTTCTTCTGTTACCTCTGAAGTTGAGTGCAGAAGGTGTGGATTTGGTGACACCCTAGCCCTTGCGGTGATAATGGCGTAATGTCTCCTCTCCTGGTGCCATCTCCTCGCCTGCACTCCTAAGGTCTTCAGTGTGTCAAGTGCCGAGGCCACCGCTCTGTAACCATGCATCTGTGTTATTTTATGACAGTACTTGACGTAATTTTCCCCGTTTTGTGTCACATGACAGGCCTCCACTCCTGTGTTCGGTGGGATTCTGTCTCTAATAAATGACCAGCGGATAAAGAGAGGTCGCTCACCTTTGGGATTCTTGAACCCAGCGCTGTATCGTCTACATGAGAATGCCACCGCCGCCTTGTTTGACGTAAGTTGTAAAAGTCTCTTCCGGGGGGTTTGAGACCCCTTCTTACCCCTTGTATGGAGTGTATGTACATCAGGCAGGGGGCATCCATGTCCAATAAGACTCCATAGACCAGAGGCTTCTGTGCAGCCAGCCGGCCCTCTGCTCTCTACTGACTCCTATGATGGCCTCGACAGATGGGCAACTCTTCCCACTGGAGGAGATTCTACTCTGGCTGATAATCCTGTCATTCCTAGACTTATAGGGGTCAATAGGTGGCACTAGAGAGCAGGCTCTTTTCCTTTTGGAGTTCCTTTAACCATCCCCCCCCCTTCCCCCAAATGATCCCTGACGCCGTCTTTCCTCTCCCGCAGGTCACAGAAGGTTGTCACCTCTCTTGCTTTGATGACCTGGTACAGGCACAAGGATTCTGTGCAGCTCCCAGCTGGGACCCAGTGACTGGGTGGGGGACACCAAACTACCCCGAGTTACTGAAGTCCTTACTGTGAATATCAAGAGCGGAGGCCTCCAGGAAGCCGAGCCTCCCCAACCAAAAACCTAATTGAGCAGAATGATAATCGATAATCCTGTATCTATCCAGTGAGGAGACCTGTTGGTGTGGACAGGGGGAGCGGATGGGACTTGGTTTATGAAGGATCTGTAAACATAGAGAGCTGTCTGGAGTCAGCCCCCTCCTCGCCCTAGAGATGCTGCATACAAGATGCCACCCTACACACCTCCATCTAAGCACCGCCTGTCCTCACACACCCCTTGTGTGCCTCATCCCCAATAACCCGAGCCTTATAACCCACAAAGCTCCTGGACATGTCCAGTACAGATGGTTCCTGGTGCCTCTGTGTCCTGTATAAGAGCTGCACCCCATAGATGGTTCCTGGTGCCTCCGTGTCCAGCATAGATGGTTCCTGGGGCCTAAGTGTCCAGCATAGATGGTTCCTGGTGCTATCGTGTCCAGCATAGATGGTTCCTGGTGCCTCCGTGTCCAGCATAGATGGTTCCTGGTGCCTCCGTGTCCAGCATAGATGGTTCCTGGTGCCTCCGTGTCCAGCATAGATGGTTCCTGGTGCCTCCGTGTCCAGCATAGATGGTTTCTCGTGCCTCCGTGTCCAGCATAGATGGTTCCTGGTGTCTCCGTATCGGCTGTGGTGCTGTAGCTTGATCTCAGGGAATGCAGATATGCACATTATTATGCTAGTATAGTTCTGCTGTATAACCTCAGCCGATTGGGGTCACAAGACAGGTAAGGCCCTTCCATTCTGAACACAAGACCATGGCTATGTCGGACTGCAGAGCTGTGACTAGGACCAGACCAGGAGGCTTCATTACACGAGGGGTGGGCTGGATCCCAGCAAGGATGTCATGAAAGGGATATTGGTCACAAATACACGTGAGCCCTTGAGTGCTCACACAACACTGCCTGTCTATGCCAAAGGGGGTCAGGACTCGGGAGGGAAGGCTCGATCACACGCTCAACATTACTTTGCTTTTTGGATCGGATTCTAATAAAGTTTTTGCTTTCTATAATATGGCTACTTCTTGTCATAGTCGGGGGCATAATTACATGGAGCTGCCCTCTCCCATCCCCACATACACAACGTTGGGAAAGCTGCTGCCAGACCCCTCTATCCTCATCAGACTTCTCTGTGCACTCCTTCAGACCCCACTATGTGTGGTACTCGGCCAGTACTGTGATGTTTCTCCTGATGCCCCTTCTGGGTTGTTGTACAGGTGAGATGTTGGTAGCTGCTTTGGCTGGTTTGTTGTCCCCAAATGGTTGGTAACCTCTGGGAGTGTTGCGGGTCCCTTGGGCACTTGTCACAGTAACCTGGAGAGAACGCAGACCCACCCGGGATGTCAGTAGCGCCACTTACAAAAAGGGGAAAAATAACCCAAGGTAAACGGTGGTGTGCATGGTAAGTGCTTTGCAAAGAGAAAGAAGAGGAGAGGAGTGGCCAGAGGAGTCCTGCCCAATGTAGAATATGTGCTCTGCTGGAACAGGAGTGTAGATGAGACAAGATAAGTGATACTCGTACTCACATATAGTCTAACCGCCTTCTGCCCCCGTCCCAGGTGGGTAGCACAAGCCCCAGTCATCTGTTATCTGGGTGTATCAGGTTCCCGAGACTTCCCAGGCATCCTGCACTGTGCAGTAGGATACGTAGACCTTTACTCTGGTAGCTTTGTCCTACTAGGGTTAGTTCCTCTAGTAAGGAAGACCGCCCTGCACATTTTAGAAGGGTTCCTGGTGTGGGCTAGGGTTATCCTAGGTGGCTTCTCTCCCCTAAGGGGAACTTAGCACTGCATAGCTGTGGTAGTTGCCTGCATAAAAGTCTCTCTGAGAGCAAGCTTCTCACATGTCTATCCTCAATGAAAAACTAACCAGAGGCCGACTTTCTGCACCAGGTTAACTCATTCTACAGGGGTAATTCTAAACCCTTCTGTGAGTGGGGGGGCTGAGTGTGTGAGAGAAAGATAGGATAGGTTAGGAAAGAAGAGCACCTGTGCCTGGTCAGCATAGCATAAAACAATTAACCCTTGACTCTACCGCCGTGCACAGAAGACATAAAAAGTTGTGACACCTAGTGGAGAAAATAAAGTACTACATCTCCCACTGGTTAACCTGAGAGAAAACTTTACACAGGTGCCAAAGAACAGCACCTGTGCTGGGACACCACATATGCAGGGCCAATTCTAGCTTTTCAGCTTCCTGAGGCAAGAACTGAAATAGTGCCCCCCCCCCAATACTGGACTGAGATCATCATCATATAAACACCAAATAATACCGCCCCATAGTGACTATCATCGCCAATGTTACCACTACACAAGGGAGAAATACTGCCTCATCTTACACACACTCCCCCTGCTTATAACGACTCTGTATCCACCACCGCACCAAACTGCTGGTACCGTCCATATGAAGAGAGGAAGGGCCCCATTATTGAGGACAGTTATTGCGCGGAAAATCGTTCTATCATTCAAATTTAGATGATAATCGTCCTGTGTAATTGCCGGCAACGATCAAAATAATCACTTGTGTGTCAATCGTTGATTTAAATCTGACCCTAAAATCATTGTTAATAGTTTGCTGTAATTCCGCATCCGTTCACTAGTGGTTTAGTGTAGGGGTATGTGCACACTGAGCAATTCTTGCGGAATTCCACCGCAAAATACGTGTGAAAATCCGCCCGTTTAATGCAACATTGCTTCTTTCTATAGAGCAAATTGGGAATTCCGTCTGTGAACACTGAGGTAATTTCCGTCCGTAAAGGTTCATTTTTTGGGCGGATTGTGCTGGCGAAAATCCATAGAAGTCTATGGGAGGTAATGTCCGTGAGAATTGCTCAGTGTGCACATACCCTAATTCCGCATCAGTTTGCTAGTGGTACACTGTAATTCCGCATTCGTTGCTGTAATTCCGCATTCGTTTGTTAGTCATTCAGTGTTATTCCGCGTCCGTTTGTTAGTCATTCAGTGTTATTCCGCGTCCGTTCGCTAGTCGTTCACTGTAATTCTGCATCAGTTTGTTAGCCATTCAGAGTTATTCCGCGTCCGTTTATTAGTCAGTGTTATTCCGCGTCCGTTTATTACAGTGTTATTCCACGTCCGTTTATTAGTCATTCAGTGTTATTCCGCGTCCGTTTATTAGTCATTCAGTGTTATTCTGCATCCGTTTGTTAGTCATTCAGTGTTATTCCGCGTCCGTTCGCTAGTGTTTCAGTGTGATTCCGCATTTGTCTGTTAGTCATTCAGTGTTATTCCGCGTCCGTTCGCTAGTCGTTCACTGTAATTCTGCATCACTTTGTTAGTCATTCAGTGTTATTCCGCGTCCGTTTGTTAGTCATTCAGTGTTATTCCGCGTCCGTTTGTTAGTCATTCAGTGTTATTCCGCGTCCGTTTGTTAGTCATTCAGTGTTATTCCGCGTCCGTTTGTTAGTCATTCAGTGTTATTCCGCGTCCGTTCGCTAGTGTTTCAGTGTGATTCCGCATTTGTCTGTTAGTCATTCAGTGTTATTCCGCGTCCGTTCGCTAGTCGTTCACTGTAATTCTGCATCACTTTGTTAGTCATTCAGTGTTATTCCGCGTCCGTTTGTTAGTCATTCAGTGTTATTCCGCGTCCGTTTGTTAGTCATTGTGTTATTCTGCGTCCGTTTGTTAGTCATTCAGTGTTATTCCGCGTCCGTTTATTAGTTATTCAGTGTTATTCCGCGTCCGTTTGTTAGTCATTCAGTGTTATTCTGCGTCCGTTTGTTAGTCATTCAGTGTTATTCTGCGTCCGTTTGTTAGTCATTCAGTGTTATTCTGCGTCCGTTTGTTAGTCATTCAGTGTTATTCAGCGTCCGTTTGTTAGTCATTCAGTGTTATTCTGCGTCCGTTTGTTAGTCATTCAGTGTTATTCTGCGTCCGTTTGTTAGTCATTCAGTGTTATTCTGCGTCCGTTTGTTAGTCATTCAGTGTTATTCTGCGTCCGTTTGTTAGTCATTCAGTGTTATTCTGCGTCCGTTTGTTAGTCATTCAGTGTTATTCAGCGTCCGTTTGTTAGTCATTCAGTGTTATTCTGCGTCCGTTTGTTAGTCATTCAGTGTTATTCTGCGTCCGTTTGTTAGTCATTCAGTGTTATTCTGCGTCCGTTTATTAGTTATTCAGTGTTATTCCGCGTCCGTTTGTTAGTCATTCAGTGTTATTCTGCGTCCGTTTGCTAGTCGTTCAGTGTTATTCTGCGTCCGTTTGCTAGTCGTTCAGTGTTATTCTGCGTCCGTTCACTAGTCGTTCAGTGTAATTCCTGTAAGGGCTCATGCACACTGAGCAATAGACGAGGAATTGAAGAGGATAGATTTTCTGCTTGATTTTCTGCTCTGGCAGAATTGGAGCAGGATAGAAGCTGGATTTGAGCTGAATTCTAGCAGAATTTTAGGCAGAATTCAAGCCCAATTGACTTCTATAGGATTCCTCTAGCGGAATCCGCCCAAAAAAGTGACATGTCAATTCTTTGGCCCCATTCACACTGAGCAAGAAGGGCAGAATTCTGCGGCAGAGAGCTCCCATAGAGAATCCCGCCATGCTCAGTGTCCTGCTTTGAGTAAATGAGAGGGCGCTCGTGCGCATCTGCTTCCTCCCCTCTCCACTCAAAGATATGACATGTCACTTCTGTGAGCGGAGAGCAGCGGCAGCGGAGAAGCGTGCGCCCTCTCATTCACTCCAAGCAGGACACTGAGCATGGCGGGATTCTCTATGGGATTCTCTGCCGCGGAATTCCGCTGTTCTTGCTTAGTGTGTTATCATTCACAGATTCCACATTGTTAATTGTCATTGATCTCTGTGCACTCCTCCATCCTCCTCAGACTTCTCTGTGGTGTGACCCTATGGACGACTGGTCGCTTGGTCGGAATGGTAGGTTGTCATGACGCCAGTGACGGTTGGGCCTGTCAGTGACCTGCCGGGTGGTCGGTAGGGGAGTAGTGACCCACCCGGACTATCGGTACTGCCACCCACACAAAGGGGAGATGACCCGAGGATGTGATATCTACTGTGTAGGTGCCGGAACGGTGATCACCGAGTCCTGTTACCATAAATCAAGTCTCCTTTACTTCAGGAACACGTAGTACAAGATAACAGACTTCTGACTAGTCACAATCTGCCGTAAGAGCTTGTGGAGCAGAAAAGCTGTGCTGACCCAGGGTAGAAGTGTGCTCTGCCGGAACGTTAGAAGAAGTAGAATACTGACGAATACTTGAAAATAGAAGACTACTTGTGTCCGTGTTTCGACCTTTTGTTGTCACTGTACCACCTGTTTCCCTACAGTGTCGGGTGACAAAAGCCCCGGACCTTGTTACCCGAGTTGAACAAGGTGGCCAGGTTTACCTGGTTACACCTGCGCTGCGAGACAATACATAGGCTTGTAGCAACTTTGCTCTATCCAGATCAAGTCCTCATTTTTCAGGATACTGTCCTGCACTGTTAGAAATGTTCACAGTGTGGGTTGGGGTGATCTCTGACTTGTCCTCTCCTGGGTAGCACTAGGTTAGCACTGCATAGTAAAAGGCTGGGTATCTTTTCTCCTGCCAAGTGTCTCCATGTCTCCCATACGTCTGTCCACACACCAGACTAGACTACACTGGGGACTTGTTCTTTCATCCCTGACAGCGGACCTTGCGTAAGCCAGGGCCCAGCTTGACTACTGCAGGGACTGGCTTGTCTTGTGTCCTCTCTGCACAGGAACCTGACTAAGGGTCCTATTACACACAGCCATTTTTAATGACTAACAATAAACGATCACAAACGAGATTGTTTATCGTTAACCGGAAATCGTTCACCATGTTACACAAAACGATGGTCGTTATTGCGATCGTTACTATGATCGTTTATTCCTTCTGATCTCAGGAAACCAATAGACAATGTGCAATTACACTCAACGATTAGTGAAAAAATGCGGAACTTAGCGAACGAACGTGGAATTACAGCGAACGATTAACGATAATTTTAGGTTCAGATCTAAATCAATGATCAATGACATACGAACGATTTCTCGATCGTTGCAGGGAGAGGCGGCGGCAGCATGGATGGTGGAGGCAGGGAGAGGCGGCAGCAGCAGCATGGATGGTGGAGGCAGGGAGAGGCAGCAGCAGCATGGATGGTGGAGGCAGGGAGAGGCGGCAGCAGCAGCATGGATGGTGGAGGCAGGGAGAGGCAGCAGCAGCAGCATGGATGGTGGAGGCAGGGAGAGGCGGCGGCAGCATGGATGGTGGAGGCAGGGAGAGGCGGCAGCAGCAGCATGGATGGTGGAGGCAGGGAGAGGCGGCAGCAGCAGCATGGATGGTGGAGGCAGGGAGAGGCGGCTGCAGCATGGATGGTGGAGGCAGGGAGAGGCGGCTGCAGCATGGATGGTGGAGGCAGTAGCAGCAGCATGGATGGTGGAGGCAGGGAGAGGCGGCTGCAGCATGGATGGTGGAGGCAGGGAGAGGCGGCAGCAGCATGGATGGTGGAGGCCGGAAGAGGCGGCGGCAGCATGGATGGTGGAGGCAGGGAGAGGCGGCAGCAGCAGCATGGATGGTGGAGGCAGGGAGAGGCGGCTGCAGCATGGATGGTGGAGGCAGGGAGAGGCGGCAGCAGCATGGATGGTGGAGGCAGGGAGAGGCGGCTGCAGCATGGATGGTGGAGGCAGGGAGAGGCTGCGGCAGCATGGATGGTGGAGGCAGGGAGAGGCGGCAGCAGCATGGATGGTGGAGGCAGGGAGAGGCGGCAGCAGCAGCATGGATGGTGGAGGCAGGGAGAGGAGGCGGCAGCATGGATGGTGGAGGCAGGGAGAGGCGGCAGCAGCAGCATGGATGGTGGAGGCAGGGAGAGGCGGCTGCAGCATGGATGGTGGAGGCAGGGAGAGGCGGCTGCAGCAGCATGGATGGTGGAGGCAGGGAGAGGCAGCACCAGCAGCATGGATGGTGGAGGCAGGGAGAGGCAGCAGCAGCAGCATGGATGGTGGAGGCAGGGAGAGGTGGCAGCAGCATGGATGGTGGAGGCAGGGAGAGGTGGCGGCAGCATGGATGGTGGAGGCAGGGAGAGGTGGCAGCATGGATGGTGGAGGCAGGGAGAGGCAGCAGCAGCAGCATGGATGGTGGAGGCAGGGAGAGGCAGCAGCAGCTTGGATGGTGGAGGCAGGGAGAGGTGGCAGCATGGATGGTGGAGGCAGGGAGAGGCGGCAGCAGCATGGATGGTGGAGGCAGGGAGAGGCGGCAGCTTGGATGGTGGAGGCAGGGAGAGGCGGCAGCAGCATGGATGGTGGAGGCAGGGAGAGGCAGCAGCAGCTTGGATGGTGGAGGCAGGGAGAGGCGGCAGCATGGATGGTGGAGGCAGGGAGAGGCAGCGGCAGCATGGATGGTGGAGGCAGGGAGAGGCGGCGGCAGCTTGGATGGTGGAGGCAGGGAGAGGCGGCAGCAGCATGGATGGTGGAGGCAGGGAGAGGCGGCGGCAGCATGGATGGTGGAGGCAGGGAGAGGCGGCTGCAGCAGCATGGATGGTGGAGGCAGGGAGAGGCGGCGGCAGCATGGATGGTGGAGGCAGGGAGAGGCGGCTGCAGCAGCATGGATGGTGGAGGCAGGGAGAGGTGGTAGCAGCAGCATGGATGGTGGAGGCAGGGAGAGGCAGCAGCAGCTTGGATGGTGGAGGCAGGGAGAGGCGGCGGCAGCATGGATGGTGGAGGCAGGGAGAGGCGGCGGCAGCATGGATGGTGGAGGCAGGGAGAGGCGGCGGCAGCATGGAGGGTGGAGGCAGGGAGAGGCGGCGGCAGCATGGATGGTGGAGGCAGGGAGAGGCGGCGGCAGCATGGATGGTGGAGGCAGGGAGAGGCGGCGGCAGCATGGATGGTGGAGGCAGGGAGAGGCGGCTGCAGCATGGATGGTGGAGGCAGGGAGAGGCAGCAGCAGCACCATGGGTGGTGGAGGCAGGGAGAGGCGGCAGCAGCAGCATGGATGGTGGAGGCAGGGAAAGGCAGCAGCAGCATGGATGGTGGAGGCAGGGAGAGGCGGCGGCAGCATGGATGGTGGAGGCAGGGAGAGGCGGCGGCAGCATGGATGGTGGAGGCAGGGAGAGGTGGCGGCAGCATGGATGGTGGAGGCAGGGAGAGACAGCAGCAGCATGGATGGTGGAGGCAGGGAGAGGCGGCAGCAGCATGGATGGTGGAGGCAGGGAGAGGCGGCAGCAGCATGGATGGTGGAGGCAGGGAGAGGCGGCAGCAGCAGAATGGATGGTGGAGGCAGGGAGAGGCGGCAGCAGCAGCATGGATGGTGGAGGCAGGGAGAGGCGGCAGCAGCAGCATGGATGGTGGAGGCAGGGAGAGGTGGTAGCAGCAGCATGGATGGTGGAGGCAGGGAGAGGCGGCAGCAGCATGGATGGTGGAGGCAGGGAGAGGCGGCAGCAGCATGGATGGTGGAGGCAGGGAGAGGTGGCAGCAGCATGGATGGTGGAGGCAGGGAGAGGCGGCAGCAGCATGGATGGTGGAGGCAGGGAGAGGCGGCAGCAACATGGATGGTGGAGGCAGGGAGAGGCGGCAGCAGCATGGATGGTGGAGGCAGGGAGAGGCGGCAGCATGCATACCTCCCAACTTTGGCTGAGAGGAAAGAGGGACATGGACACGCCCCTAACCCACCCAAAGACACGCCCCTAAACCACAAGACATGCCCCTAAATCAGTCATAAACACAGCGTTTCGGCGAGACGATCGCCATTTTCAAAAATGGTGATTGGTGATGGTGATTGACTCGGCGAAACGTCACATTTGTGACTGTTTGCTGTGCTGCACTATTTGTTATTGCTTTGCACGTTGATGGAATAAACTCTTCTTTTGCAACATAGAAGTTGGAGTGTCGTGAAGTATCCGTATGGTATAGACATCTATCTCTGGTCAAGATTTAATTTGCTGGAACCAACATCATGGCTTGTGCTGCGGACATTTGTTATCTATCTATCTATCTATCTCCTATCTATCTATCTCCTATCTATCTATCTCCTATCTATCTATCTCCTATCTATCTATCTATCTATCTATCTATCTATCTATCTATCTATCTATCTATCTCCTATCTATCTATCTCCTATCTATCTATCTCCTATCTATCTATCTATCTATCTATCTCCTATCTATCTCCTATCTATCTGTCTATCTATCTATCTATCTATCTCCTATCTATTTATCTATCTATCTATCTATCTCCTATCTATCTCCTATCTATCTCCTATCTATCTCCTATCTATCTATCTATCTCTCTATCTATCTATCTATCTCCTATCTATCTATCTATCTATCTATCTATCTATCTATCTATCTATCTATAAGTAAATTCAGCAGCACTCAGGAGAATAAGGGTGCCAGGCAAGGAACTCCAACCTCGAGCCCACTTGTAGATATGTAAAGTAGATTGTCGGCACTCCGGATAACGTGAAAAAACAGTGTAAATTTATTCAAAGTTGTCACAGCATTACAGGAAGGCAACGTTTCTGTGGCCTCTCGCCACCATTTTCAAGCCAAATAAAGTGAACATACCACACTCTTAAATACAGGTGCTTAATCAAAAGGCAAACAGTTCATTGGACAAGTGATACAAAATCTTATTGGTCAATCTCATGTGCTAATTACAAAGTATTCCACACATGTGGTTAGGTATACTGCAGGTATAAACAAATAGATAGTGAATAGTGTTTTACAAGGTGAAATATACACAACAGTGATTAAAGTCCATACTAAGTCTCTCCAACGTCCCGTAGGACGTAATAGTTTGCTTGAAAAATAAATAAACAAAGTAATTGCAAGGTTTCCGGGACACTTAGGAACGTAGCTGGCTGCTGGAGCTGGGGGAGCGTCATGTTACTAAGGAGACTGGTGACATCACTCTGGATCTCCTCCTCCATTCAAATGAGCTGGGAGCATGAGTAATAACCATCAGGGCGACAGCTGATAAGCAGTATGGATACGCCGGCATCACATTAGCTGACATAGCAGTCAGCAAGACTAACGTAAGATCAAAGATACCGCTCTGTGTGTTTCCATTCCAGGTGTCTAGCAGCCTTCATGGACGCTCCACTCAGTAATCAGGACCCGACAGGTCGCTGTAGGAAAACCTTATGTGTGAACAGGGATCTAATTGTTAGCCGGCATTGCAGTCAGCACCACATTAGCTGGCATGGCAGTCAGCAAATTCGTGGTCAGATAACTTGCAGCCTTCATGGAAAAAAAACGCTTCTAATGTGAACACGTACTTAAGCACAGCTCCCAGCAAAAATAAAAAGCTTCCTCCATGCTCAAAATTATGCGAGCCAGTTTCTTGTTCCCATCGTGTCTCGTCTACTTTGCTACTTGTACCAAATCATACTTAAGGGACTCCACTCAATTTTTGCGTGAGATTGGTTCTATTGAGATACCTACACAGTGCATTCTTGTTACGCTTGACATAGTGAGCCTTTACACCTCCATAGATAAACAAATGGGGAGAGAAGCAGTTGCCAAAAAATTGGGGGACTTACAACTAATTCCTAAGGAAGAGGATTTTATTTTACAGATTCTTGATATTGCCTTAACCAATAATTACTTCATGTTCAATGATGAAATCTTTTTGCAGAGACGTGGCGTAGGGATGGGTGCGAATTATGCACCCACCTACGCAAACATAGTAATGGCACATCTGGAAGAAACATGTATCTATACATCATCCCATTTCCAATGTGTGGGAATGTGGAAAAGGTATATAGATGATGTTTTCATGCTGTGGTTGGGGGACATGACACAACTTGTTACATTTGTTAACTATTTAAACACTATTGACAGAACCATAAAATTTACCATGCATTGTGACTATACCTCTATAAACTACCTTGACGTTTTAGTTACTAAGGACAATGACAAACTTAATGCAGACATATACACCAAGCCAACAGATTGCAACAATACACTTCGGTATGACAGTTGTCACCCACGACGTATGGTCAGGAGCCTCCCTCGTAGCCAGATGCTTCGGGCCAAGCGCATTATTCAGAAACCCACTGATTTAGATAAAACACTGATTAGAATGAGCAATGACTTTAAAGAACGAGGGTACCCTGACAAATTACTTGACCAATGTAAAGAGGACATCACAAGTCATGACAGAGACAAACTATTGGAGGATAGAAAAAAGGATAACTCACTAAACAGAATACCATTTGTCACAACGTATACTGACCTCTCACCAAGAATTAGTTCTATCATTAACCGTTACTGGTATGTGGTTAGAGACAGCCATAGAAACATCCCTGACTTCCAATCCCCCCCTCTTATGTCATACCGAAGAGGGAGGAATTTACGTGACCAATTGGTCAAATCTACACTAAAAATGACACGGAAAACATCTCAAACTTTCCTTGGCAAAAAAAACACTGGGTCATTCCCCTGTTTAAATTGCGTAAACTGCAAAATAATGAAAAAAGGTCCTGAATTCATACACCCAATTACAAAGAAAGTATTTAAGATCAACCAATACCTTACATGTGTGTCTGACTGGGTAATATACATTTTGTGGTGCCCATGTGGATTTATATATGTGGGTGAGACCACATGGGACCTCAAAACTAGGTTGAATCAGCACCGTTATACAATCAGGAGTAAAAAAATAGACTTACCTGTAGCCAAACATTTTGTCGAGAAAGGACACTCAGAGTGGGACCTCAGATTCATGGTCGTTGACAGAATTGGTCCCCTAAACAGAGGAGGGGACAGGGCACTAATTTTAAAAAAAAGAGAACTTGAATGGATTTTCAATACTGAAGCTAGAGGGGAATATGGGTTAAATGTTGAATACAAGGTTGCAAAACATCTTAATAGAAGAGCATATCTGGCACCATCACCTGCTTTCTTTGAAGTATCGATCAGTAATAAGTGAACTGAAAAAATCCACGCTTGCATTATTACCATTAATAATATTGTTTATCTCTCCTTTACTTACTTTACAGATTCTGTAGACGAGACACGATGGGAACAAGAAACTGGCTCGCATAATTTTGAGCATGGAGGAAGCTTTTTATTTTTGCTGGGAGCTGTCCTTAAGTACGTCTTCACATTAGAAGCGGTTTTTTTCCATGAAGGCTGCAAGTTATCTGACCACGAATTTGCTGACTGCCATGCCAGCTAATGTGGTGCTGACTGCAATGCCGGCTAACAATTAGATCCCTGTTCACACATAAGGTTTTCCTACAGCGACCTGTCGGGTCCTGATTACTGAGTGGAGCGTCCATGAAGGCTGCTAGACACCTGGAATGGAAACACACGGAGCGGTATCTTTGATCTTACGTTAGTCTTGCTGACTGCTATGTCAGCTAATGTGATGCCGGCGTATCCATACTGCTTATCAGCGGTCGCCCTGATGGTTATTACTCACGCTCCCAGCTCAGTTGAATGGAGGAGGAGATCCAGAGTGATGTCACCAGTCTCCTTAGTAACATGACGCTCCCCCAGCTCTAGCAGCCAGC